>NC_040897.2:11129365-11467579 GCF_900634795.4 Betta splendens | reverse complement strand
AACGGGAGCACCAACGAGAGGAGAGACTGCGGGAGGACCGTCGACACCGCACTACGAGCCCCAGGAGGGGGTATCGAGAGCCCGGCGGCCAGACCGTCCCCCGGAACCCGGAAGTTGGACAGACGCCAGAGGAGCCGAGGCAGATCGGACGCGCACGGCTCACGGAGGAGGAGAAGCGGCGTCGACGCTCCCAGAGACTTTGCATGTATTGCGGCCAGGCGGGGCATTTCGCCTTGCACTGCCCGCTAAAAGACTTGGCTCATCGCTAGCGCGGAGGGTAGCGGTGAGCCGAACGATTTTAGGTAGCGCCTCCGCTCGCTCACTACCAACAGTGACATTAGTTTCCAGTACCCGGTCCGTCCAGCAGGCGGTTCTCATTGATTCTGGAGCCGATGCCAGTCTTATGGACGCAGGACTCGTGGAACGACTGGGCATCGCGGCACTTCCCTTGGCTTCCCTCGTGGAGACGGCAGCGCTGGACGGACGTCGGCTCTGGAGAGTCACCCACCGCACAGAGCCGGTAATAATGACTTTTGCGGATACTCACACCGAGAAAATGACATTTTTGGTTGTGGAGTCTTGCTACCACCCGGTGGTACTGGGCCACACATGGTTAAGGCTGCACAATCCAACGCTAGATTGGCGCAGGGGGGAGGTGAGCCGATGGGACCCAGATTGTCTGAACACGTGCTTTCAGGCCTCAGTTTCCCAGCAGGCACCTGCGGACGCAGCGGCGACAGCCAGTGAGGGGACCGAGCAGCCCGATCTAACGGGAGTCCCCGAGTGTTACCATGACCTCCGCACGGTGTTCAGCAAGGCTCGAGCGACCTCTCTACCCCCCCATAGGAAACACGATTGCGCGATCAACCTGCGCCCAGGGACCACGCCACCCAAGGGGAGATTGTATCAACTCTCCCCCAAAGAAAACCGGGCCATGAGGGAGTATTTGAACGCTGCGTTGGCCTCAGGTATTATTCACCCTTCATCCTCGCCTGCGGGCGCAGGGTTCTTCTTCGTGGGGAAGAAGCACGGCTCACTGCGGCCCTGCATCGACTACCGGGGTCTCAATGACATCACCATTAGAGACTCCTACCCTCTTCCATTACTTTCCTCCGCCTTTGAGTTGCTAGCAGGGGCCACTCACTTCACGAAACTGGATCTCCGTAACGCGTACCACCTGGTACGGATCCGAGAGGGAGACGAATGGAAGACGGCCTTCAACACCCCGAATGAACACTACGAGTATCTAGTCATGCCCTTCGGCCTTACCAACGCGCCAGCCATCTTCCAGGCCTTCGTGAACGAGGTATTAGGCCCTATGATTAATGACTTTGTTTTCGTGTACCTCGATGACATCCTGGTCTTTTCTCGCTCCGAGGAGGAGCACATAGCACATGTCCGCCTGGTCCTCAAGAAGTTGCTGGAACACCGGACCAGGTCTCTTTTTTAGGGTTCATCGTCTCCAGGGATAGGATCGAGATGGATCCGGCCAAGACCCAGGCAGTCCAGGAGTGGCCAGTCCCGCAGAGCCGCAGGGAAGTGCAGCGCTTTTTGGGATTCGCCAACTTTTACCGGAAATTCATTAGGAGGTTCAGCGGAATTGCCGCCCCACTGCATGCACTAACCTCGTGTAAGACTGCTTTTCAGTGGACGGCTGAAGCAGAGGAGGCGTTTCAGCGTCTGAAACGCAGCTTCATCACCGCACCCGTGTTGCGGATGCCCGACCCTCAGCGGCAGTTTGTGCTGGAGGTCGACGCGTCCAACTCGGGAGTGGGGGCAGTGTTATCCCAGAGGGATCCCACAGACGGTAGGATCCACCCCTGCGCGTTCATGTCCCGCAAGCTGTCCCCGGCTGAACGTAATTATGACATTGGAGACCGAGAATTGCTTGCTGTTAAGGTGGCACTAGATGAATGGAGACACTGGCTGGAGGGGGCAGACCAGCCCTTCCTAGTGTACACTGACCACTAAAACCTTGAGTACCTTAGAACGGCCAAGAGGCTGAACTCACGCCAGGCCCGATGGGCACTGTTTTTCAGTTGTTTTAATTTCCATTTGTCATACCGTCCAGGGTCTAAGAACGTGAAACCTGATGTCCTGTCTCGCCTGCACGACGCGCAGCAGGACCCAGCGGAACCAGAGCCTATCCTACCACCTGGATGTCTGGTGGGGGCAGTCGCATGGCCAGTGGAGCGTCGAGTACGGGAGGCCACCCGTGACCGTCCAGCTCCACGCGGCCCCCCACCCAACCGGCTGTTCGTGCCACCCGACCTCCGAGGGGAGGTGATCCAGTGGGCCCATGCCTCACTGGTAAGTGGGCATCCAGGGGTATCTAGCACCTTGTTTAGGTTGGGAGAACGGTTCTGGTGGCCGACCGTGAAGAAGGACGTCCAGGAATACGTCGCAGCATGCCCCACATGCGCCATGGGCAAGTCTTCGCACCAGTGACCGGCCGGCCTGCTGCATCCCCTGCCGGTCTACCACCCTCCCAGGGGAAGACAGTAGTTATGACGGTGGTAGACCGTTTCTCCAGGTTAGCTCATTTTATCTCGTTGCCCAAGTTGCCGTCAGCCAAGGCTACGGCCCAAGCTATGCTAGAACATGTGTTTAGGATCTATGGCTTTCCCACAGACATTGTATCAGACAGAGGGCCCCAATTCGTCTCGCGATTTTGGCGGGAGTTCTGTAATCTCATTGGGGCGGAGGTCAGTTTATCGTCGGGGTACCACCCCGAGTCCAATGGACAGGCCGAACGGGCCAATCAGCAGCTGGAGGTGGGACTGCGGCTCCTCGCCTCCAGAAACCCGGGGTCATGGGCCAGCAAACTAGTATGGGTAGAGTTTGCCCATAATACATTGCCTTGCACCTCCACCGGACTAACCCCGTTTCAGTGCGCTTATGGGTTCCAGCCACCGTTGTTTCCGGCCTTGGAAGAGGAGGTACACGTCCCGTCGGCGCACGCACTGGTTCGGCGCTGCCGCCTCACGTGGTTGCAGGCACGGCGCACCATGCTGCAGGCGCGGGACCGATACAAGCGGGCGGCCGACCATAAGCGGACACCGGGCCCGGAGTACAAGGTGGGCGACCAGGTCTGGTTATCCACCAGGGACCTCAGGTTACAGGCCCAGACCCGTAAATTGACCCCAAAGTTCATTGGTCCGTACACTATCTCACGCATCATTAACCCTGTTTCTGTGAGGCTCTCATTGCCCAGGACGATGAGGATATACTCTACCTTTCACATCAGCTGTCTCAAGCCCTACCGAACCTACTATACAGACCAGCTTTTCTAGATGTACTGTAGCAGGTGATCACAAGGTGGAAGTATTCAGTAGACCTCTACCACATCAGGTAAGCTTCTGTGTTCTAAGTAGTAAGTTACAGCAAAATAAAGTTAGACATTAAAGTAAAGTTATAGAATAGAAAATTCATCTTTTTGTGTGACACATACAGTATGCTCATAGGGAAAGTGCTGCCATTGGTAAACACATTTTGAACTGCTAATAACTAAAAATTTTTTGCTCATCAGTTTGTCACAAACAAGTGCAATCAGGGTCAGATCTAAAGTACTGTAGGTAGGCTGCTTCATTGTACGTATTTAGTCCAGTATACACTATACTGTACCTGTTTGTTACCCAGGGACGGTTTCTGCTACTAGATAATCTACTGTAGATAAGATGCTTCATTTTATTTACTTCAGCACACAGTGTACCTATGATTGTACCAGTGCCAAAACACTTTAGCCCAGCATGCCTGAATGACTACCGCCCTGTAGCACTCAATCATTATGAAGTGCTTAGAGCAATTGGTCCTGGCACACCTGAAGGAGACTCTCCCATTCACGCTAGACCCACAGAAGATTATGGATTATGGACTTTCTGACCAACAGACCTCAGCATGTTAGGTCAGACCACATCTGTTGAACCAACTTTACACTCAACACTGGCATACCACAGGGCTGTGTGCTGAGCCCCTTTCTCTACTCACTTATCACCTGTGACTGCAGGCCCATACACGGATTGAACACGATCATTAAGGTTGCAGACTATACAACAGTTTTTGGTCTCATCAGCAAAAAGGACGGAGAGCTTGGTGGCCAAAAATGCCCCATAGACTTCTTAGAAATACACTTTTTAATCACCCTGCCATTACACCATGAAACCGTGCAGTCTGTGACCTGTTTGATATACAGAGACAGTTTCTGTATTTGATTCTTCTAAACACTTGATCATTCCTGTATATTTTACTCAAGGTGAGACTGTTATGACTCATCATACAAGATGGCGGGTCAAATCTGTGATACAAGTCAGAGCCGGACAAAGTAACTAGTGTGCATTTAAAGGATTTAATAATATAATATTTGTTTAATTAATAAACAAAGTACTCAAAACAAATAACTTGTGCAAATAACAAACGCATATCTTAAACAATATGGAAAGCCCAGAAACGTGAAAAAATAACCAAAACTAACTTGGGACATGGACCATCAGCACTAGAAACTGTAGCTGGGTAAACTTCAGGTTGAGCATTTAAGCTAGCAGCTATCATGACTTGATTTACCTTCACGTCTTACGTGTGGCACACAGCGTGGCAAAATAGAAAATAGCATGTCTGGTGGTTTTACCTGGTGGCATACAGGTTACTGATAAACACAAGCTTAACTTGATGTACTGTATACATTACCTAGCTCTTGAAGGCTTTAAATACAAACTAAAACAGGTGAACCCAATCCAACGAATTACAGAAGATGACAAGAAACCAAGAAGACACAAAACTAAGGAAGAGAGCCCGGTCGCCCCCTTGTGGCATGGAAACACAGTCATGACAGAGCCTTCATCTCAAAGGCTGGCTTCCATACGGCCAACATGCCTGAACCAGACGAGCTGGGTGGACCGAGGGAGGCCTGGAGCACGATCAAAACAAAACTAGACAAACACACAGAACAGAACTATAACCAGACATGACACAGACAGATATAACAGAAACAATCCAAACAAACTGAGGGAGTTCATAAATTAAGTCTCTTAAAGTCCATCTCGATCACCACCTTCATGTTGGGTGGTATTATACAAGTCCACCCAGCAGCCTCTGGGGACAAAATGCCAGTTCCAGTGCCAAGGCTAAAACAAATTCCTCTGGGAGGTTGATGGCGAATCAAGACCCCTCCAGGGGGTCGTAACGAGTGATGGCCTCCTCTGGCTTGTGTTGGCTAGAGGAGCAAGACCATCGCATTGGCCAAGGCAAAGAAGGCAATGCCACCATTACGGCTGAAGGTGACAGAGGTGAGGCCACCAGTCTGGCGGCGAGGCCCAAAGAAGAACGAAGAAACCGAACCAGGGTGAGACAAGTCTGCAGCTCTAGGCAACGAACCAGGAAGGCGACGTGACGAACCAGCAGAGTTGGGGAATGCAGCGTCAAAGGACGAACCAGATGGAATCAAATCAATCAATGTTGTCTTTCAATTGTCTTTATTATTGCAATAGAAGTACACAGAGACATGTGTATATAAGATGCACGCTTCACCGCTTAAACTAATATACTGAGCCATGGTTTAAACAGGTTCAAATAACACAGGCTTATCATCCTTGACCTTTCTTATTGTGCAACTGTCCTGTATTAACTCCAAGTGCAAACATGCCCCGACCAGAGGCCTTTAACATAGTCGGGACCAGGAAAGCCACAGAATATGAAACAAACAATATATTAATTATACGACTGTGTCCTTTGAATCAGCTAACTGAATGAATGCCAGTCACCAACTTGCATCTAGGTTTGTGCAAATGTGTCTGATTCTAAGGAAATCAGTCAGCATAATCACTTTGAAAAGAAAACAAGTTACGTTACAATGCTCTTTGAATAGTTGCTTCCAATATTGTATCAGCAGTCTAGCATTTGACGCTCCTACAGTACAATGCTGTCATCATGTATGATATATATATATCAGAATCAGGGTCAATTAAGAACACAAACCCAAGAGTTACAGTAAGTGGAAATATATGTGTATAATCACTTCCCAAAGAGGAAATTTATGGGGAGAATTCATTCTTTCCTAGAAATTTGTAGAACACAAACATTATACATTATTTATAAAAGAAGTACGTTAACATTGCTGTTTCCATTATTAATGAAATACTTTCCAATATAAATTAATTCGCATAATAATAATAATGATTCTTTTTCTTGGTTAAAACAAAGTGACTAAAAATAAAGACTAGCTTTTCCAGCTTCAGCAGGTGATCACAAGGTGGCAGCATTCAGTAGACCTCTACCACATCAGGTCAGCATCTGTGCTCTTAGTAGTAAGTTACAGCAAAGTAAAGTTAGACATAGAAGAGCAGAAAAGAGAATTAATGTCTTTTTTTGTGTGACACATAAAGTATGCTCATAGGGAAAATGCTGCCTTTGGTAAACACATTTTTAACTTATTACGAATCAGTTTGTTACAAACAAGGGACATACGATTTAGCTCTAACTAAGTTTCTTCATTTTATTTAGTCCAACACACAGTTTACCTGTGTGTTACGGTTTCTGCTATGATTGTTTTCAACACTGAGAAGGTGAAGGTGAGACATGTAGTCCGTTTTTTTACTTTATTATTGTAAATACTTGATAGTTTGTCTGCTACTAATCAGTGATTTCATTATTTGACTAGGCAGAGGCTGGAATGCTGAAACCGATCCTGTGAGCAGAGGGAGGAGCAAAAGGTTGTTTATAACCCAGCATGTTTAACTTCCTTCCGAATCATTGTGTGCTCGACCGAGGAACCAGCCATGGGACTGCTGCTACCGATCATCCTAAGCTGTCTCGCAGCTCTCATAGCAGGACTGTACGTTCTCGGGGTGTTTCGTCAGCGACGACCAGGAGAGCCCCCTTTGGATAAAGGCCTTGTTCCCTGGCTTGGTCATGTCTTCGAGTTTCGCAGGAACACCTTCAAGTTTCTGCAAAGGATGAAGCAAAAACATGGAGACGTGTTCACCGTCCAGCTTAGTGGGTTTTACTTCACATTCCTGCAGGATCCGATGTCATTTGGGGCATTTGTTAAAGAGACTCGGGAGAAGCTGGACTTCAGAAACTTTGCCAGAGCACTACTGCGCAGAGTGTTTGGTTATGTAGCTGTGGGTAATGAATACCTGACACTTCATGATTCCAGCAATAAGCACCTGAAAGGAGATGGCCTGGTTGTTTTGACACAAGCCATGATGAGCAATTTGCAGAACCTTATGCTGCACAACATCAACTCAGACGCAGAACAAAAGACCTGGATAGAAGACGGGCTGTTTATGTACTGCTACAATATTGTTTTCAGAGCTGGCTACTTGTCTCTCTATGGAAATGTGCCCAGCAAGTCAGTGGAAAGTGAGGAAAAAGCCAAAGAGAAAGACAGAGCTGAATCAGAAGCCTTATTTTATGAGTTTCGGAAATATGACCAACTCTTCCCCAAACTGGCTTATGGGATCCTGTCTCCAAAGCAAAAAGTTGAAGCAAACAGGCTTTTGACACACTTCAGGAAAACCCTGTCCATGCAGAACATAAAGGCCAAGGACAACATCAGTCGCTGGGTGGGGGACATGCAGCAAGGTAGAGAGGATCTGGGTATGGAGGAGTCAATGATAAACAGGTATATGTTTGTGCTACTCTGGGCCTCTCAGGGCAACACAGGCCCCTCTTCATTTTGGCTGCTCCTCTTCCTCATGAAGCACCCAGAAGCAATGAAAGCTGTAAAGGAAGAGGTAGATAGGCTTGTGAAGGAAAGTGGACAAGAAGTGAAGCCTGGTGGCCCTTTGATCGACCTCACTCGTGAAATGCTGACAAAGACTCCAGTCCTGGACAGTGCAGTGGAGGAGACTTTGCGCCTCACTGCTGCACCTCTTCTAACGAGGGCAGTGCTCAAGGACATGACCCTGAAGATGGCCGACGGCCGCGAATACCTGATTCGTGAGGGTGACAGACTGGCAATGTTCCCTTATTTAGATGTTCATGTTGACCCTGAGATCCATCCTGAGCCACATTCATTTAAGTACGACCGCTTCCTAAACCCAAACGGAACCAGGAAAACAGATTTTTACAAAGCAGGGAAGAAGGTGAAGTACTACACCATGCCCTGGGGTGCAGGGGTGTCCATGTGCCCCGGACGTTTCTTTGCCACCAATGAGCTGAAACAGTTTGCTTTCCTCATGCTGGTCTACTTTAACTTTGAGCTGAAGAATCCTGATGAGAAGATCCCTGAAATTGACTTCAGTCGATACGGTTTTGGAACAATGCAGCCACAACATGATGTTGAGTTTCGATACAGACTAAGATATTAAACTACTCATTCATTCTGGGGGTAATCAAAATCTGTAATCATTTGTTGTGTTTACAAGAAATTCTGTCATTCCATTGTACATTTTTTTTTAAACTTCAGTGTTATAATGTGATAAGCTTGAAATAGTTGTTGCTCACAAATTTAAGGTTGTCTTGTTCTGCAACATGTGATTTACCACACACCCCTTTGAACAGTTTTCTTCCCTGAAGGTTCTGATGATGGAGGCGATGCTGAAGCCAATCAAACAGGGCTGTACTCGTTGCCCAGCCTCTTTCATAGTCACCATGAAAAACTACAGTACAACTACAGTGCCTCGAATTTCATCGGAGACTGCTTGTCTTAGTGTCCTTGCTTGTTCTTCTCCTCCTCCTCCTGCTCCTCCTCCTTCGACCTAAGCTCCAGTGACTGAGTGAAGAACTTTGAATACCAGTGTTTTCTAAATGACACACACGGAAAAAATTCACCAGATTTGACTCATATCAAAGCAGGGAATAATGTGTGCAGTTCCGAAAAATGGGTGGGCTGCTTTGAAAATGGGGTGTTGTTGTTTTTTTTTAAAGGCCTGGTTGTAAGTGTTTTAACAATTGAGAAACAATAATTTCAGTTCTTATTGATTCCTTGTTTTGATTGCAGAATGTTAAAGAAATAAATTTAAAAATGTAAAATAAAGTACCTGATCTTCGGTGTGATATCTTCTTTTTGATTTTGTCTGTTGTTACCTAAATGATGGATATTTGACAAATTAGTATGTGTGTAGCCCATCCATCATAGACCACCATAAACCCATCTCTCTCTTACAATCCTTGCCCGCAGACATGGAGCCTGGAACATAAATTCACATACAGTAGAGCCTTAGGGTTTACATATAAATGTGCAGCTGAAGCTACACTTTGACTGAGCTACACCTTCAATTAACCATACTGTACCAACTGGTACAGCATCCATTCATGCTATACCTAGTGTCTAAACTGACAACAAAGAACCACAAGATACATCACTGGAGGTCACTGAAGGGCGGTACTGGGAATTCTCCAGGATTAAATAAATAAACAATCAGAGATCATGGCAAAGGAGGAGGAGGAGGACAATGGGGCCTTTGGCAGGAAGCTGGTTTCCTGAGTGCTCTGCGTGTACTAGGTGGTGAAGGGTTTGAAGAAAAATGACACCCATTGTCTCAACCGCCAAACAATGCCTGTGGATCTCGACCCAGGACGATCCTCCATGAAATGCACGCATGTAGAAGAGGCTAGACCTTCGTTCATATGGGCAGGTAGGCACAGCCTTTAATTTTTATATTTAAACACACAAACAAGCTGAACCAGCATTTGGCTAAATGCAGTGCTTTGTTAAAGCTCACATGACATGAAGACAGTAGGATTTTGCTAACTTCCTCACACGGTTGAACCCGTTAAAAAAGAAAAGAAGCCACAGTCGCCCGGCTTCAAGGGTTGCTTGTCTGTTTAATATGAAACATTCTTCATTCTGTTCATTTAATTTAGTTTTAGATCTTCAAACTTAACTTTTACAAGCTCTCAAATGTGTTTACAACTTCAGATGTTTGCCACATTTAAAGCATCTGGTTTGTGGTATGTTTTTATTCCAGTTTAAATAATTGGTTGCACTTTCAAGTATATACCTATGTGTCTATTTATTAAGGACAGAGTTAAACAAGTGAGCAGAGTGTTACTTTAGTGCGGCTCTACAGATAAGTAAGTAAGAAATCATTGATGGGTTTAAGATAGAATAGGAACAACATTAGCAAGGATGCCGACAGCAGTGGAACAGTATCCTCCATCTATTGTCTATCTATCTATTACCTGTCGTTCAAGTGGTTTTAAAGATACAATCAGGCATTTTACCTGAAATAAAACAGTCTGTAGCTTTAGTTTAGTCTTTACAGTCTTTTTTACAGATGAACTAGATTGTGCCCTGTGTAACCAGTATTAACTGTGGCATCTATGTCTCTATATTACGCCACTATGTTCAACCCTTAGAATCAATAAGTTCTGCATTACAGTTCTTATCAGTCGCAGCCGTCCAGTTAAACAACGCATTCTCTTAACAGTTCAGACACAGGTCCAAACAGCTGCTTCAGTGTCATAATGACACACTTTGTTTGAAAAAGGCTGTGAGGCAAATTCACCTTTTGTGCAAAGAATTGGATCCAGATGAAGAAATGCTTTGATTTATTAAATCCATGACATTCATTTTTCAAACAGAAAACTGAAATATTGTAAATATTACAGAAAATACATGTAAACTAAAATACAGTCAAACCTATTAGAGATAGAAGACACAGCCACTGTTGATACTTAGTCTCTGCTTTAGACCTCCTCCATCCATGCTCGTAATGAACAACACAGACCATTTTTAAGGCCTAAAACCTGATAGCAAATTGAAGACCTTTGTGGAGGTGTGTGGAGGTGCTATGGTGAGTTCATACTGGTTTTATTAGTTTCTAATAGTTAGGAACAGCTGATTTCGCTTTGGTCAGATACAACGATGGAATTTGGACTGTGTGAATGACCTCAGTGTCACTGTTTTGCGAAAGGGAGGGGAAAATGTGCCAATCCTATAGGAAGGTGTTTACACACGTAGCTGATGCTCTGCTGTAATAGATCAAGACTGAGTGGAAACTAGTTTTTTAGTTGTAAAACAGGTCAAAGTGACCAATAAAAACTATATTTCAATACATGATCACCATCTAGTGGCTGAAACCATCCATTCAGAGAAACAGAGAAGCTTGAACTTACAACATGAAGCGTTTTTATGTTTACATTATATTAATTACAACCTGATTATTTGCGTTAAATCAGCATCTTGAAAGACTTGCATTGATTGGATACACTGTAACAAGATTGACGTGAAATCTACAGTTACTTGCTGTAAGCAATTAGCAAGTAACTTGCTGTAGTACATTACACAGTACTGTATTTTGCTGTAATCGTTACTGCAGGAATAATCATAATACTGTACTTGTTATTAAAGTAATGATCACAATCCCGTAATATTTATCACAGTAACACACACTAAATTGATATTGTAATCTGTTAATGCTGTGCTTGTTAACATGGTGGATGTTTCTTTATCTGAGCTTTCATTGCACAATTAAATGAGAGGAGAAAAAGGATTTTTGTTTTCCTATTTTTAAGCATCCAACAGCATCGCTACCGGTGCCTAGACTTCACTGACAGCAAAGCGAAGGCAACAAGGCATCTGAAAATAAAAGGAGGAGCTGCTGTGAATATAAGAATAAGAATAAGAATAAGAATAAGAATAAGAATAAGAATAAGAATAAGAATAAGAATAAGAATAAGAATAAGAATAAGAATAAGAATAAGAATAAGAATAAGAATAAGAATGCCTTTATTAGTCCCACAGCGGGGAAATTGCATCTCACAACAGCAACAGGAAACACAGTGAAACCATAGAAACGCACATACATAAACAGAGCAAATGTGGTTAACCAGTCCAAAGGACCCTGGCCGGGTCTGCTGCTGCTTCAGGCACGCGTCAGAACGAACCATGACATGGCAAGTTAAGACAAGATAATGCCTAAGATTAATTTCCTGCAGCTCTGCAAGAATTTGCAAGAATGCAAGAATAAATTTAATTTAGGCAGTTGTGGTAAAAAAAGTTGTCATTGGTCAGAAATTCAAGATACGAATTTTTGGAAGCCTTGGGGATGCAACTAAAAATCCCAAAAAACTGTTACTGTCATGATCCCCGGGCTGAACCCTCTCACATCACCTCTGACCCTTAACTCACTGCTAGGTCATCCCATCGTATAGACTTTGTTGCTATGGACTCTAGCATGTGGAGAGGTTCCTGAGCTCATGTTTCTGTGTGTTTGCCTAGCTCGTGCTCTTGTCCCATGCCGTAGCCTTGTATTCATGCCTCATTTAGCAGCGAAGCCATGCTCTGCCCTGCATGTAAGATGTGCATTGTGCCACCTTGTTTAGCCTCGTTGTTTTGCCATGTACAGTGCATGCCACGTTTTCTGTCTCCTGGTGTATTTTTGTTTAGTTTTGAAGGAGTGATTTGTGTTGCCCCACTCGGTCCAAAACCTCAGTCATCTTATATGACGGATGGTGATAGTTACTAACTTCTAGCTCTGCTCGTGATTGTTTTAAATTGGACTTTAATAAAGAAGCTGATGGTTACTCAGCACTGTGAATGAAACTGATCTGGGTTACGTAGAAACAAGAAACAAAGACTTTCCTATTATTAAGACCTCTTAGACCCCATTGTTTTGGGTGGGTCAATCGAGCCATTAAAGCCTGTTCAATTCTTTTCAGGAATTGGAAAGGTGAGTCATTCACACCTCACCACCAACCAAACGTGGGGGAGGCGGGACCTACCATTTCAGTATGTAGCAAGCAGATATCTTCCAATTAAAACTAGTCTTCTAGTAAGGTTATCAGAATATGCACTTCTTTGCATTAAAGACTATGAATTCATAGTGGTTGCCGGTGCCAGCGTGCGTGCGGAGTTTGACCTTTAGGTGCCATTGCGTTTCCCCTGTTTAAAGTACAGTGTTCAGATTGTGTAATCCACACTTAGTACAAGCCGCTCTGCTCATTTGTGGGAGACACAGAGCCTTGGCTGAGTTGTTGGCATCCACCTCAAGGCTTTTCATCTCAGTCGCTTCACTGGAATCCAGCCTTAGCGAAACTGGCACGGGACGCACTCACCCCTGGGGTAGGATAGGCTCGGCTGAGAAACTGGGAGAAAAATGAACAAATGAGATGGGACTGCCACCACTCACAGGCTGCCTGTGGGTTAACCTCCCCCAGCCCGCTAAGAACGGCTTAATGATAGCGGTGGGAGAGAGGACGGGTCCAAGCAGCAAGTTGCATGTTTTTGCTGTGGTGTCTTGTGTCACTCTTTTCTCTAAGGGGGGCACATCCAAGTCACATGGTGGAGCTTGATCTGTTACATAAACGCAGACCTCCACAGCCTCCAGTCTGCTCGCATCAACTTTATTCAGTACACACACGCGGATAAAACTCTTGTGATGACATTGGTGGCGGCCAAGGAGAGTTGTGGAGATGTTCACTCCTCCGCGTTGCATCACTGCAACAACCGGCGATGCTGCGGACCCTCCGAGCTAGCAGTGACCCCTGGCAGGTGAAGCCGTCTGGGACGAAAAAAACGCTCTGTTGAAATAATTCTGCGTGAATAAAAGATGAGCTATAGGTTTACGTTGACAGGAATTCTGTGGTTTCATTACAAGCCAGTATAACACTGTATCTCATTAGCTGCCTGATTGGAGTTTCCACTGCGTTCGTGCCTCACAGATGCTGTCATGTTAGAAAAAAAAGAAGCCAGATCTACATTTAACACTATATATAACTGTGACCTAATAAATATGAAACAGTCTGATTTGGCTGTCACATGACGCCAGTCCAGTCCTTGTTGCAAGAGCAATGTCAAACAATATCTTACAGGGGAATACTGTAATGTTTTGGTGGCTCTGGGCCGTCCAATCAATAGTTATCAACATGAACTGTGGTTTCCCAGAGCTAGAGTAGCCCGGATTGTCCGAGGACGTGGGCACAACAGTCACTGGCTCGACTCTGTGGTTGTGCCTTTTTTTAAAATGACTGAGCAAATCAGGTATTTTAAATAAAATCTGCAGACAATTGTATAACAATTAAAACAGTTATAACAAATGACAATAACACGTATATAACACGTATAAATTCAGTAATTTGAATGAATATTTATATGGAGAGGATGGAATCAGGGTTTGTTTTTTTCCCCTTTTCCTTTCATTCGCTGTTCTTTAATGCAGTTTGTTTATTGTTCATCAGTTGTTGTATTCACCGCCGATTGTGACTCACGACCATCGGCAGAACTTTCACCAACTGTCGAGGAACGTAAGCTCTAATTGACTTTGATGCGAAATCACACTACTGCTCACGTAAACCGTCTTGACTGGGCCATCTGTGTCTTTTGGGCGAGATGAGAAGATTTGGGAAGAAGAGGGAAGCATCGCAACTTAGAAACACGTGCTGATCCGTGCCTTGGGGGGAGCACGTGTCCGAACTCCCAATATGCTGGCGTTTCTCCGGCAGCGCAGCCTGCCTCCTCTTCCTCGGCGCTGCACAGGCTACGCCACATCTCCTCTGTGCGGCGCAGAGGGGTGCCTTTGGGGCGAGGCCTCTGGGGGACGGGCCCTGCAGGCCCAGATGGCCAGGGCTCCCACAGCTTTCTTCAAACAGAATGATATCTGAATGGAAGGATGTTGCATGCGATTTTTCTATCTCCCTTTAGACATGTTTTTTGGTGCTGCTTTACTGCATTATTACAGAAAACAATATAACACATTTTCTCTTCTGTTTTATTTCTGTGACTTTGAGCAGTTTGATATTAAACGCACTGACGATGCTGAACATTATTCTTTGCTTTATAGCTGCAAACGGCTCATAATTAAGGGTTATTAAGGGCCATTTGAAAGTCACATTACAACAATACCATAACTGTGACAATGACCAGAAACGATTCATTAATGCAAGCCAGACACGGAGCTATTCGTCTGCCCTCTATTAAAAGCAGCTATGTTCAAATCCCTTCTCCAAACTTCACACTGCGGTCTGGCAGAAATTCCTTTCCACGTTTATATTTCATGGCTCACATCCTCGCCTGTACTTCGTCGAGTCACCGCGGTCTAAAAATGTGATGAAATATGTGTGTGACAGAGAGAACGAGAGGCTTAGTGCTGCTCTTACCGTCATGTGAAGGAGTCCATCACCAGCCTGACGAGCGACAACAACAAGCTCATGAGCTGCACAGGACGAGGTGACGGCTTCAAGTGTAAACACCAAGTTGGAAAAGCCGTGGAGCTGGAGTAGAACACAACCAAGTCGCCGCTCTGTTGCCCGGCTATGTGTCGGGTGGAAGAGCTAAATATTATGACACTTGATATGACGGAGCGTACCTGCTGATTACACTGTAGCGGATCTGTGCTGAGGCAAGATGGTTTGTGTCTCTGCGACACCGCTGTCCTCAAACTCCCTGGCTTTGCTTTCCCCCCATCATATGTTACAGTATAGAGGTTGCTAATGTGCGTTTCATGTGGTTCATGTGCACGTGAATTAGTCGACCAGTGCGTTAGCAGGAGGGAGAGAGGGAGTTGGGTCGGTTCGACTGTCACTGTTTGTCAGCGTGAACTGCAGCTGGTGAGAGGCGTGAAAACATAAACCTGCAAAGCAGCTGAGATTAAAAAAAAGAGGGAGTCAAAGAGTGAGGGAGTGCAAGACAAAGTAAGAGAGCGAGCGGGAGAGGGAGAGAGTCTCATCATCTGTGTTACAAATGTTGCACATGAGCACGTTGGAGGATGGGGGGGAGTTGACTGTGTTGCGATTAATGCGCTCCCTCAGCTGGGTGTTCATTTCAATCTGCACTACGATATCCTCACGTCTGAACCCTTGGATGAGGGTCATTTGCCAGAGGAGGATTTTTTTTCGCCTTTCTGTTTTTTACACTTCCTTCTTGGGCAGAAGGCTGGTGTAATAGAAACCAGACACGAGCCAGAATGTGAGGCATTCACAGCGGCGAGACCTCACGTCTGCTCTGAGTGGGAAAACCGGATAAAGTGTAGAGTCATTACTTATGTTACTGTTTCTTGTTCTTTTCATCCGTTTCCGAAAAGGCCAGGGCATAAAGATGGAAGTGTTATTCCGTGGATGAGATATGTACAGAGGGCACAGGAGTCCGTCGGGATGGGAAATGCATGTGCAACTTTTCCAGGTGGGTTTCAGTTTCGAAAAAACAAAAACATTTCGGTTAAACTATTTTGACTGGTGGTGGATGAACATTTGCATCACAGGGCTGTTTGTGTGGTCGTACGTCTGAACTAACCAGAATGAATTTAAATGTCCCTGTAGAACTAAAGGGTGGAACTATTTAAATAATGTGAAACATGTCAGGTGTGCATTTGTACTAATGAGCTAAAAGTATAAATTAAATATAGAACGTTTTACTGTAAACATTTATGTACGGAGGTTTTACTCAAGCTGACACACTCGCATCATGTGACTCTACTTAAAATAAAATAAGACAAATTGTGTTTATTATATATATATATATTTATATATATGCTATATTGATTGTACTGGGGCTACATCTGTAATTAATTATATACAAATCAAACGTTAACTGTTATTACCATTCATTCATTGTTGCAAATAGACTTGACCTTCAGCTTTACATAAGATGATTATTACATTTTGCATGTACAGCATATTACGCTTCTAATGTAAAGGAATTATTATTCCATCATTGAAATCAATAATGGAACAAAATTTTATTTCTCCAGAGAATTGTGATTTAACTCATTATTGAAAGATGACCTGCTCAAAGCACAGAAAATATTCTACGTATGCTGAAAGTAAGCACACGTCACAGGGTCTCATACATGTTAGTAGCAGTTGTTGTTGAAATGGGGTTGATGAAATTTTAAAAACTTGCTGTAACGCCTGTCGTCCTGGGGCAGAATGAGTCGCCCACCATAGGTGCCATCTGTTTCAATGTGGCTGTAGCCCTCCCCAGTGACAGCAGTGCTGGATCTGGAGGGGAGGCCTCGTGGCTGTGGCAACAAGCCTCTCCTGTTCCCTCAGATGGCACATCCACAGCGGGGAGCACAGTGCCACAGTCATGAGATCAGCTCTGCCCCATGAATGAAGGGGCAGAGGCGCCGACGCTCCTCTCACCCCAGCTTCATTCAGTCGGCTGCGAGGGGCGGCGAGCGGAGCACGACGCTGCACTCGACGCGTCAGCCGTCTTTCCATGTGTCTGTCCTGGAGACGACCGTTAAGGTGCACAGAGTGCATCCTGTTTAAGAAGTGGAGAGCACTGCAAGGGCTTCTCATGCATTCGCTCTGTCAGTTGCATTTCGTCTTTTCTATGTGTCGCGCTCTTGTACAGTTCGGCGTGCACTTGGGTCGAATCTGTTGTCATTGGCGGCTTTTCTCTCGTTATTTTATTCGAAGAGCGAAAGCGTAGCGAAAGGATGACTGAATGACATCACTGCGGTTTATGGCATGAATCAACAACAGCCTTTGTGTTTGTGTTTGGCTGTACAATCATTTGAAAGTGAATGTGACATCGAGACGCACACTACTAGACATTAAAAAAGTTCAATGACACCAAGAGAACAGATACATCCACACAATGTTTACATCAAACCTTTGTAATTCAGTAAAAACTCAATTTGTTTCATTCTTGTCATTCCTCAAAGCCAGGACCATTTCATGCCTTAACCTCTTCTCTTTTATTTCTTTACAGATAGTAGTTGAAAAGCTTGTCAAAGCAACATGAGCTGGAGCTTTCTCACTCGCCTCCTGGAAGAGATCCACAACCACTCAACCTTTGTGGGGAAGGTGTGGCTGACCGTGCTCATCATCTTCCGCATTGTGCTAACGGCGGTGGGAGGTGAGTCCATCTACTCGGACGAACAGACCAAGTTCACCTGCAACACCAAGCAGCCGGGTTGTGACAACGTGTGCTACGATGCCTTCGCCCCCCTCTCGCACGTTCGCTTCTGGGTCTTCCAGATCATCATGATATCCACTCCTTCCATCATGTACATGGGCTACGCCATCCACAAGATCGCCCGCACGTCGGAGGAGGATCGGCGGAAGCACCAAAGGACCCGCAAGAAGCCCCCTCCTCACTCGAGATGGAGAGAAAGCCAACATCTGGAGGACGTCTTACAGGAGGAGGAAGATGACGACGCTGAGCCTATGATCTACGAGGAAACGCTGGAAGTGCAGGAGGCCAAGCCTGAACCAGTAAGCAGCAAAGAGGCCAGGAAACACGACGGCCGCCGGAAAATAATGGAAGAAGGATTGATGAGAATCTACGTCCTCCAGCTCATGTCGCGAGCTATTTTTGAAATAGCTTTCCTTGCAGGACAATATCTCCTCTATGGTTTTCGAGTTAGTCCTTCATATGTATGCAACAGGGTTCCCTGTCCACACAGGGTGGACTGTTTCATCTCAAGGCCCACAGAGAAAACCATTTTTCTCCTCATCATGTATGTAGTAAGCTGTCTTTGTCTAGTGCTCAACGTATGCGAGATGCTTCATTTAGGCATCGGTACCTTCCGGGACACCCTGCGCACGAAGAGGAACCGGGGCCTACGGGCGTCCGGCGGCTACACGTTCTCCCGCAACATCCCAGCCTCTCCTCCGGGGTACAACCTTGTGATGAAGACAGACAAACCCAGCAAGATGCCCAACAGCCTCATCACCCACGAGCAGAACATGGCAAACGTGGCCCAGGAGCAGCAGTGCACCAGTCCAGATGAGAACATCCCCTCAGACCTGGCAAGCCTGCACCGTCACCTACGGGTCGCCCAGGAGCAGCTTGATATGGCCTTTCATACATATCAAACCAAAAACAACCACCAAACCTCCCGGACCAGTAGTCCCGTATCTGGGGGCACCATGGCTGAGCAAAACCGAGTCAATACAGTCCAGGAGAAGCAAGGAGCAAGACCAAAGTCGGCCGTGGAGAAGGCTGCAACCATTGTGAAAAACGGAAAGACCTCAGTTTGGATTTAGACCTGAGTCTAATTTAGTGACTGTAAAGACTCATTATAAAAGTGCTGGAGGAAGTTTGAGTCTGTTAGATGCAACCTTGGACAAAGACATTTCAATCACACCAGCTGAAGGCAAACAGCACAGTAGACCTACTGTAGTTTTAGAGATTAGACAAGAAACCACACGTGGAGAAAGTATCAAATGCAGTATTATGAATCTTCTTTGTGACTGTAGTGTGTCATTTCGTGCTTGCTATAGCTTTTGGACACGATTACCATATGATTACATAGTTACACATCTAATTCCAGCTAAACTATCAAAAAATAAACAGACTGCTTAGAGCTACTTATCTCATCTGCCCTCGACTGCCAGCGATCCGGATTAATTTGAAGAAGGTTTTGCACTGAAAGACATCAAATTTGAAAAATAAAATTGCACAGTGAGTCATTTCTGAAAAATGATGATTGTTGTTTGGAAAGCTGAAGGTTTAACGCTGTATTTAGGGACATATTTATGGATGTATTATGGATGAGTGTTGCTGAGCAGATTAAATGTGAAATATTTTGATAAAGATAGTGAAACAGTGTCATATGCTTGGTGTGATGATGATGATGTTCAGTCGCTGCGTGCAAAGCCTTTGTCTAGTCTATGTTTCCCAAAGCCTTGCAGTGAAGGAAGGAGGTAAGTAAATAGAGAATTGGATTTATTTCTTAGGTAAATACAGACTCTCTGCAATCTGAAGCAGGTGTTGCATGCTTTACAACTGGGACAATACAGTATACACATAGGTTTCAGTAGAAATCCCATCCTTTGCGCTCAATTAGCTTACATTTATCTTATGTTTAGGCATGTTGTCTTGAAGATGAGTGTTTAATCTGTCTGACATTGAGGCAGTTTGCTTCTGAAACTGATTCCAGAGTAATATTTAACCCTGCCTTCACTGTTGCCATAATTCAAAGTGCCTGAAAGACTGTTCTGTCTTTAAAGACTGTTCTGTTAGTTTATTCATGGAGAAATAAATTTATTTGAATCCTCTGATTTTTGCTTTTATGTCTTGATTATGTCAGAGCAAGGTTGTTGTGAAAGGTCTACTGCTACAGGATAAAATTACTATAGAAAAGGACAGAGTCAAAGCATAAAAATTACAGTTGTTTATATCCTAAACCCCTGTCATGTGTGTGAACCTTGTGGTATTTTGAAAGTAACATTTACAGTAAATAGCAGGTTTTACCAAAACTCTATTTTAAACTAAACTAGCACATAATTTATTATTCGAAAAAGGGGAATATATTGATAAGTAAGATTTTATTGATCACCTTAGGGGAAGAGTAACTGTAACATTTCACCAAAACCAAATGCAGCAATAAAAAGAGAAAAGCATACTAAAAAGTAAAACATGCTCTTATTAGCGTGAGGGTTGAAACAAACACCCATTCTACAAATCTAATGTTTGGAAAATTAGGACCATGTGTGGAGTCGCATTTACATTAATTATTTCCAGATGTTTCCAGCAACATCTCAAAGCAAAAACACTAGAAACAACAGGAAACAGTGCTCGTGTAAAGCGGATTCTTATGCAGTGTTATTTACTTCTCATTGACTGTTGTGATCATTTTTAGCTGGTTATGTCAGATGCACGACGTAGTTCATACAACAGCATGACATCATTAAAAGATAAAAACAAATACAGGCGTGGGAGTGACGTCATGGCACGTTTACAGGGATCTAGTCAGTGAGTAAAGTTGGAACACACACCTGACAGCTAGAAGACAACAAACTCAGCTCTGCAGCACGTGCTCCAATATTATCGCGCAGTGCATTGTGGGTTTTCAAAATGGAGCCGCAGAAGCAGCTGTCAGTTGCTGTGCTGAGCTGAGGCGCTAGCTTCTCTTACTCAACACGCAGCTCTGCATGTTCAGCATGGGGCTTTGGGGTTTGGCGAGAGGGGCGTTCGCGTCCAGCCGCTGCTTCGGCGTTTACACGAGTGGAGCGGCCGCTCCGTGGTGGTGCGTGACGCGGCTCCCCGGTGTGAGGACGTACGGCGACGCCGCGGCCAACGGCAGGGATGCCCCGCGGCCGTGCGTGTGCTACCGTCTGCCCCACAGGACGCTGGTGCGGATCCAGGGGCAGGACACGAGCGCGTTCCTCCAGGGGATCATAACCAACGACGTGGGGCTGCTGAGGGAGCCCGGTGTCGGAGCCGTGTACGCGCACATGCTGAATGTCCAGGGAAGGACGTTGTATGACATCCTGTTGTACAGGTGATGCAGTGTTTCAGTACGTGTTTGCTGTAAACATGCGGGTGTGGCTGCTTATCTTTGTAATGCAGATGCTGCTGGGTTGTGGAGAGATTGGGCTTAGTGTGTATACTTTTCATATACTGTGTTTTCTTTCTTTCTCCTGAAAACTTGCTTATTGGTAATTGTTCTCCTGCAATATAATTCTTGAAAACTATGTTCACGTTTATGATTTAACCCACTGTTCTTTCAGTATAAAGGAAGATGACTCTGGGAACAGCATTTTCCTGGAGTGTGACACAACAATTAAGGACTCGATGTTAAAACATCTGAAGGTGTACAAGGTCCGCAGAAAGGTCACCATTAACCCCTGCCCAGAGCTCTCTGTGTGGGCAGTGCTCCCCACGTGTAAAAGCATAGGTCAAGAGAAATCCAATACGCCTGAGCTTTCGTCTCCTGAAAAGGCTTTGGTTTGGGAAGCGGATCCTCGAATTCAGGAAATGGGCTGGAGATTGGTGTCAGACGCACAGGTTGACCCCGTGGATATTGTTGCATCGTGTCAGAAAGGTGACACAGAGGAATATCATAGACATCGTTATGAAATAGGTAAGAACATTATAAATTGTTTGTTTTAGTTGGTTGTTTTATTTGTGAGAAGTATTAATACATATGAATATGTGCTCTTCAGACTTTGTGAAATGTGTTGTTTTGTTTGCTGTCATTGTTGTCTAGGACTTCCAGAGGGAGTGAAGGACCTTCCTCCTGGCGTGGCACTACCACTGGAGTCTAATCTCGTCTACATGCAGGGGATCAGCTTTAGCAAGGGCTGTTACATTGGCCAGGAGCTCACAGCCAGGACACATCACACTGGGGTGGTTCGAAAGCGCTTGATGCCAGTACGCTTGTCATCTTCAGTCCAGGACCTCAAGGAAGGAGCCTCGCTGCAGACGCAGTCGGGCAAGCCAGCTGGGAAGCACCGAGCCGGGGCAGGAGAACTGGGTCTGAGCCTAATCCGCATGGAACACGCCAAAGAGGTGTTAACGCTCAGATCTGCTGATGATCGCACTGTGACACTTGAGACATCTGTGCCAGACTGGTGGCCTAAAGATGCAAGTATCAACTGAAGAGAAGAATACATTGCATCCCCCTAACATGTGACACATATCACATCTGACACACTTGTCCTTGGTAGAACCCTGAAGTACAGTATGTTACTCTGTCACACTGCCTAGCACTAGCGTGGCACCAATCCAGTAGTTTTGTTACAGATGTTGTTCAGCACTACAGCTAATTATACCAAATGTGATTTTGAATAAATATGCAAATGGAAACTCAATCATTTTTTTTATTCAGCCATATTAGCCTAAGTGCAAAACAAATTTCAGACATTCACAAGCAATATTTGAAACTGTAAGTCAACTCAAACCAGAAGCGACACCTCATCAAGAACTTTTTTGCATCTAACAATTTGGCACTCCTCTCCGCAAGCCATGGCCTTTAAGAATTTATTCTTGATAAAGGAGATGCTGCCCTCTGGTGGATTGTATGGTGTCTTGGATTTGTTGTAACATCGATTCGGGCTGCAAAGTCAGCGTTGAATGGTCAAGCCGCTTAAAGTCTTCATTACAGAGGAGACATTCAATTATGTTAGCCACTCTCTGTAGATCAAATGCAGCATGGTAAGGTCCAAGTGTGGTGAGGGTCTCTGAGAGATGCTGGGGGTAATCAGAGGAGTCTCCAGAGGAACATGCATTTAGGAACGCCATTCGGTTGTCTGCAATGATTTTCAGAAAAGAGGCAAATTCCCCATAGTCAATACCAGAGCAAGCCTTCATAATGACCTGAAAGAAGCAAACGCAATAGGGGTGTTACATTGTTCTTCATGTATTTGCACAGGACAGTAGGATGAAAACAACGCAGTCTTATCTGCAGAGTACCTGACAGTGCTGATGCCATGAATCCATTGTGTTTCTCCACTCGTCTATCTCTTTTTGAACAGAGGACAGTTCATTCTGAAGGAATTGCCACATGATGTCAATGTTGCAGCCATTCAACCAGTTGTGATTAATGGAGATTGTGTCCTCCTGTGAAAAAAATAAAAAGGTCAATCTGTGGACAAGCATAAACGTACACTTTTTTTTTTACATACATACAAGTCAAGGCTTAATATATATTTTAGCTCTAACCCTCCTGCTCACACCACTGCCTCCACAGTTCTTACCAGATTATAAACTTGATGGTGCCAGCCACTGGGCACAAATATAATTTCTCCTGCCTCTTGAATAATCTCAAGCGGTTGACAAGCTTCCTCTGAGTGTGGAAAAAGGCCTCTGTCTCGAAGTTCAGAAGACGTTACGTCATAAGGAAGGTTGCCATGAGTATCTCGTAAAAACTCCTCCTGGCCTGGGGGATAGAGAAGCCATTTTTTCCTCCCGCAGACGTTTGCTGACCAACTGTATGAGCGGAACACATCAGCATGGAACGGCGTCCTTGTGGGTGAGAGAGCAAATCTGATTGTAAGATCTGTACAAAGGAGAAACTCTGCTAAGGCATTACTATGATTAATCTCTCCTACCATGAGCCTTTAGGTCCCATGTAGATGAACCGGTAGTCATCTACTTCAAGAGTGTCCCAGTATTCGTTGAGCCAATCAGATGAAAAGAAGACTGGTGTGGCGTAAACATTATGTTCTGGAAAGTCTCTGCAAAATAATAATATACATATCATCATGAATAGTTAAATATTGTGTACATTCTCCTGCATAAAATGCATTTTATGTCAATCAGCAGCATTCCAGCACCTTGACATATGCCAGTCTTTAAGATAGAGGCATCCTTTAGGCGATGAATGGCCATTCTGAATGAATTCCCTCCAGTAGTGTATGAATTCTTTAAAAGGCATCACTTGTTTAGGGTTTGAATTGTACTCCTTTGCATTGCAGTTTGCTACAGGAACAGGTGTTTCAGCTGTTACAGAGAATGCATCCGTTAACATCTGCAGCGCTTGCATGAAACATTGCATTGCATTAGTAATAGGCTCTTATACCAAAGTCCTGCAGCAGATTCTGGAAATTAGGCTTCCCCTCCTCAGTCACCCACCGTTTCCTACAATTCCAGTCCTCTGTAAACCTTCTTGAAAACATGCAGGGATGATTGGGGAGCAAGTATTTCCTGAAAAACCTGGAATAGCTCAGCTCCTTGTCTATGTAATCTACAAAATGTGACGACCAGAATTGCTCGTACGTCTGCCTGGGGATCTTGACCAGGCTGCAGCAGTTACGGTACGCCTCTCTGTCCATGGTGGTAAACAACACTTCGGCTAGCCAGTTAGCCACCTAGCTTAAGCGAGCTGTCAGAGCAAACGAGCTCACTTTAGGGCGTTTAATATTACAAAGCATGCATCCTTCAAAGTTAGCTGTCAAGGCGCACACCTGACCGCGTCGACAGGAAACCTAACAGAATACTAACACCTTTTGTTCTTTTTTGACTCAAATCGCCGCATGTCTCCATGCCGAAAAAATACGGCTCCTTCACTTATCAGATCACATATGAGGCCTATACTCTTCGTCTCCTGTAGACTATCTATAAACATTACATTTTAATGCTTCTAACACTAATACAGAGCGATATCCTATTCAATTCGGAAAACATTTTGCCAATAGTAATTATTCTTCCAAAAACCTCGTCGCAACATTTTTGTGGGTAGCGTTTTCCAGTCGGACAGTAAATACTGCCGTGCTCTTTGGTGACGTCACTTCCGTAATAAACACCGCCATCGAGATCGCTGGTGGTGCCGTAATGCCGCTGAGCCAAATGTTTTTACACTGTAAAGGAAGTATGTTCACCGTGACTATAAATATATAATGTTATTGCTTATGCAGCAATGCGCATTAATGAATGTTCGTGTACACGTATAATATTGCAGCTTGTACTTCTTCCAGGTGAATCGGCATATCCTTCTCCAAAATGAGCCGGGACGTCCCTATCCACAGCTGGCCCGGTTCCTATTACATCAACAGTGAGAAGCGCTGGGAAAATGGCACCCTGTCCCTCACCAGGACCACGGTTCGCTTTGTCTCCACTCAGACCAAGGAGACTCTTACCAGCTTCCACCTCTCCCGCATCGTGGAGATGAAGATGGAGTCCTCCAGCTTCATCTTCAGCACCCTGACGGTGCTCGAAGAAGGCAACGTCAAACACTGGTTCGGCTCCCTGAAGCCCAACAGGGTGGTGGTTTACAATGTACTGGAACATTTCTGGAGAGAGCGGCTTCTGTCCCCCGACTCAGAGGCCCGCGGGGCAGAGTCTCAACCCTCTAAAGGCAGAGAGCTGATCGGCCTGGTGGCAGGGGCCCAGAGGAGGCTGGAGGACACAGGCAGGGTCCTCAGCCACCAAGGAGAGCAGTTCGATGACATGATGCAGGGACTAGAGAAGATTGACTCTGACCTGGGCGTGGCTGATAAGTAATTCTCTGTTTGTCAACTGATTTAAATGTATTATTATTTATTTTGAACTTGTCATGATGTCATATGGACTGTTGATGATACTTATAATCACCTTCTATTGCAGACTTTTGTCAGAACTTGAATCTCCCGCCTGGTGGCCTTTTGGTAAACTCCCCTGGAAGACTCACCAGGAAGCCAAGGCTGAGGACGCTGCAAGAGCTGCAGCGGCTGCCGCCGCCTCAGCTGGTAAAGGATCTGCTAGAAATAAGGTCATCGCAAGCATCCCAGCGGTGGTGTCCAGAGGGAGCGACTCGGACTTGAAACCCGGATGCTTTTTGGTGCTGGTGTCTTCACTGGAGGTGCGGGACACAAACTGCCAGCTGCTTCACCGCTTTGAGCGCAATGAAGTAGATGAAATCCGGGTGCACAATCCTTATGAGATAAGTGTTAGACAGCGGTTCATAGGGAAGCCAGACATATGCTACCGGTTCCTGTCTGCCAAAATGCCAGAAGCCATGTCAGTGTTAGAGATGCAGTATAAAAAGAAGGTGGAGTTCACCAGTGAATTCAGCGCTTTCAAGGCAACTCCAGTCTCTTCTCCATGTGACATGGAAGGAAAAAGCTGGAATGAAGGTAAGTTTCAACACCTGTGAATGAATTTGACCACTAAGTGGCAGTAAAGCTCCATGTTTTCACCTCAGTTTATTTTTAAAAGTGCAGCTACGTGTAAAAACATTTCCTTCACATGACCTTTGGACATGATTATAGGTGTATTTTGATGAGTCACTTCACCCTGATTGCCTCAGTTGCTCTGCTCTAAGTTTACTTGTCTGGCTTTCTCATAAACAACATATGCACTCTGCACTTTTTCACCATCTCCACCCATGGAGTCAGGTTTGCTGCAGAAGTGCCAGGAGCTCCCACTGGAGGTCCCAGCAGGAGAGCTGTCCCAGTTGCAGGTACATGTCCTTCAGCCATCTGTCAGTCAGGCTGAGGCCCAGGAACTCAAACAGGTGAGGTCTTTCACTGCCTGTGCAAATTCAGGACTTGCACGATTGTCAGATTTTTACTTTTCATATTTGTACACATCACGGCAGGTAATGCAAATGTCACGTCTGCGTGCACAGGCAACAGACAGCCCTGGCTGCTGTTATAGTAACATGTATTCATTCCAAACCACCATTCATCATAACGATTTTTATTTTTCATCCTGTATGTTTAAAAAGTTATTTGGTGAGACCACAAACCAAAGTCAATCTAGTTTTAAGAGAGGAAGAGAAACACGGTCAGTCATATGGTCAGACTCTACAGCGTCTTTCCATTCAGAACCTCTCTGCACTGACAACCGCTGTAGATACGGAGGCAGAAAATACACGGTGACGCAAATTCAGACCTATGATTTCGACAATTTGTTGTGAGCATGCAACGCAGTATTACAGTTTGGTGGTGGAAATGTTTGGTCAGGCTACTTTTGGTGTCATATACTGTGCTTAGAGCCACATCACTGACTAGCAGAGCAACTGGGTTAGAAATTACTTCATTAGCTTCATTAGTTTAGTGTTGTTGAGAAGGATGTGAGTGAAACACCCAGATGTAAGAACAACTCAGATAATATCATAGAAAATACAATGTGCATTGATTTTCTGCTTTGATGAAAACATCACACAAACACACTGTGTTTACTTATCAATGCAACTAACATTTTAGAGTTGAGGTTGACAATGAGAGAGTTAATTAATTTTAATTGACATATAAAATAAATTGTAGCCAGTTTTGAATATATAATTTGCCTACTTAAAAGACATACTCCTTTGTTTTTACAATGCACTGCATAAATCATATCTAAAATGAGGCTTTGTTAAGACTTAATGTCTAATATGCAGTTACTTATTGGACCTAATGTCAATATACAGTGATTTACGGTTGTTTCGCTTTTCTGTAATCATTTTTAAACAAATCATATCATCACAGTAGCAGCATTAGAACAGTCATACAACTTAACTATTGTGTTTATAAATGGCTTATTGTCTGCAGCCGATAATGGTTCAGACCTCAAAAGCTGCCGATGCAGACTTAATGCTACGTTTCTCTCCACACCCTACTCTTAATGTAATTCATGTCGAGATTAGACTACAGTGGGGTAACATGTACAGAGGGTCACTCGGTTTAATGTCCCGCCCTAAGTGCTTTAGCAAATAGAACCCTTTTTCAAAACACTTTTATACAGTAATTATTGTTAGAAGTTGAAAGCTCCGACTTGTTAAGGCTTCAAAGTTTGATAGTATTTACTGTGTGTCCTCCACTGTTTGCCTTATAACACAGCCCTGGAATTACCCCACTAATGTGCAAGACACTGGGAATTTGAGCTCATATATTTTTCTATTAGCTGCAGCCTAAATGTTTAATTTCAGGGGTTTCTACATGACTAAAGACCTCCGGCCATTCTATAAGCAGCACCTACAAATATTAGCTTTCTCTGTTTTTCTATGACGCACCAAAACCCCTGTGAATGTGAGCTGCAAGCTGTGATTCGGTCGTGTTCTGCTGGTTGAAATAGTAAAGTCGCAGACCTCAGTGAGGGAACACAGTTGCTCCTCGTGTGTATTGACACACTATCTGTTTTTCAAACTGCTGTCTGGAGTTGTTTCTCTGCCCATTTGCAATGTCTGCATGTAACAGCCAGTGAAAAATGACATAATGTCAGTGTGTGTGAGAGCATATGTAGCATAACATAATATTAGTTTAGAAACCTTGGTGGTGGGGTTCGGAGTGACTGTTTATTAGGTTTTGCTTGGCACATTGCAGCATATTTAAGTTGTTCCATCAACCATAACATACACAGTTGCTGGACCATGCAGATGTAGTCACACTATTCCATAAACCTGCTGAAAATAGAAAACAAACAGTATTGTATAATATCAATTATTGCGGGACACAAGCCAAAGCTTCTTTCTGAATATTTTCTCAAGTTTGATAATGCGCAATATATAAATGCTCCTACCTGCCACAAGCTGTTGCTGAGTCATGATTGATGTTACGCTGTCTAACCTTCTTGCTCTGTTAACCTACCACACCTTATACTGATCCCGTCTGTGCACCTCTTCACATGTGGCCCACATGGTCCCTGCATTCATTTATTGTCCTCACTCAATCGGGGCTCGGATACAAGCACTGACTTAGTTGTGTGCGTGTGCGCAGATGCTGATGCAGCTGAAGACTCTTGCCCTGGAAGCAGAGACGGAGCTGGAGCGCCAGGATGAGGTGCTGGATGTCCTGACCAGCTCCACGGACCGAGCCACCATGCACATAGGGAAGCACACCTGCCGTATGAAAAAACTGCTGTAGCTCAGACGTCCGAGCAGATGAACACACTCCCCGTGTCCCTCTGGAGAAAGGCTCTGTAAGGTTCCTCTCTCTGCTCTTTGGATTTGTACAGTTAAGGATACATCAGAAGTAGCCTGCTTAATCACAACTTACATCATATTTATTATTACATGGGTTTGAACATTTTTCACAGAAGTCCAGATGTTTGCTGAACTAGCTATAATGACCAACATATCTTAAATTTCCACATCAGTGTTAACAATTAAAATCTGCAAACACCACATTTCCACCTGTCTATTGTAGATGACATCACTGATACCTTTTGTGCAACTGTTTTTTTTATTTAAGCTGTTCTTTTAATTTGTTGTCTTATTCAAAATGACTCACTTGAAAAGGGATAACGTAAACAGTTGTTATACACTGTTTCTTGTCTTTAAACCAAAAACAAACAGACCGCATGTTGTTTCCACAAGGACTGAAAGAAAAGCATGACTGAAGCTTGTTTGCAATAAGGGACTGACAATAAGAGTTCACCAATGTCATTACAGTAATACCCGCATTCTTTAATATTAATTTGCTTGTGGCATGTCTGGGTCTTAATGTTGCATGCCTCATCATTATCAGTATATAGGCGAGGCCTCAATGTTTAAACTAAACTCTCTTGCTCTGATTTGAAACCCTGCAGCTGTCTTCTACTGTATATCCAGTGTACAGGCCCTGATCCATATGGTTGATGCTCAGAATCTGTTTATCTGTAAAGAGTTGACATGCATAGTAATGCTGTAATTTTATTGTGATGGGAATAAGTGCAGTGTCTGTACCTTGGTTTAAAGAAAAGTGGTGGTGCATAATAACAAGAAGATGAGCTTTTCCTACAAAAGAGAAAAATAAATTAATAGGTGAAGTAATACAAGAAGGATTGTGTCAGTTAAATGCTTAATGTTGTCAAAGTTTATATTTGAAAAGAGCATATTTATCCGCTAAACCAAAGGATAAGTGTAAACAGCATCAGTAGTCGTAACGATATGGCTGTTGGTACAGTAGCAGTAGTTTATTGTTTCCAACCTTGTCTTGGAAGGTGAATCGTCACCAATCTCACACACTGTTCACAAGATGCATCTGTATATAACGTGTATATGGATATTTCTTTATCCTAAAACAACATAATAAGGCTTCTATTACAATTTAACACGAGTTTGAGATGAGTTCCTTGGAAACAAGCAATTGACTTCAATCCTCAGAACACATGAATATAATAACTTGGCATGAAATGACCATTAAGCCAACGAAACGACATCATTAATTAACTGGAAAGTAAATTAGTTTTAGTTGTTTGGAAGAACCCAGGGCCAACGAAATAAGTTTCCTGAATTCAAACCAGGCTTTCTTCCTTAACAAAGCGTCAACAGGCGACGCCCGCCGTAGTCGGTTCCCCTGTGACGAACCGAAACGGTGAATATCAAAATGTGCAAGTTGGAAGCAGATGTTAATTACTGGCTCAGCTGTTGTGTGGAAGTCGCTCACGTTGTACCTTCTGCTACTATAACATCCTGTTGGCACCGGCGCCGTGTGTGTGTGTGTGTGGGGGGGGGGGCTCCTTCATGTCAACAGTGGAGCAGGTTTAGCTTGGCAAGTGGCTGAGCACTCAATTAGGGATCAGGAAGACGCCTGACATGACGGGATGTGAAAGAAGAGCGACGGCCTCACTCAGCGGCCGGTCCCCGTTAGCGTGAACTTATCCCTTCTGCTAAACACAGGCCGCCGCGAGAGACGTGACTCTGAAATCTGTTTATGACATTATAGAAAAGCTCCTCCAGCTCCACTACGGCGGAGCTGTTCTCGCTCGCTGGCGTTTATTTCCGTTGATTTCAGTGATAAACAAAGAGATTTTGGAATTCCCAACCTCCAGAAGCACACCACATGGTTATGTGCATTCCAGCCCTCGGAGTTTAAGGACTGGCGTGGTTTTGAAGCAGCCTTGCAATACGAGGAAGTGGCGGCGGTCTCGTCTGACCACAGATACATGAGATTGGGCTTTGCCTCGCTAACGGATGGGCTGGAGACGCTGGGGATTCTGCTGGCCTTGACTTCCAAGTCTGTTTACGCGCCGTTTCTGCGGCAGGCGCTCTCGCCCGAGGAGCGTGTCTCCGTCGACGGCCCATCAGCCAACTCTGAGGGAGCGACGCGGCCCGGGATTGTGGGCTGCGAGGGCACAAAATACGGAGCCGTGTGATTGCAGTACAAATAGACTGGAGTCATCATCATCACAATTCTCAGGGATATGGTTTCCAGTGTGTGTAATACAGTGCATGCGTAAAATTCAGACTCATTTGTGCATTGGTTTATGTCATTTAATATAATGCTTAGTGTTCACAATCAGTTATGCTCATAATTTAGCTCCAAATTGTGATGATGATGTGGAGCAGAGCTAGAAAATATTACTAAGGTAAAAGAGAGGTTTGATTCCACTCCACTATTAGGCTGTCTGAGTGGAATGGCCTGATTCTTGACTCGCGTCCTGGCCGGCCTCTTACTAGCGCAGGTGTTGCTGTGTTTCCTTTTGCTGAGGGAGTTTCTGGTTTCAGGAAATAGGGCCTGTTGGTTAATGTTAGAACTGGGAAAAAACGTTCCTAGAAGGAAGGCGCTGGAGTCCAACGAGGGGGTGTATGTGTAGTATCCAAGGAACGCGATATGACACTCGGCATCATGGTCGTCCCCCCGCGTCTGGACATTCTCTTGTGTCGTGGTGATGGATAGGCTTCACTCCACAGACTCCCACCTGTAAATCTGTGGCGTCTCACTTCCCTCATTGCGTTATCGCATGCGTCGTCTGGATTCAGAGCTTTCTGCAGTTTTATCAAGCCATAAATGGGCTCTCTGCGGCTGTTACGTGGTACTTTCCCAGATGCTGAGCTGCATGATGATATCATGCACTCTCGCACTTATTGTTATGTTTTCCACACTTTGGCTTTCTGGCTTTTGTTTCCCAAACTTTTTCTCATTTCTGTGCAACGGAGGCAGCAGCTACGCAGCCAAAGCAAACGTGGATGTGGGATTAGACAGTGGCATTTTTTCCAGGTCCAGCTCCCCATTATAATCACTTGAACCTGGCTAAAGTGCTTCCACTGTCTCTCTCTGTGACGTGATATTAAATCTGTCACTACGTAGGAAGAAAGACCCAAAAAGCATGAGGGTATTTGGTCAGTCACTCATCTTCTTGTTAATTGGTAACTGGTGCTCGTTGTGTTCAGTAGAGGGCAGCAGTAGTTTGCTGATGGTGAGCTTCTATTCATTAACTTCATATCACTCTGACTGCGTTGGGTCGGGTCAAAGGTCAACCCAGACACACAAATGCTTGTTTTTGTTTGTCTCCAGCTCTTTGGTCTAGATTTAATTAAATTTCTGATCTAATCTTTATTCTTTAAATATTGGAATGAACGTAACAGCAACCAACAACTCATTTCTGCATAAGGTCATTGGGAGTAATACATTGAGTGAGGAGTGCCTTTTTTATGATGACTGGATTATGTTTTCATTAAAAGCCCATCTACACAGCTCCCAGAGCAGGTTGTCGGGCCGTGAGCCAGCTCGCACCACATCAGTACTTTTACAAGTGGGCCCCCCAGAAACCCTCAGTGAGCCTGTTTTTAGTGGCTCTTACTGCAAATGGAAACACTTAGGTCCCACGATAAATTACCGACCGACTGGTGGCGCGCTGCACAGACCCCCAGCGAGTTGTGCGCAGATTACAGATTCATATTTTTACTCTGGAGTCTGTTATGTTATAATGGCTTTGGGTCATACGAGCTGGAAAGAGTAGGGGAAGAAAGTAATTCACGCAAAGGTTGTTGTGCCGACGTGCGTGGACTGGCGGCTTGATTAAAGTGAAGGATGTGTTTCCCCCCTCAGCTCGTCAGGGTGACACTGGGGTCACGTCAGGATAAAAATAGAGCTCCTTAGTTACTCATTTTCTCTGAAAAGTAAATAGCCATTAGTGCAGCAGGCCAGTGATCTCAAGGGCAACACAAGTGTTCAGTCTAAACTGTTGTTTATGTTGCAGCCGGATGATTAGAGGAGACAACGGGGCAAAGCAGGCCCTGCTGTTGGAGAGAGCATCTGTAACGCTGCTGCTCTGGTGAACACAGTCCAGTGGGGTCAAGTTCAGATGCTGTGAAAACACACTTAAAAGCACTTGACTTAAGCCTCTGTATTAAATGTCGAGGTGTGTGAGGAAACAGGCGCAGCATCCAGGACCCTTGCTAAGAGTGTCCATGAAATAATCCTAATTATCATTCCAGCATGTGTTCGGCGCGCTAGTGATGTAATTGCAGCTGACCAAATAGATTGTTGTTGAAATTTTGCCCCGCTGTTATAGCAGCGTTGTGACAGCGTTGTGTGTTCACCGAGGGCTGGTGCAACCATAACAAACACAGCTGAAGCCGGGGTTTACATTTCAGCGGGATGACGGCGCACGCAGCGTCTGGGTGGAACTCGGGGAAAGGGAGCGCGGGCCGGCGGCCTCGTCTGGACGCAACCCCCCCCCCCCCAAGAACCAGCATGGTGCGAGCGGGACCTGCGAAGTCATTGTCCAGACGCACCACGGCACGAATGCGAAGGGCTTTGCGTCATCGTGTGACGACGGAGGCAGAGTCATGCCGGGACAATATTGTGTCTGATGAGGGAGTGGGCTTTTGAAAAGGTCCAAGAGGAAGCCGCCAGCCTAATACCACGGGCTTAGACTACTGAAGGCAACACCGCCGCAGAGGGGAAGAGTAGTTGGAGCCATCTTTGCCGTCGGAATGGCTTTAATTTAGATCTGAAGAAAAGTAATGTCTGCTTTTGGTCAAGAAATTTACATTCAGTCAAAAACACGAGCTCATTTTCTCGGCCGTTCAGACTTTATGTCACTTTCTCTTTATTTCCGTAACTGTAAGGAATTCTTGGACAACACCTATTTTGTGGAAACCCCTTCCGCAATCCCAAACGGTTTGTCCACGTAACCTCAGGGGAGCAGCCGGCGACTATGTAATTGGAGAAGATTGAGTACACACAGCACGAGCATAGCCTGGTGAGCTATTGGGAAGCTGAAACAAAGCTTGCCAGATGTTTACACAGCTCCGCCATATGTGAGGTTGTTACAGAACGTATGTGTAGAATGTGTGAGTGGCAGACAGAAAGTGTGTGAACCTTTGACCCAGTATCCATTACAGGTTCAGAAAAAATGGTAACGCCGATTGACCATGAAGCCAGTGCAAAACAATGACGTGTTACCCTGTTTGGTTTTCCTCTAAAAGGAAATTTAGTGTTCCTCAGGATATCACTCAGGAATCCCCTTTTTACTGATGGAAACCATGGAGCCGTCAAAACACAGCCCTGTAATTCTGCTGCCTGGTTTCAATTATAGCATTGAATATCAAAGACAATCACTCCCATTTTAATGTGAATTTTTTATGTGCTCCCAGTTTATTTTGATGGAAAATTTGTGGGTGGAGCACTTGCTAATTGGTACGGAAAACTTGCACCTGTGGTAGACCAATGTTTTGAGAGTCAGAAACATTGAATATTTGCGTTCTTTTCTTCTGAGAGGCAGCTGAGCCTCATCCCCAAAAACAATTCCAGACTGGATCCGATGGTGGACATTGTCTGGAACAATAAAGCTGCACGGTAGTTTGGAGTCTTTGGGGCTTTGACTTCATGGCGTGGCGTTATTAATTAGTCAGCTATCGTTTACGGACGATTGAACCAAACACTTACTGTATCACGAGAACAGTGCAAAAAGAGCTTTAATACCAGATGCTTTGATTCTAGCGACTTGAAACCAAAGATTATACTGACACCGATGTAAATAACAGATGACGGGGACACAAGTTGACCCCTTACACCACAACCCTCAGTGTAAGTTAGTCAATTTGCTAATGTACCAACATCTGTACCTTTGTGCAAGTGGCGACCACTGCACTGCACATGTGACATGTAGGAAGCAGCCGTCTTCCTCTGTGCACGTATGTACGCATGTGTGGGGCGGATCTATCAAGACATTCTTTCCGTTCTGGCGAGAGAGAGGTGGAATCACCGTGTCTATATATACGACAAAGTGCGTCACTGTCCACCCTGTTTTCCTCCTCTGTGGGTTTCTGAGATCTATAAGTCACTGGGGCGTCCTGTCATTAGTGGCGAGCTTCGATCTCTGAAGTTGACGGATGCATTGGTAAATACTTCTAACAGCCACGAATATCCGCTTTAAAAGGTTCCCTATCACCCCCTTCGCCTTAGTTCATTCTTATGAAAAGGCCAATAACCGGAGTTTGGTGGCCCGCTCGCTTGCTCACACCCAAGTGTCAAGTTCCCTAAGTTGATTTCCAGTGATCTAACGTTTCACAGTGCATTAGAGCTCGGGTTTATGAGTTCGCTGCTCTGCTCGCGGCTTGTTTTCCTCAGGGATGCGGGACGAGAAGGAGATTTGGTGCACGCTCAGTCCGTGTCGGCCGCGGCCTCGGTGACCGCATGAGAACATTTCACTGAGGTGATACCTAACCCAACTACCTAATCACAACTGCGTCATGTCTCTCTAATGACCGGAGCAGCAACGATGTCAGAGCTTTACATAAGCAATAAACTGACCATCCTTAGGAAAATGACTTTGTTGTGGACTTGACAGAAATGCTTTGGACTGCTTTGCGATAATATTTCCCTTCACGGCTATAGACCCCTGTTAACCTGCTGGATGATCGTTTGCTTTAATATGCCCACTGCGCAGTGACATTACTCATTTTCCAGGTGCCAAATAACATTATTGTATCTCTTCATTTTGCAGACTCATGTGATGTGATGTTGTTATGGTTGTTACATGAGCCCACCTGCTCTCCAAACACTGCATTCTCCTTGGGGATGTAATAACCGCCATCGATTATGTGAATTCATGGGACGTATCCAGCCTTTTGAAGGGGTACTGAGAACCAGAGCAGCAGTAAATGACAGGTCAAATGTGACACCTGGTTTTGTCTGGTTTTATTATTATCCCCATCTGTCAGCTTGCACATTACTCCCTCATAACTCTCCCATTGTCTTGCACATGATTTGAAATAAGTGCTATGCATCAGGTTTACTCTTTCTGGCTTGACTTGGAGCCAGCGTCTCTTTCCTTCTCAATGATCCAGGGATTAACTCCATTATGTGCTTAAGGAGCGCAGAGGACGGCCCTTCCTCCTTTGAGTGTTCCGAGTGATCGAGTATCTCTTTTCTGCTTCACCCCTCAAACTGAAACGGCATCTGGGAATATTTCTCTATAGTGACCAGGCTGTAATTCAAGACTTGCAAGTGACTATTGGAGATGGTGACCTCCTGTGATTTTGGCTCGCGCTGCGGCTTACACAAGGCCACCACGGCCGAGCGGGTGGGTGGGTTTACAGGCTCACCCTCAAGGAGACACAAAGATTTCCTCTTCATAAATCAAACCGGACACGCTCTGTCTGGGGGTTTTATATAGGAACAGAGTGTGGTCATTTTTAAAATGGAAAGAGGCTGCAAGTATGTTAGAGGAGCAGCGCATTTGGCTTCACACTAGACATGTGGTACTGTATGAATAGTTACTAGGATTCCTTCACATCATCCAATGCAAAAGCTAATTCATACAGAAAAAGAATAATGCTAGAAATAAAATAACAAAAATCACTTTTCCTTCTTTATTATAACCTATAAATCATACTATGACTTTTATAACCATGTAAATTTTCACTTGCTGATTTATTTTGGCCACTTGGGGCGATGCAACAACAATGAAGCATTGGCTGGATTGTCACCTCTCAAAAAGCTTCCAACCTATTGGCACAGTTTCTTGCTCCGCTCTGTGTGAAGTTGAAGATTAATGGTGGCCCTTGATTAATCTGCCTCTTCCAGTCCAGTCACTGGCCAGCCTTTCAAAGCGCAGCCATGACAGCGGCCATAAATACAGACACAAGCTTCGACCAGGCGGTTGAAAATCATAAACACACCTTTGATGCTGGGGCCAAAGTGGTAATTAATGCTGCATTTCTGTGTGTCTGCGCTTTGACACAAGGGCGATTCCTCCCATGACAAAAGCACAATAACCAGCATTTTCCTGTGCAGGGACCAGGGGTTAAGGAGCAACCACGCAGACGAGTCGTGACATGACTCATCCCACCAAACAACGTCTACAAACATGTGCCTGATGTCAATGACACCATGTGTCTGACGAAAAGCATTCGCATGCCTGAGAAAATATCAGGGAGCAATTACACGTTTCCTCTGAGATATGGAAATTATTAAAACGTGTTCCCGATGTGCAAGGAGGCATGTGTCATTAGGTAGAAGATAAAACAGAGGAAATAGCTCCAGCAACAAGGCAAAGCCACCAGGAATAGTTCCATCGGCCACAAACAGCACTAAAACTGGCATCTAGAAATATTACCCCTCTCGCCCTCTGTGTATTGGTGGCTAATGAAAAACTGTCAGTCTATGACGGGCTGTATTTCCAATGTAAACCCACAGGAGGTGGTCCTGGAACGATCCAGTGAAAAGCGTCTGGCCGAGACTCTGCAGCGCTGTGTGCGCGGGTAATTGGTCGAGCAGCAGAGGAATGACCTGAAGTTTAGATTCAGGCAGTTACGAGACCTCTGCGACATCGTTTGGTTTCGAGTCGCGCACAGACGCGTTAGCAACTGCGGCGTGACAGCAAGCGGCCTCTGCGCTGTTTACGTTGCAGTACTTACAGTAGTACCTCGAGTACTAGTGATGATGAAGCTGGTTTTATTTCTGGTTTTGGATCATTGCAGTCCGTCATCCATCACAAGATGGGAGCCATGCCCTCATATCTGTTTCCTTTGGACAAGCCTCTTAAAGCCGAGCTGCTCGTCCCCATACGCAGCGGCCCGGTTCGGCCCATGTACAGCGCCAGAACCAGCACCAAGTGCAGGGATCTCCCCATCGATCAGCAGAGCGGCAGCCCCCGCGTCAGTCCAGCTGGGGCTGCTAGCTGGGGCTGCTAGCTGGGGAAGCCGGGCTCCTCGCAGTGAGCTAATACCTCAGACATCTGCAGCGGGTTCTAATTACGCCAGAACCACTCAACGTCTGGCTGCGTTGGGCCGAAGGCGAAGCCAACACAAGCCGCTCCACTCCTCTCCGTGCGCGGGACGCAAGGGCCAAGGGGATGCCCTCACAGCGCCCGGCGGCGTCATCCTCCGCATCTGAAGCCCTCCAGAGCAACCGTTGCCTGAAAAACTACGCACGGCTGATTGTGTGGTGCGCGTCTGGGCCCCTGTTCTCTCCCTCTCCTTGGATTTTGGTTTCCTTTCAACCTCTGACTGTGCCACAACACAAGGTGGTGCTCCTGTGTCTCCGCCTGCCGCCGCCGTGCGGAGGTAAACTTGGCGCAGCAGCCAAACACGGAGCGGGCCACGTGTTTAATGCTACTGCGATCCAGCAGATTGATTTCCTGTAAGCGCATGATAATTAAGAATATCATCCTGTCATCAGACGACGGGGAGACGTCGCCAGCGTATCATTTCCTCCCGCGTGACGAAATTAAAGGCTTGTTACGTGTAGTTAACGACGCTCCGCTCTTAAAGCGAGAGGGTAATAAGAGGAAAGTGGAGCCCGTGATTTGAGTTCGCTGTAAAACACTTGCTGCCATGGCAACTGTGTAACAGATGCCTGTGTTGTGGTGCACGTGCTCGCTGCAGCTCCACAGTAGCCGCCAGCGCGACCCCTTCGACCGCCCGCCTGCGCGCGCAGCTGAGCCGACCTCCGGTCTCACCGGTGCCAGCGCTGCGGAGCTGCAGGGGACGAGCGAGAGCCTCTGTGGCCCCGCCGCACGAACGGGGTGGTGACAGTTTAATGGCCCCCGGGGCTCGGGGGCGCCACGCCCTCGCCATTCTCCATAAAAGCCCGCCGCGCGTGACGTCAGGGGCCTGAACCTGCGCCGCGGAGCTCTCGGCGATTGTTAATCTGCAGGGGGGTTGAATTCCCCGCGAGTGATGACATTAGCGTGCGTGACTGCAAGTGGAAATTCTGCAGCCCTCCATCACTGTCATTACTGAGCTCGTATTGCTAACATTTACTTCTCATTTATTTATGCTAATCAGTAACAACTGGGATTCTTTCTGTCCTGTTCTTTTTTTTTTTTTTTTTAAATATGATTTGCAGCGTCCGACGTGTAAATGATTACAAGCTGGAGGAGCCTCTAAAACGGTATCATGCTTTGGGAATTCAGCTGCTCAGATGAAGAGCTCACGTCTCTGTAATGAAATCGAACGGCTGCCTTTGTCCTCGACAGCCACTCTGAATTTTCATTGTGTCTCCGCTTCAACGGCTTTCCAAATAATATGAGCACTTTTTCCTGTGCGCTCAGCGAGCCGTCCGTATGGAGAATTACAATGCACAGACTCTCTGTCTCTATAAGCCCCCGTTTCCACGACACGGGGACCTGGTGGAGGCAACTGTTGAAAGTTTGCTGGAGCCTCAGCGGCCTCAGGGCCTCGCAGTGCGTTCTGTGTGAGACTCTCCAGATGGGATCCCACACTTTGAGCTGTTTTAATGACCCGCAGTATCACCAGGACCTTAAGTGATGCGACAGAGACAGATGGAGCATCGTTAATAAAGCTAATCAAAGAGCTGGGTTCCCTAATGGAGGAAGTGAAGACTAACGAGACACTCGGAGGTGAAGACACAGGCCGGGCTTCCGGAGCGACTCGGATACAGACACCGGATGCTGAACCCAGGGGGTTTATGACATGTCATTCTGACCTTAACTCTTTGCCAAAGATGAGTCAATGAATAGAAATGTCACATTTTAGTGATGGATGCAACAAACTTTCATCAATATCACGAAAGATGAAGTGCATTCCATTCAGTTCCATTCAGTTTGTGCAATTAAATGAAATTCACTATATACTATACTATACTATACTATACTATACTATACTATACTATACTATACTATACTATAATATAATAAACTCCACAGGGCTTCTTGTTGTATGTATGTATGTATGACTTTGGTTCAAGGCCCGACTTGTCTGATTCGTTGTAGCCATAAACAAACGTAACCTCCCGGACTGATGAACTGCATTCATTGCAGCCATTGCACCCTGCACACCATCCTCACCCCGCTCTCGTTCTTCTAACTCCACTTCAGGACACGCTCGCCCGCCGCGGCGTTCCGAGCCTGAAGCCGGCAGATAGAGGCGTCTGAGAAGGGAAGCGGTGCGCTGATACGCCCAGGGCCGGTGGAAAAAAAGGCCTGTGTGAACTGTCAGCACCCGATAGACACAGGGCACGCTAATCTGCGCTTCACAACCACTTGCACTCTGGCTGACCTACTTCCTGCACATGCGAACAGAACGGGGCGGCACCTCGGCCGCTGTATTTGCATGAGGAGGTGGTCAGCAGCCGCGGGTGCCGGTTGACGATGAATCCACAGCCACTACGCGGAAGCGTAAGTCGCCTGCAGATCGGAGACACGGGGAAAACTGCATTGTCTCACTCTGTGCACTGGGGGAGGCGTTGACATGCAGCTTGTGCTTTAATTAAATATACAATTTTCCAGACAATGGAAAAATGGAGCGTTTAATCAGACGCTCCTGGCTGAAGGAGAAGAACAAATAGTGGAGTGTTTGCTCAGTGACTAAGTTTTGGAGATGGATGGAAGATGGATGGCTACGAAGGAGACCAAACCCCATGATATCATATCATTTACTGTAAATCACGAGTCATTAATGCGGAACAGAGTCCGTCCTGTCGGTTCGAGTCCTCTGACGCGTGAGCTGCCGAGCGATCGAACGCCGTCTAGGTCATTAAACCTCGAAGACGCAGCCACTCTGTTCGCCTTTCACTCCATTTGTGTGTTTCTGCCTCCTATTTGGACAGGTGCTCCCCCAGCGCGTCTGACACACTGACCTCCCGGCCTCTGCTGGCAGCGAGGCCGTCCAGGAGCCGGGCCGCGGGCAGATCAAAGCGGGAGCGATGCCCCACCAGCAGAGATAAATACACGCTTCCTCCCAGCTCGCTCGCACTGCTTTTTCCCACACTCCTTGAACTCTCCTGCTGCAGCGGGGCCAGCTCGCAGGAAACGACCGACCACATCAAGCGGCCGGGCTGCTTTAACGGGAGCGCCGGTGCCAGGCTTCACAAGAAAGTAAGACGCTTTACAGTAGCTTTAGTCGGGGAGCGGCCAATTATTTGTGTGTCGTTACATTAAATACTGGCAGCGGCAGCAAAACATATTCACACATACATTTTTTCACACCTCTGTTAAACCTTGAGTCACCATAATCACATACTACCATGGAGAAATTGAAACTTTATTAGGAAGGAGAAGTCAGACTTGTGACTCCACGAGGAAGTGAGGAGGTGCCAGCCTATTTTTAGGCTGACAGCTGTACTTTGGTGGTAGACTGATGTTCTTCCAGCCTTCGTGACATATCGCAGGCAAATACCCTCCTTGGCCCGGTTTTACTAGCTAATAGGCTGCCATGCAGCTCACCAGAGTGTGTTTAAAGAGCAAATGCTGATCTCATTCGGGCTTTCAGCCTTTAAAAAAGTTGTACACAAAAACTTTTTGGGGGTTTTCTCCTTATTGCATGTCTTTATATACTTATATACTAAAAACATTTGAGTTTGGCCTCGATAGTTACCTGTTTCCTCCATTTGTGCGGGGCGACACAAGCGCCTGTCGCTTCCAGCAGCTCGTTAGGTAAATCATCTGTACCTGTGGCCAGTGTTTCTCCGCCGCGATCCTTCTGAGACACGGACTTGTCATGGCAAACTACGGCAGCTGCAAGGAAAAAACCTTCGCCGTGAATTATATTTTGGCATCGCCTGAACAGCGGCTGTTTATATTTTCTTGGAGGGATATGCAAGGCCACCCAAAACAAAGTTGTGTAATGTTATATTATTCCACTGCTTTACTACAAACAGGAGTAAAGTGCCAGCTCCTCCTACAATAATAGGGCTGTGCTGCTTTTCCAGCTTTCTGCTCTATTTTATGCTTCTCCGCAGGAAATCCACCCATGCTCATAAGTTTCTCCACCTGCTTGGAAATAGCTTTGAAATTGTTTCTGGTCCCTGTGAAGGATCATAAGCAAGGCTCTTAATGAGCAAATAAAGTCTGGCAAAGCTTTGCACCCAAAATCGGAGACGATGAATCACCCCGCAGATTCATCTTCTGCAACGCTTAATATCGTTTGTGATTCATGTGAACATGTCAAACGGAACCTGTGGGAGAATGGGAGAACTGAGCGTTGGTGTCTCGCACATGAGTCCAGCTCCATTAAATGTGACTGAATGTTCAAGATTCATGCTGTACGCTCAAAGATTGCACCGGTCACGAGTGGAACAAGTCTACGAATGAATGTGTTTTGACAATTAATGAAAAAAAGAAAACTTAAAACGTCTGGTCCAATTTGGGATTTTATTTATTAAAATGCAGACACAGCCCCATTAAACCCTTTAACACGTTTTAGACGCAAAACACTAAATGATCAGGCAATCATTTATTTTACACTTGAGTTGATGTCTCTGGGGAGAAAGTTATGACACAAAAAGTAATTTGAGTCTTTTTGAGAGAGAGAGAGAGAATGAGAGAGTTGTGTCTTAAGTTATTATGACAAGTTCATATAAAGTTTCAATAATGCATTTTTCTCATTTTAAAGAATTTGGTAGTTGCAAGTAGTAACCCCCTGTTAACTAGGCCACCTTCTGTAAAGCATACTTACACATAATTTTTTTATAAGGTCATAATTAGTAAAATAATTAAGTGGACGATCAGATGCAGGAACATTTGATGAACTTAATCCTTCAGAATATGCGCATGGTTAGAATCTGCTCACAACAAGACGATCACCAACCTGTAAATATTAATAAACTCGTATGTCCTATCAGTACTTTTGTTTTGTCCTCAAGTCCAAATCAAATTCACATTCAGAACTTTAAGCCAAGTGAATATTTATAAAAAAAAATCAGGTTTTCCAATTCAAATAAAATTGATTTTTCCACAACCGTAAAAAAAAAAAACTCTGTCTGATCTGAAGCTTTAACTGGGAAAACAATGACAGAGTTTGGCTTCCACAGTCATTACAAATCACTTCTAAAGAAGAAGGCTGGTTTGCGGAGGGTGCTGTCTAAAAATCTAATGATTCTGGCCAGAAGATCTTTATCAGTCAATAAACAGTAGAAGCTTGATTTATTTGTTTATTTCATTTACCTTCTTATATTTATATATCAAGATGCCAACATATGTTATGCTGCCATAGAGACAGACAGGCCATATTCATCATATGCTTCACACACACAAAAAAAAGAAAAAAAAATCAGCAGGTATTGTTTCTTTCTTGCTCAGTGCAAGAGGTCCAATCCAAACTACTACAAGCTGAACTCCTGCCAGCCAGGTCTGGGCCAGGGAGCCGTGGGGATGAATACCAGAGGTATGTCAGACCAATGAGAAACAGGTGGCTGGCAGCAGCAAATGAGTCGCAAGGACAAGTGCAAATTGCCACTGGCAATAATTGAAGGTCTTTAAAGGGTGGGTGGGAGACGGCCGCCCGGTGCCGAGGACGGGTTCAGATTAGCATCTTCATCGCTCCCATCATCTCCAAGCAGAGCACGAGGAGCTTTGAGCTCCGCTGCTGGTGCTGTGACAGTCACATTAGCGGCGAGAAAAAACAGTGTCCGAGCTTTTTAGCAACATGTTTGTTTATTTTTCCTCCAGTTCCTTTGTGGGTTTTGTTTAAAGCCCTTTGGCCGGGGATGATTCCGCCTGGCGGCCCCCCCTCCTCTCCACCGCACACCTTCCCTCTTGCCATCCGTAATTACCACACTGTTCGAGTCCTGGCCTGTCCAAAAGCCACTGCAGGTCTGATTTTTTTTGGCTTGGCTCCTCTCTGACATGCCTGGGAAGGGCAAGGAAAGGAAATGGGTGGACCAGCCGCTCTCCGTTCCCCTCAGAGCAGGCCTGGGAGAAGCCAGCCCTGTGTTTTTTGAGTCGGGCCGAGCTTGTAAGGGAGCGCAGCCCATCTGGTTCTCATAAATCCTCTATGTGGCTCCACAACTGGAATTGCCTGTTTGGGGACGTGATCGCTGATACAGTCATTACAAAACAACAGGGAAGAGGCCCGGCGCAGCTCCGAGCGTCATCCGTCCTCTCCTCTGGTCCACAAACATCATCGCGCTCTGAAGACCTCCAAACTCCAAGAAGCTGCAGTCGGTGATGAATGGTGACCGTGCTGTATGCATTCCTGCCAGCAGGGGGCGCTCTACCCCTGCGATCTGCTTATTGACTTGCGTAATTTGTGAAAAACACAATTAGGGGTCACGGTCGGACCGGTGCTAATTGTTATAATGAGCCCAAAGTGGTCAATTAGCCTGTTTGCAGTCCTGCGCTACGCAACTATCAGGTCAAGGGCATCGCACATAGTGTCACCCACAAATTGGCACAAAAGGGAAAAACACTTCTCTACACACAATTTGTATTTTTTTTATTTGCTTGTCACATATTCATAAATTCTCCAGCAGAACAGAACAGTAAACCTGTTTTGCTGCATGAATGAATGGTAGTATGGGCACAGCAGAGCGCACGACGCCATCCGCGGCGTGCCAAATCATTAGGTCATGTGGCGCTATGCTGGTAATGTCTGCCTCCCAATCCCAGGCATATATTTATGATCTGTTGGCTGCGAGAGTCCCGCTGACTTGTGCAGATGAGGTCAAAGCCATCAAAGTGACCTCACCGCCAGAGACAACACAACATCTGTCCTCATCTTTCACACCTTCCGTGGCTGCGTTTCCTCAGACCTCCCTGCACTCGCTTCCCTCTAATTAGAACCAGTTCGATTTAGCCGGGGGGGGGGGTGCATATCGGTGTGATGCCTGTAAAACGGGAGAAGGGCCGGTTATCTTCTAGCTCCAGTCTGGGTTCAGCGCTTGCTCCCGGTTCCCATTAAAACGCAGCTACTGTATTAACAGGAGCTGCCTGAGTCCACACACAGGAACCAAATCCCATAAAGTCCAAGCATGTAATGTAAATGTCAATCAGCTGGGCCTTAATAATATAATGCTCCGACATCCCACAGGTGTTATCCTGTAATTAGGAGGATTTGGGTGGAGACCACACATGGAGTAAGCTTGTACTGTACATGCGTAATCTGATTATGAAAACGAGGCATGCTGACATGTTCTTACACTGGCTCCTGACCGGGCGCAGCTAATAATGTTGCTATTATTCTCCTCGCTGCTTGAGGAGGCATATTTCTGGGGATTTATTTAAATGGCTGCCGCGGACGTGCACATCTGGTGCTGGATGGCTTGGCTTCAGCGTCACCTCCGGGTTAGTGATCGTCTAGTGCAGCTCGCTGGTCTCGGCCACATGTGCTCGCGCGCGCTCTGATGACAAGTAAATTCACCCGCGCCCCCCCCCCCTTCGCTCCTCGCCGTGACAGCGATGAGTGCATCCCTGTGATAAATTCAAAACAGCCACCGCCGCCGCTTCGCCCCACACTTTCCACGCATTCCTCTGTGAAGCGTGCGATGCCGACCACCCTCTGACTCCCATCGGCGCCGGACCCGACGGGACGAGGCCCCTCATGCCTTTCCTCTTATCGTTTGATTATCTATGCGCGGCGTCCTTTCATGTGGCAGCCCAGCGTGCGTGATCGGCCATAGCCTCGTTGCCTCATCGCTTGGTTCTGTGTCTTGGAACGCCACCATAATAAATTGTCATAGCTGTTAGTAATAGCAGAAACATCTGAGGGCCACATGGGATGCAACAGGCCCATTCCAGAGTTCATTTGTGCCACACAACAGCACAATACTGTAAAAGTCAAACTCTGCACATGTGAGTGTTTCTCTCTCTCTCTCTCCCTTCCATTATCTCATGGAGAGCGTAACACCTGGTATGTATCAGTAAATTGAAGGGAGGCGAGGGAGAGCCATAAGTCCACCTTCAGCCTTCAAAGCACTTAGAGCGTGGATCTAAGTGCGCTGCACGATTGAAACCATCCAAAGAGGAAATTTATCACTGAGCTGAAGTTTCGGGGCTCCGTAGGATTGGGTTTCATAAACATTGCATGCTGGATGTTTTTCGAGCTCACACTGATGCCATTTGAGCTCAGGCATCTGCAGCAGTCAGGATGTTCCCGTGTGTATATGTCAAGGCCATTTGTGCGTGTCTGTAATCGTTTTAGTAACGTTGACTGTATTACGTCTGTCATTTAACGCCCTCACATCAGGGTCCTGTTAATATCTGTGGCCTTTGACCCTTTGTTTCTCTACAGTGATGCTCTATCAGTCAAAATCATTACTTTTTTAACCTACGGAGGATGTTTCTGAATAAATAGCAGTAGTGTCGATCTGGATTCTCCATTAGCGAAACCGAGCCTCGACATAAAACTATCCAGTTTCCTCCTGGTGGTGCAGCCGCAGTGACACGACGCTGATAGGATTTTTAATGGCCTTCCTGTGTCCCGTCGTCTGCCTCCGTGAATCAGGCCCGTTCCAGTAGACTCTCTGGACGGCGAGGTGTCACGTCTCGATAAATAACTCGGTGCCGGTGGAAAGAGCGGATGATAAGTGGACAGGGAGCACAATCATTTACTCCGGAGGGGAAAACAAATGCATATGGTAGCTCCATAAACTTCAAAGAGGGGACAGACGTCCTGAGGCCGCGGGGCCGTTTTACACGTCTCCTCGGACCACGGAGGAAGGAGATGTGTCTGTGTTTGGAAAGCAGACGTTCCCCCTGATCTCATATTTAAGATGTCTGATTCCACTGCTTTGAGCGATGATGCTGTGTTACATGTCTTCTCGAGGTGATTTTTATGCTATTTAATTTGGAGCCCCAGCGTTCGTCCATAGTAACATGATAAACATGGCGTCTGCCATTAGAGCGAATAAAGCAAACAAAGCGACTTGCTGATTTCTCAGCTTTCAGGCCTCTGTCCATCCTGCATCAGCAACATATAGGCTAAAGAAAACAAGTGGGCCAGAAAGCGCTGGGTGGGTTCGTGCTTCAGTTTCAGCCCTGGCCTGGTCTCATAAAGGCTGGCGGTGGGGGAAAATGTGAGCGGCGGACGCTCACGCCCAGCCAGTGTCAGGTGAGTCATTTTATGTGGCAGTTCAGGTTGCAGTCGGTCCAAACTGCCGGCGTCTCCTCGCAGCCAGCGGAGGTCAAACGCTGGTTGGAGAGAGAGGGGAAAAACCGAGGTAGACTTTGTTTATCCTCATCTGTGGCCGGTTTGTTTTCGTGTTTTGCTTTTATTTTGGAGTTTACCTAAATCCCTCTTTTCAGGCCTGGAGGTAAGTCCCCGGGGGCGCTGCCAGATGACTGCATGTGTCTCGCTGAGGCTTTCAAGGCCTCTGCACCTCACGATGCAGACTGCTGACATGACGCTTAGAGAGAGTGAAGCAGCCCGAAATCAGGTTCCATTACTCTTCTCACAGCACACGTCCAGCTTTAACCTCCCGGATTCATCCCAGTCTTTACACTGCAGATTGTTTTAGCAGTGTTACTGGGCAAATCTGTTCCGATCGAATGACTGGAAGCAGATTAAAGGAAACAAGGAGATTGTTTAGACTTTACAATGAGGAACAAACAAAAAAAAAGTGTTCATAAAGCAGGTTGACCTGTGCTGCGCCTCCCTCCCCTCGTTCCCAAACTCATCTAAGCCTTTAATCAAACAGACATCTGGACCGGTTTCGTGCGGAGCTCGAGGCCTGTTATGGAGACCACGCAACGATGTCGCTGTTCATTAATAGTGACGCTGACCATCGCCGGCGCATTCATCTTCCTGTCTAACAACGGCGAGGAGCGCAGGCTGAGGACGCGGCGGCGACGGGTGGATGCGGGGCCGGTCAGCTGAGAGACGGCGAGCAGCGAGTGGCTCCAGCTCACGTAGCAAACGCGAGGCCGAACGAGGCCAGACTGTCTGAAAGCAGTCACTGCGTCATATCACAGACGGGGTCTCGTCCTCGGATCAAGCGTCCCTCTGCATTAGCCCCCGTTAGTCACGCTCCTGTCATCAGACAGGCATCCAGACGCTGCCGCGGGAGCCAGAAGAGCCTTTCTATCGGATCTGATCAGAACGCCGGGGAGTCGGTGTGAGCGGGAGCAGCGAGATGCTTATCGTCACTGATCTTCATGTCTCAGCTGTTTATGTGCGGCGTCGCTTTCCCAAGGTTCCTGCCAGCGACGAGCGCGATCAATTCAGAGTCGCTTTACCAGTGTTGCGCGTCCAAACCGCACAAATGCCTCCGTGAAATGCTGCTCGTGTGATCTTCTATGGCCGGAGCCCCAGAGCACATGAGCTGTGATGACTGGACGATGACGCTGGTTCTGCTGAGAGATTCAAGCTGCGCTCCTGTGTTTGTTTATGATGAGTTCTGCATTTTGCATCTTCTGTGCTTAAAGACGCTTTTGTGACATTTGAGTCAAATTTGTTACAAAAACATGTTTAGAGCCAGACAATTTTTCCTCCAGACACTTATATATAACATATACATGTATTTAAGTACAACCATATGCTGTGTTACTGTAGGGTAATTGAAAGCAGCAGGGGACCTAATCATAGATGCTTTTAAAAAGGTAAAGCTCCAGTCCTCACTTAATTAAATATTTTATGTTTTTAGCCATTAAAACGTTTTACAGGATATAAGTTGCACTAATTCTGCAGAATAAGAAGAATGGATTTAGCATCTGGAAGAACAGTGGATGTCTCTGCATTTTGACATTTCTGGTCCGTCTGCTGTGGGAATGAAAATTCAAAAGGATATTTTAATATGGAAAATGTAAATCTGCATGTGCATGGGCCTTTGTAATCCTGACATAAACCACCAAAGCCGCATTCCTTTGAAACCTCTTTCATTATTCATCACAATGTGACTGTGTTTTGTCATTTTCCTCAACGGCTAAAAAAATTCGAGCGAGCGGCTCAACATTAGTGACGCTTGAGCAAAGGTTCGCTCAAAACTGCCTTGGGCGCAAACAAGGATGTCCCCGCTTCAACGCCTGCCATAACATTAATGAGGGAATAGTTCCTCGAGTGTTGTGCTGATAAAGCTGCTTATCCAAATGAGGAGTGGACCTTTGAAAAGAGGAAGCCGTTTATCTGTGCAGTGACAACAGAACTTGTCTGGAGAGTTTCAAGCTCCTCATCGCAGAAAAACCTGACCAAGTTTTCAGTGCATGACGTTTGGCCTGTGAACTGTCTACTGTCTATTACTGGCCTATTACTGCTCTATTATAGAATGTTTAATCAATGTGACACAATTATTATTTTGCAATGCGCACACACAGGCCTACCTGTGGAACCCGACTCAGGCCGGAGAGGTCACCGCTCGGCTCGCTGCTGCGAAGCTGTCAAAAATAGCGTGAAAGCTTTGTGACTAGCGGGGAATATTCCCATGAAATATCCTCCAGATTCAGAATAATAAACCACATGCCTGTCCGGTCCCCGAGCAACAGCATGCTGTGATCATGCACGGGCTTTCTGTCAGAGCACAAATCATTAATCTGCAACTGGGCTCCTAGAGCAGGACTCGGTCGGCATCGGTGGCCTTTCGCGGGTCCGCTGCGCCGTTGCGTGCTATCTGCTCCGTCTTCTGAAGCCTCAAGGTGAAGAGGATGAACAGAAACACATGTGACCTGGGAGTGATTTCACACTCCAGAGATGGGTCAGGTCGTTCTCCGTCTTCCTTTGTTTCAGGACGGTTCTTTCAACCCAGAGGCCAGACGCCTGCTAAGTCCATCATAAACACTACATGAATCTTTCAGGCCTTTCAGGTATGTGCCTGAAATATTTCAATGGCTACAACACTAATGCTTGTGATTTCAGAAGATGTTACTATAACTCATGAGCTAATGGAACCCACCTGTACCTCAAAACCCGAGTAGAAGTTGAAAGAGAAAAATACAACCCTCTTAAGAACACACTATATCTGTTATATGAGCGTGAATGTGATCTTATTATTGTCACTAATCAGTTATTGATCTCACATAATGAATATGAAACAAGCTGGCACTGCCAATGTTCTTTCCATTACATTCAACAGGTGCAATTTATTTAAAAATGAGATTCAACAGAATTAGAACTAGAATAAAAACTGCATGAGGAAATAATTCATGTAATTATTCTGTGGCTTGGATTTGGAAATCATCCCTGTTCCATTCCTTCAGCTTAATTTGTTATAAGAACCTGAATATTTGTCTAGAAAATGTGGATACGTTTCCATTAGTGCATAATTAATTGAATAAGTTGCATCAACGTGGGAAACGTGGCATTCGCGATGCGTTTCCCTTTGGCCTGTGATTTGTTTGGGGAAACCGTGATGTGAGAATCCGCTGCCGCTCCCTCCTCATGTCAGCGTTGCTGCCCGGCATTTCTGATACTTCGAGCGCTTGTCTCCTCTAAGTAATCATGTAATCTCTGTCGGGCCCCTCCCGTCCCAGACACAAGCTTGTAATTGTTTGATGGACGTCATCCAATTGAGAGATTAAGGATATACTGTACGTCGCCATGTTAACGTTTGTGTCTGACAACGCTGGTGGTCACGAGGACCTGCTGTGAACTGGAGCGCGTCCTCTGCTGTTGAATCCTGGCTGTGGCTCAACGTTAATTCCGCCAGTGGTTAATGGGCTGCTCACTACGTCTTTGGTATATTGTTTTAATAGGGGAACAGGGCTGACGTAAGGAGGGAGCAGCATTCTGACTGCACAAAAGGGAGGGGAGACCAAAAGGTTTCCATTGTCTCAAATGAAGTTGGCGGTGAGAGTGGTGTATTCGGATTCTCCCTGCATGGTGTCATTTGTGAGAATTGCTGTATATTGATAACCTGCATTCGGCCTCATTTGTGTTTGCCTGTGCTCTGCTGTGGGAGGAACTCGTGCCATATGTGACCAAGGCCGAGGGAGCCAGATCCGAGCCAGACGCTTAAGTGAATCACCAACTGCGTTGCATGTGAAGTGTACATTTTGTGACTCCTTGTTTATTGCCCACATTCAGCTTCGTGACTCTCCTCCAGATTTGTGCCAAGTCTGAGGCCACATTCCTAAATCTCTCCACTTTGATGGAGGAGAAAGTGGCTTGTTTTCCAAACCCGGGTTTCACATCCACTCTATGTCCTGAGATGTATTCCGGAGTATAGAATTACAGTTATGTTGTGTATAGCATAAAGAAATATAGAATGTTTTAGTTTGTTCTGCTTCTAGTAAAACATTTGTTTTTTATGGGAATTTCTACTATATATACAATGTTTTGTTTGTAGTCCTATATAAATAATGTATATATGTTTTTTTTGCTTATTATCGTTTCATGAAAATTTCTTTTTCACTTGTTCAACATCAAAACAAATGAAAATAAGAGAAAATCATTAGAGGTTGATCAGGGTTTGCAGGTGTAGCACTCCTATGTAAAATGTCATAGTATAGTACGTGGTGAAAAAGCCTCATATTATTATATGTGGTTAAAAAAAGTGTCATAGTGGTGAAAAAACTCATACTGTAAGATAGCATGTGAAATAAACGTGGCGTAGTATAGTATGTAATGAAAAAGTGTGATAGTATAATACAGTATATGAAAGCGTATGTGATGTGAAAAAATGTCATAGTATAGTATGATATGAAAACGCGTAATATAATAGTATATGAAATATAGTATATATGAGTTGAAAAAGAAGTTTCATATTATAGTATGCCAAGAAAAAAGTAATAGTATTTTATGATGTGGAAAAAGTGTCATATTATTGTTTTTGGTGAAAAAATGTCATATAGTTTAATATTACTGTATAAAAGGGTCATAGTTCAGTTCGTGGTGATAAGTGGGACTTTGGACTGGGACTATACAGTACAAACACTGGATTAGATAGGATTGACCCAAGTTTTCATGCTCCATGTGGTTGTGTTTATGTGTGTGAGCAGATAGCTTAGAGGTTTTGAGTGTGGTATGGGATTTCAAGTCTCAACAGTCTCATCAACCGCAAAAAAAGATTAAACTCCTCAAAATGATAAAACAGCAATATTTGTCTCTGTTGATGGTCAGATGGTGAGGTGAGTGACAATTGTCCCCAAGTCTGCAAGCTTAAATCTCTATGCTCCACAACTTTTGTGATTCTCAGAGACTTTCAAAGGTATTCCACTGCAACACAGGTGAAAATCCTCTAAAGTCAAGGCTGAGTCACATTCAGTCCTGAGGTTTCATGTTCAAACCCCACACAGTAATTCTCTGAGCAATTTCTTTACTTGTCGACACGTAAGGCCAAAAACTGTAAGACAGGTGATGGGTCTGAAGTCAAACCTTTTAGTATGTGTGCAGTAGTTAATGTGGTAAAATATATCATCATAGGTATGATGACCATACCTACTGTATGGTTCAAGATGAATGATGCTCAGTCTTGAGGCTGCAGGTTCAAACCCCAAAGTGTTAGGCCTAGACTTAGACTTTTAAAAGCATCAAGTGCAAGACAATAAAAAAGTCCTCCAGAGTCAAAGCGAAAGCCAACTGAATAATATGCAGAGTTATTATGAAATATGTAACTTTCTATATTAGACATGTACCACATTATAAAATAAGAAAAATGTCATACAGTAGTAGTACAGTATGTGGTGAAAAAGTTCCATAGTGCAGTATTAAATATAAAAAGTTTCATAGTACTGTATAGTATGTGGTTGTCGAGCTGGACAATGTACGCAAACTGCACAGATGATGGATGTGCGAGTTAAACCGCAGATAATTACCACCTCTTGTCGTCTTAATCTCATCATGTCGTCGTCAGAGTCGCGTTTATCTGTCTGCATCATGCTCGGCGTCCCTGATGGTGAACCAGCTGCCAATCACCGGCTCCGTCAGAGGAGCGGCGCAGCGGCCGAGCCAAGCAGCTGTTAACATCAGCCTGAGCCGACTGGGAGGAGGTGTTCAGACAGCAACAATTAGAGGGACCATCATATACTTTCCCACAGCCTGTCCCCTGCCCGCTGGGACCGCTGATGCTATCGTCTGCCCAGCGCTTGAGTAAGATGTGAAAGGAAAAACACCAGTAGGCGACTGAATAAAGTTCACTATGACATAAAACACAGACTGTTTCATGACGTTTTATGTCGCGTGTGCGACAGTTTGAGTGTTTTCCATCCGTGCGACTCTGATGCCACACAGCTCTGTATTATCTACAAACTGATACGAGTGGAGCCACTCCAAACACAGACCCACCCTGTGATTCAATATAATTACTTCCCAACATCTTGTTCGGCGAAGCAGATTCTACAAAAAGCCATATTTTAAACGTGAACTGTCTTTCGCTCATTTCATTGCTGCCGCTGCTGCTGCTGCCGCCGCCGAGCGTGAGCGCGTGTGAAGAGCAGTCTGTCAACGGCGACGGCGATTCTGAGGTGAGGTTGGGTTTAGCTCAGACCAAGAGGTCACATCCTTCAGTATTTGTCAAGTTGATATACTGCTGGCAGCATAATTGAAAGGCAAGAGGTTGTCGGGCTGGCGGCGCAAGCACTTTGCAGAGCCGTGTTTTCTTTGGGCGCATGGTGAATCTCCAACTGCATATTTTTCTTTTTCCTGTATGGATTTCACATTTGCATGCGAGAAAAAAGGAAAAAAATAAAAACCCTCTTTCTTGTGTGTTTGGATTTCCATTGTGTGGACAACATAAAGGGCTCCGGGATGGGATGTGGGAAAAGGGAGTGTGCAGTTTGCCCAAGTGCATATTTCGCTGTCTGTTCGACAGCCTTGGTCAGTGGCTGATGTCAGTGCAAACACAAAGTTAACGGCCGTCCCCGTTCCTACTCTTAAATCCACTGAGGCGAACCAGTCAAAGGCTGCTACTGCCGATATCCCACAATATAAAAATGTGGAAATCGTCCAGTGCACACAATGTTCAATCATCGTGCTAAGCAAGAGGAACATTAAACATTAGTGGTTGCATTGATATAAAATAACTTTAAATTGATCAGGATCCTCCGTGATGTTTGCTTATACCCTTTAATTAGATTTTTGTATATTAGCGGTTTCTTAAACACTATTTTGAAAGGAAGTGTCTTAGTCATATGATTTGTCTGACAAATTGTGGTTGTGGCCCATTTAGGTGAACACAGTAGTTGCTGTGTTATTTTCACACAAGTATTTTTTAAATGCACGTCTGCTGAAAACGTTCCATTTATCTTCAGCGCTAATTATTTGGGTGATACTCAGAATTTCCCATGACCCTCAACCGAATGTAGACATTGGCAATAGCCTCACGAAACCAGCAGATATTGCTTCTTTTTTTTTTTTTTTTTAATCCGTGACCATTCATCTTCCTCCGTCGGCTCCGTGTCCTGGCTCTGCCCGGTCGGACGGGGTTCGCTACACGTCTGGGTCGACTGGGAGACGAGAAACTGGCTGCTCTGGCTGAGATTGAGTGTCTGAGCCCCGCGTCGCCTCATCGTGTCTGCTTCGTGACCTTGGGCAAAGCCTTCGACAAGCGCTGGGTGTTGTCTCCAGCGTACACTTCCTAAAAGCCCGGCTCACTTGCTCTCCCCATTCTTCCCTGGGTTCCCCTCCTTATTGCTTTTTCCGGCTTCTTGTCGTTGTTGTACAAATGTCCCGAGTACGAGGTGTTTAATAAGTGTCCACGTTTCCTTTGTTACAGGAAATAATAAATCCCAACTCACCAAGTCAATAAACACAATGTACTACTATCCTTCAAAGCCTAATGAGACAGAAGTGTGTTTGGCACATGCACATAACAATGACACGCCAGGCGCTGCCATTCTGAGGCTGATTGTTTCTTGGCATCAGCCGAGGTGGTCGTAATTTTCATTGACACCGAGCGGGAGGATGTTTTTTCTGGGTTATTGTAGGAACTGACCTCGCGGAACTGGAGTTGCAGGCTGAATACGGAGCTAGCGGCAAAATGCGGAGCACGAAGTAAATGTCTTTAGTCCGACTGTCCCTGCTCATGTCTGAATGCTATAAGTCACATGCGCTGAGCTACCTGAAGGCCGGGGCTGAGGTAAACCTCAACCCTCATGATGTCAAGGCCGTTGGCATCAGAGACTCAAATACCTTTCACATCCCTGTGACTGATGTCACCTCCACAGGCTAAATAAAACCGTCTTGGCTCTTGTTACACAGACAAATGATCTGAGTGATTAAAGGTTTGACTCCACACAAGACCCAGGAAGAAGGAGAGACAATGAGATTAATATTAAAATAAGTAATTCTGCAAAAGGCAGTGGTGTCATTATACTCGTAAAAAACTACAATGTCACATTAACAATAGTTTTTGATGTTTTGTTCTGGATTTAAAACTAATAAGTTATTATCAGAATTAAATATTAACCTAAGTTTAAATCATTATTATTATTAGCATTATTAACTCAATCGGCTGACTTGTGTTGCTTCGTTAACCCACTTTGAATCTTAAAGTAAATCTAATACATCACGGCCGACACAAATCAAAACTCACCCTCTGCTTCCTTAGGTCCTGCCACTCTTCACTACGAGACCAATGTGCAGAGTCAGCGACAGAGAATCAAGTGTCCTCCTCAAGGACTCTGCAGCACTGTGGATGTTTGCCAGGAGCTGGACTTGACGCTGGCTTCTGCAGTGAAAGGACAGCTGCCTCTGTCCCAGTCTGCGAGCCTCTGAACCGCAGCAACTCTGGCGGCGGCCGTGTCACGGCCAACTTGGGAGGGGAGGAGGAGAACCCCTGACCCAAGTGCAAAAGACAATAGAAAACATGACATGGGAACGTCTCAGCTGTCTGGTTCTCCAACACTGAACACCACGAGGCGGAGCGGCCCGGGGATCCCCGGGTCCAACCTGGGAGCCTTGGTCCAAGGAGCTGCCTCTCTTCCTGTTTTTCCTTCTTCCCTCTGGACAACCACAACCTCACACACCTCTGGAAAGTGGAAAATGATGGTCCTTTGTCATGTGCCTGGACAATGACTGACAGAGTGTCTGAGTATCCACCGCTGTCAGAGGAAGGAAGGAATTTCCATGAGGGTAAGCAGACAGGGGAAACTTTTACAGCTCAGAACTAATGGAGAAACATAGAATTACTTCACCGCTCAGCTTCATTAAACAAAGCTTTAGAAAAAAACTCCATCCAATTTCATAACCTCTTTTCCTCTCTTCTCACAGGAATAACATATTAAAATGGCTTAATATATAAATAAAAAGATTATATTCTTATTTTATTGTCAATTTAAATGAATAACTTAAAGCTGCATTTAGTCCAGATAGCAATATGCTAAGCTAATTAATTCTATAAGCCCAGCATATGAAGAACAGCTTCAACTTTAACCTTGGAGTATCAATTTTAAACTCTATAAACTCTAAAAGGGCAAGAATCTGACATATCACCAACTGGGTAACAGCCTCAGCTAAGCCTGAAGGAATATTACTGTAGATATTTGTGGTGATTGTGAGTTGGGAAGTGACGCTCAGTGACTGTAGGGGGTGCCAAATGGCAGAACTACCAAAGTCTTTCGTATCGACACTAAAAGGTAGCTTATAATGTTGCTGTTTGTCCAAAAGTAGTGATGTCACATCTAGTAGTACACACTATTTAACTAAAAAAAAGTTTCAGTTTTTTAATTTCTAAGCTTTATTCTTCCACCGATGATGTTAACGAAGCTTAAGCCTCCTTTTAGTAAATCAACTGGAAAACGCTGGAGAACATACTTGTGTTTGGGGGTTTTACGGACGCCCATGTCACTAATCTCCATTTGAACACTGAACCCAGCAGAAGCTCGTCTGTTCCTCAGCCTCTTCACTATCTATTTGCTTTGGACTCCACCGCTGTCTGTAGGTATTGGGCAAATAAAAACATAGCTTTCATCATCGCAGGGGGTCGGTTCAATGGTCGGGTCACCGGGGTGGACACAAACATCCCACCCCTTCAATCTAATTCTCCTGCTACTTTTTCTTTCTCGACCAACGCAAATCCCACTCCAAGCAGCCTCCCACAGCCTTGAAATGTGTGCTGCAAGAGCAACAATGAGGATAAAGGGGTGCCTGGCCATTTTATTGGTCTAATCGAGTTTGGCATTCCTTCTGCCAACCTGGTCCTGCTCCGTTCTGCATGCGTGGAGCTCCAATGGCTTAGGCCACTGGTGCCACCTGTCTCCTCTTCAGCGCCAGGCCGGGGAGACTGCCTTACTAGCCTTGATCCCTGCACTAATTATTTTCAAAGCAGCCGGGATTTATATCAAACTCAAGCAGGCGCCAGTGGCACTGCAGCTCCCCCTCGAATCAGCTTTTGTGGCTTTCCCATCTCACTTGTTGGGCAGAGACGGCACCAAGGCACCACAGAAGCATCTAACCCACTGGTGGCCTCTGGGCGGCTTCCAGAATGGAAATGCTCCAATACAGATTCAATTTAAGATTCCATTTTATTTATATAGCACCAAATCACAACAAAGTTATCTCAAAGCACTTTACAAAGGAAGGTTTAAGACCTTACATAAGTAAACCAAACAAATCCCACATACAGCAAGCCTTTAATTATAGTTAATTACAATTTGACAGCAACGGGGGAGGAGGAATCCTTCAGCAGAATCAGGTTGAATGTGGGCAGCCATCTGTTTCGACCGGTTGGGGTGGGGGTGGATGAGGGGTACATTTATCTTTGTTGTCAATATTTGCTCCTCAGTAACAAATCACTTGATTTTCTGTGTACATGTCTTTGCTGGAGCCACATACATATATGTATACGAATTACTTGATCTTGCAATGGGTTTTGTTGGGAACCAAGACTTGTACTCTAATATTTTTATTCCTGATGAGTACAAAGGTTTGATCACATCAAGAAAGCTTATGAATCTATAAACCGGATGAATGTGTGCTCTGATCCTGGTAAACAGATGACAGGCGTCCTTTACCTCTTACCTCAGTGAGCCAATGTGAAACCAACAGTTGAAGTTTCCTTGGCAGGTCTCCAGCTGCTTCCCTAGCTGACGCCACATCCAGGATGTAAAGCCTGCTCACTTTTAAATGGGTGCAACATTATGGTTCAGCAGGCCATAAAATGCACAGGAACCTGAACTGTAACCTTTTGGAAACAGTAGCCTATTCTCCGCAGTCTTTGTTTTGCGCAGAAGTCAATCTGGATCATTAATTTTACAGGCTCCCCAGGGCTCCCAGCATTCTTTGATGTCGTCTGATACACTGCACTTAACATTCCACATGTACTTCTCGCCACTCTTACGCCTGACGTGACTGACAAATAAGTTATGTCCTGCGCAACACACACTTCTCCAAAAGTTGGGGGAAAACAGGAGAAAACGGCGAAGGCATGTGGTTCTGGCTCTTTGCCATACACTAGCACATTCCTGCGTAGAGGTCTCCATTGGCGGATTTCGCTTGACCTACGCAGCCACAGTAACTGGTTTAACTCCCAACTTTGGTAGCCTGCAGTACATGCAGTAAAGCACCACGCAACACAATGATACCGTCATTCATTTGCTTCGGTTTTGTTTTCCCCCATTGAAACGTTGTGTTTTTATGCCTACTTGATCAACTGCCAGGGTCGCCTTCGCTCTGTATTGTCCACAGGTAAAAGACCTTAAACTATTCACTCTGCGTCCCATAGGAATCCAAGAGAAAACAACCAGCATGTTTGACCTTTGCAGAGACTCCTGTAGCAACAGGGTCCTCTTACAACTCATATCAGCTTCCATTCAAGTCCAAGCAGAGGCAATAGAAAATCTAAGACGAGATCTGGCATCGCAGGGGGACATTATGAACACAAGGTAGATCCAGTATAAATACATATGATATCTGTATAATATTATATATTACAAATGCACATTACAATAGAATGATTTTCATCCTAGTATAATGAGAAAAAGTGGCCACATTTGACTCAATCCAGTTCACCAAAAGTCACCTTTTCCCAGCTTGTATGCAGTGATATTGGACAGGATGGTACTGCCAGGGGAGTAGCCCATTACAACTGATTTGATAAATATTTAGGCTTAGCCGCGCTAAGCTGATTTGGGTACTCTACTCTGCTGGTCTGCTGTGAACATTTGAGTTTAAATCTGCTTAATTTGTACTGTGCCACTCAGCGCGAGTTTTGCATTCTCCCGAGATAATGCGAATGCCTGGTTTTGCAGTTACATCATCAGGTAAATTGATGTTCAAAAGCAACCAGCGCTACGGAGCAGTAGAAGTTAATTGTTTAGCGACTGGTTGTGATAAAATTTGATCTGATGCTGTTTTTTTCTCTCTCTAAGAACAAAGAAAAGCCCCCGTCAACAGCTGGGGAAGTCTGAGCAGGTCTGTGATAATTGATTTGGGAAACCCTAGAAATCCTGGCAGCTAGGATTTATGGGTGAGTAAGGATTCGATATCAGGTTATTGTGGTGAGACAGCGGAGATGTTTTGGTCGTGGGCAAGGCTGAAGTCTCTGGGTGATGGAGAGGGACTGACTGAACGATTACTGGAAGATTAACAAGGCCTTTAAGACAAAACACAACGAGCATTAGAAAAAGGTTAAACGCGAGATGTTTGTTTTTCCAAGTAGAAATGCTTCTCTACATTTCAAACGTCAGACATTTTTGTGGCGCTCAAGCCAAAAAACTGAGCGTAGACAAGAAGACGCGGGTTCATTTTTGATGTGCTGGTCTCAAGGTGCTGGCACTGACCACACTGCAAATAAAAGGGAAACCAGCTCTGTTATAAAATTAACCCAAATGAGTGTGTTACATGCCAAAAGTGGATGATTCACAAGAAATAAAATCCTTCTGTTTCAACAGGACTATGGGTCCAGTTGGTTTATGGGAGCAAACGCAGACACACTGGTGCTCAGATGCAAATGTCTTGTTTTATATTTTGGCCTTTGAAGGTTTGACGGAATTGTCACATCGCACAACGTTTATATGATGCAAGAATTACAGTACGTGAATGAAACATTGCTTGATTGCACAACTACTGTATGTAAAACAGTGCCCAAAATACTCACAGTAACCGAAACCCCTCCTTTGCTGCAAATCAGCAGCGGGACTCAAGCTGCAGACAGCCTGTTACCCTCAACAGCCTCGGCCTCGCTGAATCTACTATCTTGGGCAAAATTCTTAACAGAGCCACCGAAGAGCCAATGACAAGCTGGTCACACAAGTATTATGTTTTATGTTTTCCCCATTGCTGTCTAATGTTTCACATTGAGGTTGGGACCATCAAGCAAACTACAGCTCACAAAAGAATGGGCCCATTGATTCCCCGAGGAATAATTTTAGTGGAGGGAGTATTTAGCACAGCCCCAGCTAGAGAGAGCTATTAGCTGCTTCTCCAGCTCTGTGATCCATGACTGGAGAGGCTCAGTGTGAGGAGAGAAAGAGGACCTTTGCTTGGCACCACATCCACACTCATTACCCTGCAGTCGTGTTTCATGGTCTCATCTCAACCGTAAAAACGCAGACAGCATTGCTTCCTAGTCGCACGTTTAATAAAACATTAAATAAAACATGCGCCTAATGTCCAGTAATATATATATTTATATAAATTTTAGTTTTATAGGAAATGGCCCATGCGATGTCTGCAAAGGCAAACATCATACAGTATATAAGCAGTGCGTGGGCTTCTGTGTACGTTGGGTCTGAATTCCTCGTTCTCAGGAGAAACCAAAGTGGTCCATCATTACCTCCTCCAAACTCCCCCCTTTCCCATTTCAGCACCACACTGAGCTAAGATATCAGCTAACACATTATCCTCTTAGCCCTGGAGACTGATAGCCAGCGAGGGCCTGGAGCCAGTGGCAGGCAAACAGGTCAGGGAGTAAAACAGGCGTCACAGCTACAGCGAGAGCAACAGTCAATTTAACGCACATCAGATATCGCTGCCTTATCGATTGCTGATGGAGAGGTAATATGCATTTTAATGATCATTTGTTTTAATCAAAAGTGTCATTTTGTGTCTAAATAGGAACTCTATTTCCTATTTGCCGTGACAAATAACCTATAATCAGTTGTCTGTCCACTCTATGCTACAGCAAAAGCGCTGGTTTTACCATCAAGCCGGTATCTCAGTATCACTGAATATCAGGTGACTGAGCATTTGTCTGTATATCTTGGCTCAGCCTGCTTGTCAACAGAGGAAGCCAAGCCCACCAGATTTCTATGATTAAGTGGACACAGTCAAGAGAGTTTATTCCAGACTTGGTTGCCAAGTCATTTTATATCACTTCTGCAAGCCCAAACGTATGAAATGACATTAATAGTCGTCAGAGAAGAAGAAACAAAAGTCCATAAAGACGGGGAGATGTTTAACAAGCGCGCCTGGCATTCCCCTGCCGCCGTGCTATGCGTTCGGAGCACGGAGGCATTCCGTGTAATAACTCCAACGCTAGAAGTGAGATGTCATGCGGCTAAAAACATTACAGCAGCCCCACATGCTGGCAGCGGCCCAAGATGCACCTGCACTTTCAATTACTCACCCAGCGCATTTCTCTGTGCGAGTCCAGACGCCCAACACCTGCTGCGCATTAATCTGGAATGGCCCGCTGTCGCTGGAGCCGCGACGCTATTCCCGGTTAACAAGACAACGTCCGATGGCCGCACCCCGAGGGCCACGCTGGGACGCCGCCGGGCCCGGAAGGTGGCACGTCCGCTTCACACCAATTTGCCTCTCTTTTTTTTTTTTTTTTGGCAGGCACGCTGCGAGTTTGGGTGAAATTGAACACCTCAGGGCTGGAAGGTCACAGCAGTTCTGGAAGCGCTCCATGGTTTTGGTTCTCACCAGCCAAACGCTTCGGTGACGTCACCGTGCCCTGCAGTTACAATTGAGAGCTGGCAATGAACTAAACAGAATCCCAACCTGAAGTACAGGCTCTCGTTTAAATGAATTGAACTCATGCATTCTGGTTTTCTGGTGCATCCACTGCACATCCTGCACCGTCCTCGTCCTGAATGATCAGTATTAAAATTCAATTCAATTCAATTTTATTTAAATAGCGCCAAATCACAACAAAGCTATCTAGTTATCTATCTAAGGTTTTAGACCTCACACAACTAAACCCAACAATGCTAGAAGGCGCTTTTATATGACAAAAACAATGACGTAGCATGGGTTTCTTTCAGTTTTTATTTGAAACCTGCATTTTAAAGGCAATAAAGTTCTGCTGTGCGAGTCATTCATTGTAATTCTCGACAAACCTGCAATAACAAACTGCTCGAAAGAGTAAAATTCAGCAAGATCTCAGTGAACAACTATGCACTTTAACACAAATGTCACAGGTCATTTTACACGGAACACACCTGTTTTATGAATTCCTTCTTTTGCCAACTTAGCAGGTGGTTCGAAAAACGCTTCCTTTCGGATATTATGCTATTTCTGCATCAAAACTGTGGTTGGGTTCTTGTGTCATTTGGCAGATGTTTCCAGGAGCGGCGTGGACGACACCGGCGGGAGGCCGCCGCGATTTGAGCCTGCAAGGTGCACTCGTCTGCCCCGGCTGGCTGCAGCCAAGGAATGGAGCCCGCACTGACAGCTGCAGCTCCGTGTTGAGTAAAGTGAATGCGAGGAAAGTCCGCGAGCGGGAGACAGTTGCTCAACCTGTCGACAGCTTCTCCATAATTCAATAAGTCAAGGTGGAGGATCATTCCTGCAAGGCTACAGCCGCGCCGTAAATAGCTGTCTAGCATGATGAGTGTGTTTTTTCTCTCCATGGTAATCTCGCTCGCCTCTCTCAACAAGCCCGCGAACATAATTGAAAACAGCGGCGTGAAAAAACACAAGTTTCAGTGACACGAGGAATGTTTCTTTGTCCTGCACGGTTTTGCCTCCGCTGTCCTGTTTTAACACGTTCCAAGAATTTCGGGTCAGCGTGTTTCACAATGCTCACCTTGTTCCATTATCTCGCAAATGAAATTATTCTTCGCAACGACGCTGTTTCTCATTCTCGCATCGGCGTCCGTGAGCGACGAGGAAAAATATTTCTGTAGGACTTTTGGGGCATGATGGTGTTTGTGCAATGTGTCATTTCAGAAACTCGGCTTGAACACGGTCCCCTGCTCAAAATATTAGTAGAAGCAAATCACAAAGTGTAGTGTAGACAGTAGTTAAGGACTTTTCAGCAAACCTACCGCAGACTGTTGCTTCAATTTCCTCTTCAAATTCCCCTTTTTGTCAACGAAAAGCAGCATTTCAGCTTTCCCACCATCTCCTCTCAATATATCTGCTCCACTCCAATTGTGACTTAAGTCTCTGCTGGACTCCAGCCAGTGTGTTAACACCAGCTAAATCAATGGATTAACAATTTAGCCCAACCCCACCACACACAGACACACACACCACCACCAACACTAATCTTAAGGGGCTGACCTCGGCCAACAAATGACCAAATTCACACAAAACGGAGGCCCGCCCCCGCCGACAATGTGCTCTTTCCTTTCTTCTGTCCTTATGAGAGGCTCCTATTGAAGCAGCCAGCCACACTTGTTGAGACTGTGGTGACAGATCCTCAAGTACCACTCTGTTAAACGAAAAACCCAGCTTTCCTTTGGGAATCAATGTAGTTGGCAAATGTTTGTCACGAAAACAGCAAGGGTGGGAAGTTCCGCTGACGCCTATCTTGCATTTCTTGATGGGATTACTCTGCATGGGACTATCTCCTCGGCTCATATTCCCACACCGGGGTTGTCAGGGTGGCGAGTGTATGACCGCATTGCCGTCCTCCTGTCGCACAACTTGAGCCTATTTAGGCTTCATTTGTGAGTAATAGCGATGGCCTCAGAGCCTCCAGTCAGCGGGCAGCGCTGGTTCTGACCCATGAGGTCAGACACACACACACACACACACACACACACACACACACACACACACACACACACACACACACACACACACACACACACACACACACCGTTCGTCATTCCACATGTCAGTCATCTGAGTTGTCGGATGCAGAAGGGAAAGTCGCCCCTCTTCCTGTGGTACTTGTAGCTACTTATAGGGTATGTTCCAACAGCTACTATGCATGACTGCGAGTGCATGCACGAGCGCTTCTCATGGTCTCAACAATCGAGGGTTTATATTTGGTGGTTGTGTGTCCTCCACATCATCATCCACCCATCCATCCCGTTTCTCCCGACTCATGTCATTCTACATTCTGCGGGTCAGAGGCGCCTGGTCTAGCCACGGTGCCATGTAGCCTAATCACATAAGCGCGCGGGCTAATCCTCCGGACAGCTGGGGAATCTTTACTGAACAATTGAAGCATGAGCTGGACAGCAGCTTCATCACCCATCCTGGTAAACCCCCTTGCTTTCATCAGTATGCCCCTGTAGAGCCCCCACCGCCCCTCCAGCCCCAAACACACCACTAATTTCCTCAGCATCAGCCCACACGCAGACACTAATAAGGAGCCTCAATCCTCTTCCATTTCAGTCACAGTGCAGCTTTCCCTTATGTTGGCTTACACCAAAATTTAGCTAGAAAACAAAAAACACAACTTATCTTACTAGTTAATATCTCATGCACTCATGATGCACAAACCAGGTGGTGACCCGGTTGAACAAAACCCCTTCTCCGCTCTGTATTTGTCTGCTCTGCCATTCGATTTTGTGTAGTTATGGTATTGAATATCCATTCAGTGATCTCTGAAGTACTTTCTGTCCAAGTGAATTGATGGACTGAGGAGTATGTGTCCATTGCATACATCCTGCTGGTGATACATCAGAATACCCTCTTGTCTTGGATATCTACCCTGATGAACTGTTTTCCTGTAAGCGGCCTCTGCTAGAGCAGTTAGAGCATCCGTCTCCTTAGAGATTCTGATGAATAATGGAGTAATAGGAAGAATTTCCTCGAGAATAAAATGTTTCTAACCCTGCGCCTCTCATGGCGAGCGCCTGAACTCTCCTGGTGCAATAGCAAGCGCAGCAGGCTTGCCAAAAAGCCCCACAGATCTATGTTTATCCCATCCGCCTAGAAACTCCGCTATAGAGTCTTGAGGGGTTTTCCACCCTCTCCAAGTACGTGTGCCAATGAAAGAAACACATGCTACTATTATTATTTATAGAATAATTTGTTTGTGTATTATTCTACTTTTCCAGGTTCGCTCAGATTTTGTACAATTTATGGGCTCGATTGAATTCTTCATTTGGAGACTTGGACGGGAGCGACGCGTTTGAAAAATGAGCTTTGTCATGCGAAGCTGACATTTTTATGATTGTGAGCAAGTGTTGAAAACCTCTCGAGCCAGTTATCATCATTATCCATCGCATCTTGTGGGAAGGCCTCAGACATGGTCAATGAGCTGTCTCCCTAGTTGAGGGGGAAAAGCTGCAGAGACCTCGGGTACGGAAAAGTAAAGCATGCAGGAAAAAAGTGATTGTTTTTACAGCTCAGGTATCAGAAGACACATTAAAGACGTGATGCACAATAAAGCACTTCCTGGTCTTTAATCATTGAGGAGCCATTGCTCTAATTCTTAGGAGGACTAATTGTTGAGTCAATATGTAGGAACATGCCTGTAAATCCCTTCACTGACTGTTTGTCTGTCACGTTCCTGACTGTACAGCCACATGTTCACAAGCAGATATGAATTATGCACCTCATTCGTTGCGTATTTTGTTCACGGCCTCACAAAGTTCCCAGGTTTTCCCAGGCACGAGTGACAGACAGGAGCTCTGACAGCTACTTAACAACAATCAAAAGCAGATCTAAACAGGCTTAGCCGCTGGGCAGGGTGCAGGAAGCAGGCGAGGAAGGCACATACCCCTCAGACCCCTATCACACTTTCCATAGAGGAACTCGCTTTTTTCCCAGCCCACTGAGAAAATCATAAATCTGAGTTCCACAGACCCACAGCATGAGCTAAGGTGTTTACACAGGGCTCGGCAGATACGTTTCACTGGATGAACTGGTCTTTGGGCAACTAGCGCTTGGTTGCTCATTAATTAGATCGTACAGCAGACTTAGTACAGAGTTTAGTTCTGTTTTATGTTATCAGAACCCACTGTTCTTATCATTGCCATCTACAGTACTACTGTCCACTGATCACCACCTAAGTACTACTACTACTTATTAAATCCAGGCTCACATGTGGCTGTAGTCTTGTATCAGTCCTGGACACCTCCCTGTCATTGGGACTACAATCATCTGTCCTTAAACCATAGTTTGTAGCAGTTAAAGAATTATTTCTTTCCACTCTTTCTCTTGATGGGTTGCACATCCGAGCAAACAGTTGGATGGGAATGGAAGCCAGTCAGGGGGACATGGGGGGCTGTGCTTTAGTTGCACCCACTTCCTTCATGGCAACAGCTGTCAAAACGTTGTAGAATTACAACACACCGCAAAGTTACTGCTCATATTAGAGGCTGGTACCGGGCAGGAAGTCCAGTGAGCAGGGTACATTAAAGCCTCTCGGTTTCGCCGAGCCAAGCAGCTCGGACCCAGGGGAAGAATAGCTAACATCAAGAGGGTGCTGCTCCTGCACTGCTAATTTAAGTACACGTGTCAGGGATATCGAGGGCTTTTCCTCTGATGTTTTAGGTATTAGAACAGATACACTCTGTAATTGTGTTTTGTTTTCACAACCAGACATGAAGCTCCTATTCACAGCCCGGGATCACAAAGTCCCCTTTCTCTTGGATTAGTCAAGCGTCAAGGCCTCTATGATGAGACCACAAGATATTTGCAAGATTGTTGAGAGAGAAAATTCCCTGAAAAGCTCCGCTCGTCTGCTGAGAGAACTGGCCTTGTTGAAATAACAGCGGTTCAACGGGGCAATTGTTTAGCACCAACGAATAATAAAGCTCTGAAAAGCCAAAACAGAGCAGTTTATATATTGCATTAATGAGTTTCACAGTAACTTTGTTTGACAGTAGAGCAAAAACATCACTGCCGTAGTAGTGTGGCCTGTAACGTAACAGAGACCTTCATAATCGGTTTACAGTAAGTCGGTATTAAATGTCATAGCAAAGCGAGGGCGATGCTGCACGAAACTGTGAAAATCCAACAACGTCTGTATCGGGTTCCAGTAAACACTCAGTTCAACAGTGACGCCTGATTACACAGCAGGTTGACTTTTTAGTTCCAGGTATTCTTCAATCACATGGACAAGGAATTTGATCTAGAGACCTTCTGGTCGTTTCCCATTGCCTTCCCATCCTGTCTGCAGCTGTAGCAAAAGGGAAAACCCCCTCGGTGCTCAGGGTTTTTTTTCTGCCTCTCGATGATTTTGACTGGAATGTTGATGTAAAATGTGTATAAGACTGTACACAGTCACAGGACTTGCTCAATGCTAAACCATTAGGAGCAAGTGCCCGGAAGGAAGTATGACTGCAGGTATCACAGGGCACAGCCGCTGAGAGACTCACCAATCAACCTGACTGCATCGTTGAAGGGTGGGAGAAAGCCAGAGTGCAGGGAACCCACACAGATGCAGCAGGAACATGCAAACACTAAGCTTAGATTCAAACCCAGGTCGTTGAGCAATGCTGAACAACTAAGACGCTTGAGATGGTATTTTTTCCCCAATTTTTATCAAAAGATTTATGGACATTGAATGAATTACATCTGGGATTTCAGCTTGTCCCCAAAATGCTAATCCTCAATGTGCCACAGAAGAATAAAATGATATAACACGATATAATTTAAAAATTCATTTATTATTTCAGATTTTTCGCCTTTGTTATACAAAGATGTTAAATAACTTAAATACATTCTTACCAGTCATTTGTGATCTGTTTATACCTACAAGCTATACACATGAGGTAGAGGAAATAATTTAGAGTTCCCATAAGACAATAAGTGAACATGGACAAAGCTCTGTTGGTGTAGTATCATCACAACGGGCGATGCCCGTGCTGGTGTGTTCTGTCGTGGTTTTACAAGCACAGCACAAATCCTAACAAAAAGTGTTTGTACGTGTCAAGTGATGCAAAGGACGAGAATGAAGTAACAGGTCAAATGCTTTTAATACATCTGTGATGACTGTAATTTGTTTAAATAACAAAAAGTTTCGTTATCATGTAAGCAAAAAAAAAAAAAAGAGTTGATTCTAAATCTGTTAGGATTTGTTAGTGCTTAGATAATAGCAAACGCAGAGATATGAAATGAAATATGTTTAAAGTTTCACTGTTTCTTGAAGCCTCCACCCCAAAAAAGGAACAAACACCCGAAAAGTAACAATTTAAAAAAAGACATCCAGGATATAAAATCAATTTAGACTTTGACGTTATTTACACTAAACACATGCTCATAATATATTTAAAAAATAATTTATCTTTTTATTTTTTTCTATAAAATAGAATTTTTGTACATGATCCACTAACACCTAAACAGTGCAGAGATGTTGGATTTGAGAATATGGACGACCGCGAGGTCTAAATAAAACCCACTGGCTGCTGCATCATGCTCCTCTTACTTGGGAGAAATTTTAGACTTATGTACAATCTATAAACAAACAAAAATGTGCTTGGAAATGCTCTCAATGTGCATCTGATATTCCTGTCATGCCTGTTTGGATGCTCTGTGTGTTTGTGGAGAATGGGCACGCTCGAGGCTGTGGGAAGCAGGCATTTATGCTCCGAGCCTCAGCATAGCTATTATGGTTTCCATGTAGCGTGCAAAGTTCTATGTATATGTTGTGACCAGTCTTTATTTGGCAAACCTCCTCATATCAAAATGCTTGGAATTTATCTGCTCGCGACAAATAGGCCAAGCAGGGCTCCTGCCCAAAAACCTGCACTTGCTGTGGACAACGACGGTTGGAACTCAATTACTGTGATTATTAACTTTAAAGGCTGGACTAGATGTCTGGGTCTGGGCTGCAGGGTATTGCAGCACCTGTGAGGCTAAGTATTTATTATCGCCACCAATTTCTGTTTCGGCTCCATGTGAGAACCGAACATGTGCCTTCACCTTTGTCACTCTACCACAGGAGAAGAAACCATTGCTATTTACAGCTTCAAAAACAAGGACTCTGCACCGCACTGTATCCATAAATACAGATTGTTAAATACTTTAAAGGGCTTTTGGGGCTTCAGTGCGTGAATGGCGCTATATTACAAAGCTGGGTCCCTCACTCAGTAGTTAATTCACACCCATTGACAACAAGGCAGAACGTAGCAAGAAACGAGCCCATGGACATCTGAGAAACAGATAGATGCCAGATTCCAACATGGCAACATTTCTTTTTATGGTTGTATAGGTGCGGAGTTTAAATAAAAGCTTCCTTTTGCACGATATCAATTTAAGTTCACAGCCCATGTCTGATCTGGGGATGCATGAAATTGGGGAAACTCCTCCCACGGCTCTATCCCAAGAAACAAGATGGTGTGTTTACCTCCATTTCTTCGTTATTAGCGAGCTAACTGGCTGCCAGCTAGGGTGTCACACTTGATGCGTGCATACGCCAAAATGTCAGACTATATGACATTGATTTGTCAAAACATTACTCCAAAATTAGCCTTATACGACACAATAATATTAGCTACAAGGCTCAATGCTTTGGCCTTCACTTGAGCAATTCTGCAGACGCATCGAACTCGATTCCCGTCTCTTGCCGCAAAACGTTTGGGCAGACCGACCGACGCGGGTTCTTCTCTACATGCTGCGTGTCAACATGTTGAATATGGCTCAATCATATCGTGGCACAAGAAGAGGAAAGGAGGATGTGAAACAGCAGGGGGCTACATTCCTCCAGGTCTCCACAGTTTTTCTTTGCAACTTCAAAGTATGCAAAAAAACCTAATAAGTACGAGCTAAGCTAAGTCAAAGCTCTTCAGAGCTGGTCACCTGTTGTAAAGGTACTGGCTACAATAACAAGGCCACTGTACATTGATGCTGGTTATTGAGTGTATTTGCACAATTTAGCTTTAGTTCATCCAAACAGTTTGTCAGATAGTGGTTTAAGTTATTCCCTGAACACCGAATGCTCAAGGCCGAGAATAGCCTAAACTGACTGGTTTACTTTCTGTTAATGCATTTATGAACGGCTTCATATTATATTTATATTATATTACCAAAAAAAGGAAAATATTAGATTAATTTCTCTCCTTGTGAAGGAGTAGTCCCAGAGGAGCCATAAATTATCCACAGCAAGACGACCGACACAAGTGTGTTGCTTTCCAAAGGGCCTTGTCAACATGAATCAAGAAGAAAAACGAGTTAGAGCACACAAACAACGCGCATTTGTGTGGTTAGTGGTTTGTTTTAACATTAACGTTAGATAAGTGGCTTGTATAATAGCATTTCAATATAACTGAATTTATGTACATACATATGCAAACACACAATGTGTGTGAGTGTAAATATGTGCGTGTATAATTCATACACCCTGTCTATTATAACAGTCTGAATATGGTTGCTGCCATAAAAGTCGTAATTTGAACCCCATCACACGCTCACTTACAAACACACATGCACGTAAAAGTTGGCACACACACACACACACGCTCAGAATTCTTCGGGCAAGAGCCCAGAAACCAGTCTGTCGGTGTTACTCTTCTCGAATGGGATTCTCAACAGACGGATGCCAACCTTCCTTTTTGCTCTTTCTGTTCTTGTGTAAAATGAATTTTGTTGATAGGAAAATAAAAGACATTCTCTTCAACACCATGATGAAAAGCTTGAGATGCTGACCCAGTTGTCTGAGAAGGGGCCACAGAACCTCCGAACCCCAACCCCCAGAAATCCCTCAAAGTGCTTATTGCTTTTCCATCGGCTCGCTCCGTTTTGTCCGTGGGCACGGTGAAACACCTTCCACTTGCTCCACTGGTCACGGGGACTGGGAGGTGACTGGTTCACACCTTGCAGGTGTACACCTCTTCTCTCTGCGTGCACTGCTTGCATTCGACGTAGCAGCACCAGCGCACCTGGCACTGGCAGGGTCTGGTCACCTCCCTACTTTGAGTGTTATGGCCTCTCCCGCAGCAGATGGCATCACAGTTCTTATCCTTGTAGCACTTGCGCGCCGCCGTGCCCGAGGAGTACTTGCTGGCTCTGCAGAAGCTCGGCGAGTCCTCGATGTGGAGCAGGTCCATAGTGCGAGGGATTTGATCGTTAAGGCCGGGCGAAGGCTGCGGCTGCTGCTGCGGCTGCTGCTGCTGGCTCCGGCCCGTGGAGATCTCCCCCTCCCCTGTTGCTTCATTGGTGGAACTGCCGACCTTGATGGAAGTCTCGTAACGCTGCTTGAGCTGCTTGCCAATCTCGTGGAAGGGCAGGAGCTGTCTCCAGCAGGTCTGGACGGTGCAGGAGCCAGAGACCCCGTGGCATTTGCAAGTGGTCTCCACTCCAGCCTTGATTACCTGGTCCACAGACAGAGCAACACTGTTAAGTGCCTTGAAACATGAAAGGAATATAATAAAAGCAATGCGAAGTAATGAGCCTTTGTTTAGTAAGCAGCAGTTCAAAAAGCTTCATTGCCCAAATATGCTAACAATTAGATGACTAGGGTGGAGTGCGGTGCTTTGGGAGGAACACAGACATGAAGGAAAATTATTAGATTCACTTTATGAAATCATCATAAAGAGGGAAAATGTGGCGCGCCGGTAATTGCTTGTGAGCCGACAAAGAACAATATAGGGCTTTGTTTAAAGCTTCAAACGCAAATGAAATATTGCCGGTGGGAGAATCGACTTTGTCACAATAACGATGGGTGACATTTTGATTAAAAGCAATAACTATTATGACAAGTGCAAGGAGGTTATTAGCAAGAAGCAGCTACAAACAGACAACCCTGGGAAAGATGAGACTCAATGCTTTCAAAACACATGTAATTACGCCATAAGATGAAGAAAGTCTTCTTTTATACAGCGGCAGAGATGATCAGATAGATCACTACATGTTATTTTAGTGCCTCTATCCTCAGTCAGCCAAGGTTCACCTCAGCATCAACCACAATATTAAAAGCAGCGTGTGCAAAAATCAATGACAATAACATATTATACTACGTGGGGTTTGGATCGCATCTACAGGTTGTGTGAAAAGCATCAGGGAACAGGAAGTGCATAAATTTAGTACAAAGCGAGAAAAGAAAATTTCACAGATCAGCTTTTTTTTGTGGGAACTGGTCCTGAATGAACGCGGCACACCTCGCAGCGTAGCGCACAAAAACAACGTTGTAAATCGTCTATCACAAATAAAACCTCCTGAGAGACGGGGTTTTGGAGAGCCAAGTTGAAAAGGAAGAGCCCGCGCTGGTCTGTTGGGAAGGTTTAGTGTCTGCTAACATTTGGGAAGCGTGCCTCCGCTATAATTCACTCTGAAAACCAAAATGGAAACGGCGACGATATGAGAAAAGCCGACTAAAACCAACAGTTTCCAGAGCTTTGGCTCCACAGATTAAGAACAGTGCTTCTTTTTTTATTTTACTACTGAAAAAACACAGTTGTGAGGACACAAAGCTGTTGCGTACCTAATCAGCAAGAGGAATAAACGAGCCATTTCAGATTGTGAACAATCATCTTTGGACCAAAGCCATTCACCAGAGCTGCAATGTTTTGACTCCTGCATTAGAAAACCAACACCAAAGATCTGGTGAAAGAGTATCCACGATAAAGCGCACAGTTAATTGGTACTAGATGTCAATGTTTGTCTACATAATAGCACTGAACTCACATGCTATTGTATTATCACACTTTTCCCACCATTGAACTGATTCATGAGCCAATTAGCCAACGTTTCTGTTTAAATATTGTCTGAGACTCCAAATAAACTTCATTAAAAAACTTTTTTACAAGCGTGTCCTGGATTAATAACTCAAAGACTTTGTTTTTACTTGTGGAAATTATTACTTTAATAACTAAATCAAGATGATCGTTTGAGTAAATATGCTGCAATAAAACCATTGTAATAATATTAACATTTTTGCTTCCTTTGAATGTTACTCCCTAAAATCATGTTGTCATAAATAATCGCCTGCTACAACCTTAGTGAACAAATTATTAGCTAATAAAACTGTAAGTAGTAAATTAAACATTTATGTATTTTAATGAAAGATGAATTAAGTTTATTCGTTTTTTTTATTTTATATGGTCCAAGCTCAAACCTACACATCTGGACAGGGTGACCCGACATCGAGCCTCATCAGGTTTTATTTGGTGGCGTCTGGGCTTATTGGCTTACCTTCATGCCCACGTTGGTGTTGTGCATGTCCACGCGTGCCCTCAGGTCCTTGTTGGAGCGCTTGCCCAGGAAGTCCTTGACGAACTTGTTGGCGTATTTGAGGTTGTCTCCGCAGCCGCCCCACTGCCACGCCTTGCGGTTCTCCAGGTCCGGGGCCTCGTCACACGTGCATCGCTCCATGCGTCCCGCGCTGCAGGCCTTGGCCATGGCGTGGGTCAGGCCCGCCGAGGACACGGCATACAGGAAGGCTGTCTCCTTAAACCCTGGGGAGAGAGGATTGAGACGAATGACGAGTTTGATCGGAAAACCTGACGAAGGGTGACGCTCTCCGCTCCGTACCTCTCTTTAGTATGTTGGCCCGGTGGCGCCCCTCCAGGGTGCAGTTCCACCTCTCAAAGCGGAATTGATACTGGCATTCTAGGGCGCTCATGGTGATGGCCTCCCTCAGGGTCTCCGCCACGCCCGGGTCTCGTCTGCACATCCTGCGCTGCTTCTTTTCCAGTTTGAGCCGGTCACACAGCTTGTAGTGGGCCCTGCCTACGCTCTCCTCCGGCAGAGAGTTCAGTGGCAGGATAGACAGCGGTTCATTCCCCGTCAACCTTTGCGAGAAGGACCACAGGAGACACGGGTCAGGTGAAGGAGAGGCGGAGCAAACCAATCCATTGAATCCACATAACAAGAGTGCTGCATTCAGGATCATACAGCTGCAATCCATTCAAAATGTAACAAGCCCAGATCTCCCTTCTAAACATGGTATGAAGAACATGTGGTGGACTTGCACTGCCTCCATCAGTGTATATATAAAAGGCACAAAGCAGTGACTCTGCCACATAGCAGCGTTCTGAGCCTGTGATGGGGAAAGCAGAGCGTTCCTTTCATAAACACACACAGGGGACATGTGCCTGTGACCATTTTGGTCTCCCCAACTGACAGGATTGGCACCACAGTCGCTCATTATGTGTAATTTCTGGTCTCCGTTATGCCCTTAAAGTGAAACTGAAGAATAAATGGATTTACAGAACTCAGAACGACAGTTATGCTCGGATTGTTGCGCTAATGAAACGAAGCACTTGGAGCGTTGGCGTCCCCTGGAACGAGGGAGCCGGGATGAAAGCCCGCAGCTCTGCATCAAATGCTTCAGGGATGGAGAGCGTGACAGGAAATGGATGCAAATAACAGAGGAACGATCGTGACTTGTTATTCGATCCTTCGAATGTGAAAAAGCCTGAGTTGGTGACAACTGTGAAGTGAAACCGCAACTAATGGGAAACATGCCACAGATTCCTCGCTGCCAAGCCGCGTATAAGAAACTACTCGGTGTTTTCGTGAAGAGGAAGATCTTCTGCTAGATGTTCGCAGCAGTTTAGTGGAGGAGCCAAACGTGCTGGAGCGTTGGCTTTGTTTCTGTTTGTCAGAGAGTCTGACACCACTCACTCAGTCAGGCCTCTAGCAGAGGGTCACAGGAGGAGAGATTTGTTTTATTAGGTCCAATAACCGACTGAAACGTTTCCCCCTCGGGTCGTCGGCTTCGTAGCAGTGGGCATAAAAGGTCACATACCCATTGTCTTCACGGCACAATCGCAGCTCGGTGGAGAAGCGTGGCAGTCAAACCCAAAAGGAGGCGTCGGGATTTGCTTTCAGATTGGGTCAAACGGTTTCCTCTCTACAAAGCGTGTTTGCCTCCCCTTAATTTGTCTGACGGCTATGAATTTTGAAATGGAAACTTGGCAAGCTGCGTCTTGTGAAAGGGATTGCTCTCTCAACGCACCCGGGGAGTAGAAAACAGGGAGAAATGTGTGGTTTGAGGCGTACACAACGCACCAGGACTGTTTCTGTCTGAATTACTGACATTTTCTCCCTAATTGTTTCATGTTTTGTTAAAATGCACTGAGTTGAGGGCGCCAAGGAAACATGTTCCGAGTGCCAAAGCAAACCATTCCAACTCATCTAGTGTGTCAATATCACTGACAACAGCTTTTTACGGCGAGGAAAGGAAACAGGATATTTATTTACTTATTTAATTACTACATCAGGAAGCAGTTCACACACACGAAGAGATGTGTTATGCGTAACTCTGAAAGGACGTGTTGGTCTAATTCCATCAATATCCCCAACGTGACGCACGCATTCATCAGAAAGACACGCACTGTGAGACGTAGCGGCGTCGAACCTCCCAAAAGCCCGCGGGCCTGCTGAAACAGGAGGCCGCCGGAGTGACAGGCCGCGACTGTCTGCGTGACGTCTGCTCGTAAGTGGAGCTGGAAGGAGGCCAAGGATGACATGACACTGATCTCACTGCTACTGTCGCTGCTACGCAGAGACGGGACCCTGGATAGCAGCGAAGGCAGCCTGAGGGCAAAGCCAGGGAGAAATGGACCCGGTGCTGGTTTCCACTTTGTTGGTGAACAGGAAATTATCGCTTAAAAACAGAAGTGGATGCATCTATTTGATGTTACACTACTAATATTCAAGTTAGATCCTTATTCATTTCATTCTGCAGGAAATTGGAGCTAATATTTCCACTGGGTTCGGGACAGTGACCCGAGCCGTCGCACAAAAGGGGTCGTGCATTCCAGCGCGACGATCTGCAAAAGAAGGACGTCCCTCCGCTGTTTGCTGAGGCATGAACTCGCTCACCTCGCTTTGAGGAACAGCGACTTGGAAAACAGCAGCGCGGCGGGAGCACGAGACTCGCGACCGGAGTCGAGCTCGGAACCTCTGGTCCAACGGAAGTCGCTGCGATTGTCCCATAAGGATCACACGAGCCAAGACTCGATGAGGGAATAGGACTCGGCAGGTTCTTTTACATTTAACTGATTAGGTTGTTGGATACTGGAGAAAATTATGGAAAGAATATTAAAAGGTTAATATTATTAAAAAGGTCAGATTTTGTCAGAAATTTCCTAAAAACGTTGGCTCAATTAAGAAACTTTTATTAATTACTGTAACAAGCACTTCACAAAGACAGGACAGACGTCAGCCAAGGCACCGCCGGCGTTTCTTTCAACTAATAACTGACTTATAAAGCACCAATAAATGATCCATTAACCATTTAAAAGCCACTTCTTACAAGCTGAAAACACCTTGATGAAGGGCAGCTTACATGCAAGCGGGTGTTTTCTGTGTTTTTGTTTGAGGCGTCGGCACAGCAACACTTGGAATAGGAGCCCGGCGTATAAAACTCATTATTATCTTATGTTTCTTGCTGGTGTTTGCTCAGCTTTGCCTTTTCCATTCACACGCCGGCGTCGCCGCAGACATCGCTGACCTGCGCCTCCTCCGCTGTTTTTCCCTCTGGAGTTTGTTTAGTCCTTTCTCTTCACCTGTCAGCGCCTCCCATTGCCTGTCACACTTACTTTATATACATTTTCCAACGCAAGTGGGGGGGAAAACGTCTCATTTCACAGAGTCGATCCCGCGAGGAAATCATTGACTAGAGCTACGCGTCGCCATCATCACTCCCTCTTTAAGCTTCAGACTGGACGAGACCTCTCGCTCAGTAATTCTGCTCATTTTTCCACTAGTGGGCATGTAAATAGTTAAAGAAGTGTAACAATACCTAAACTCTTAGATAGTGGAAAACATATGATCCTGCTCCTCTAACCTCCTTGGCCCAGATCTGCAGCTATAGCCGTTGTTACTGCTGCTGTTATTCATATGCTCACACAGACATACATAAACAAAGAAAGCTCGGTCCATGTGGTGTGGATTAACCTCAGGAGGCTAAAGCAGTCCAACTCTACAGGCAGGAGGAAAAGTCATTCAGGACAGTACACCATACAGATAATTTACCACAGACTGTACAACCCCAGCATTCTATGCATCGCGCTGTGACATTAGCTGTGTTTGAGTTTGTTATTATCTGGCGGTTTTGTTTGTACATCACAAATATGTTACTGGAATTAAAATATATGTTTTCAGTTTATTCATATACTGTAAGAAGACGGTTCTAGGAGACTGACTGCAGGTATGAGGGAAAAAAAACAAAAAACATATGTTTTAACTTTTGCTGCAGGTGATACTCGTATTTTAAAAAGACATTAGTCGACCGACGCCCACGTTAATGCCAAGATTAGAACTTCTGTAGAGAAGAATCAAAAACGCTGATCCAACTCTGGCACCGCGTGTTCACTGCACTGTAAATATGGGGGGCGAGAGATGCCCCGCGTCTGTTTATCAGCGCCGCTCAGCTGCACCAACAGGTGCTGGCTGTGTTTGCGTCTGCGTTGTTCATACGTACATGTGTGTGCATGTGTGCATGCGTGCGTGTGCACGTGCGCGTGCACGCGCATGCGGGGGCTTTGGGGCTAAAGTCAACACCGACGAGACTCGGTCATGGCTGAACGCGCCCAGGCAGAAAGAGCAACAAAAGCCACAGTTTCCCCATCAGCCTGAACTTGTCGGCTGTGTGGTCCGATGTCTCCTAGATCGCAACCCCCCCACAAACCCTCCACCCTTTTTTCCCTTCTCTCCCACTATTCCCACTGGTCAATTACTCTAAACGAATGCCAATCATTCCGCCCAGCTGTTGGCTCAAACAAAGTCTCCTCTAGACAAAACCACTGCTGTCTGCGAACACAACCCACACGAGACAATGACAGACATGAACATGTGCCATGGAACAGTTCAGCTGTTCCGAAGGCAAAATATCGCTCACCTGAGGTTACACGTTTCAGATCAGTGTCGCAGTGGCTAGCCCTGATCTGGATCTCTGCTTTTACAGCCTCTAAAATGCTTCTTTTGGGACGAAAAGTGTGTGTTTTCCTCAGAAACGTTGGATGAACTTCAGACCACCCTGCCCAAGTCCCATCTGGTGTATCAGAGCCCGGGCCATGCCAGAGGTAGCAGGAATGGGAATGTGTGTGTGTGTGTGTGTGTGTGTGTGTGTGTGTGTGTGTGTGTGTGTGTGTGTGTGTGTGTGTGTGTGTGTGTGTGTGTGTGTGTGTTTTCCCTCTGGCTGACACCGCGCTCCGCGGCCTCCGTCTGAATAATTGAAGGAACCGTAAATCAGCGCGCAGCGACGGACGCTCTCCAGGTTGGCGTCCGCCTCCGCCGCGACGCCGTCCATCCTCCGAGTTAGAGGCAGAAACAGGGGAAAAGAGCACACGATTATGAGCGGGGCTCCGATAAGATTAGTGGCAGCTCGAACCCACCGTGTGTTGTGACTGCTCCTAACAAGCCGCGGCTGACGCAGTACAGTAATGTACAAAAACGGCCTGAGGGACTTCAAAGTGGTTATTAGTTGAGTAATGAGGCTCGCTGCGCAGTGGGAATGTCATGTCGGGTTTAAAAGCACTGCTGACCACAAAGCGCAGGGGAAGTTTGTTATCTCGTGTGACCTAACAGGATGTGACCCAGCCTTATGTCATCTGCTGTCCCCTCTGGTCACTTGTGTCAGGCAATCTCCGCTAATTGATGTCAAGTTCCTGTGCACGTACAGTATATTTTCATTTTCATTTTGCTTTCTATGCGAAACCTGTTTTGTTTTTTTTATTTTTAATCCTAATGGGAGCTGAGGTAGTCGAGCAGCAGGACTATAGGACCTGAGTTTGGGAATGAGAGTGTGGGGCATTATAAGAGGTTTAACTGCTATGTGAGAACTCAAGCCTTCGAGGGTCAGCAGCTCAGTTCTAGTCACCGTGTGACTGGCACAGATTGGGCATGCAGTGGTGTCCGCATGACTCCCCTGTTCTAGCCCACACCATGGCACAGAGCGGCCCGGTACCAAACACGTTCAGGCACACAGCTCCCGCCAAACCACCCCTGACACCAGCCGACACGAGATCCACGCCACGGCTATGTGGCGAGAGCGCGGCGGTTTGGCCTCTACCTCGCTTGAATGTGCGCAGAGTCCGGAAATGTCAAGTTCGTTCGCTTCAGTTTGTCCAAAAAAAAGAGAGGCACGTGCGTGTGCGAATAAACCGAGCATGCAATGTCAAACCGCGGAGTCCAAAACAAACCGGTAGCTGCTCTGGATCACTCATGGCGCCGTAACTGCAAGCGGCCGACTTCATTAGCAGCTATTTCTCAGAGCGCTGAACGCGGTGTCCTGCAAACGACAGGGCTCAAAAACGTGAAGGGTTTGTTTAAAACCGGGGTGGTGGCGGTTAATTGGCCTCACCTGACAGACGCACGCACACATTTGCTGCCTGGAGTGAGAAATGTCCCGACGGCTGTCGATTAAAGCGGCGCTGAGCGGTAAAAAGCCGCGCGAGGCGCCGCTTTCGAAGTGAATTGAAGCTCCTCCGGGTTTAATCGCAGCGGAGAACGTCTGCCGTGTCGAGGCCCGTTTACGTCTGAGCGTCTGACTGCGTTCAACCTTTGTGGGAAACATTAGTCTGTGTAATAACAGCCATTTGGCAAAGAGACGCGCTTGAGTCAGGTATCTGAGCACATGTCAGCGCTAATAGTCCAACTGGAGTTCAATACACGCCATTAATCCTTCAAGAAAGTTCGTAAACAGGTAATTGAAATCACTAGCAACCTTTTGCTAGCACTTTGCAGAAACAAACCTAAACCATAAAAAAATACCTCGAGGTAGACATGAGAAATACTCTCCAAAAGACTTAAGTGAGGCTTTTTCAGCCTCTAATTAATTCTGGCACATGTGAAGTGCCGTGTTTCTCCCGTCCCCACAGACCAGGCGGAGAGGCCCGGCTGCGGTCGAGCACGGAAAGCGCAAATATAGCGGACGCGGCGGTCGCGCTAACTAGCGTCGTCTCATCAGCGCCCGACCGCTAGAAGTATCTTGAGTCTTTATTAGTTTTCCTGTTGTGCAAATTGCCCGTGTCTCCAGCTCTGTCTGCGAAGGTCATCAGGCGTGTGCAGTTTCCTCCTCATCTCCTGAGCGTCCGGCCGCTGGGAACGACCACAGCCACGCCGCGCTCCCGTATGAGCGGGTCAAACATTTTTTTAATCCTCCGCTAAAGCATGTAATCTCCAAAGATATTCTGTACAGTGTTATTGTATAGTATTAGCTGTACAACGGAGCAGCTAAAACCTTTGCAGCAGCTTTTTCTGATGACTTCACGGCGCGTGAGGGGAAAAAAAGCCTGACGCACAGGTGAGGTTTTGCTTTGTAAGCTAAAGTTGAAAGACACTTTCTACCTCTCATGCGCGTTAACCACAAGAGCTATTTCCCTCCTTTAATTATTTTTACATAGACTTTGGCTGCCCTCACTTTTGATGTTTTCACATTTCATTTCCCACTCTCCTACTATTACACAGACAGGTTACAAAGTGCTGATTGAGGCCCGTCCCGCGCTCTCAGAAGACGCTGCTCCCCCCTGTGGTGCCCATGGGCACAGCAGACCTCACGAAGCGGGACTTGGCTCAAACCTGGAGGTATCGAGCACAAATGTAAAGACAACAAAGCTCTTTGGGTCCAGAGGCCGCGCAGTGCGTTATCTAAGCCTGCAGGTCCGCGTGATCTCACCGCGCCGAACGCTCACAGAGCTCAGAGAGTCCTATCTCGTTGGCTCTCGGTAAAGTGATACCCTTCGAGGCGTGGCCGTAGCCACAGGATTTCCTATGAAGTTGGGAAACCCCTCTATCATTGGCGCTCCCCGCCCTGCTGCACGTCGGGCCTGATCAGCGCCTGAGGCCCGGTAGCGAGACGCCCGTCGCCGCCGCCGGCTCTGCTGCTCCTAATGAGCGGCAGTCGCCCGGCAGCCGCCCGCAAACCGCCGCTGGGATGGCGACACGCGCACGAGGCAGGAAACCCAGGAGGCGAGAGCAGGGAGAGAAGATGGAAGCAAGCGCTTTAAAAACACACAGTCTCCATTAAAGCTTTGAATACAACAGTTAGATACGCACCAGCAACACAGACCTCTGATGACGCTCCTCAGTACATTTACACACATCCAGTTCGTTGTGTTGTTTACTTCTGCACACTTTGCCTGATGGAGCGTTGACACCAACAACGCCATCGGCGCTACAGGAACAAGCTGGTGATGGTGGGTTTGAGGACATCGCAGTAATTAAATGGCAACTGGTGTGTTTGCTTCCTCCAGATGCTGCGGTGCCTCAGTGATCGGTCAGTTCCAGTTGCATGACTGTGGGCAGCCTTCCTGTATATGTCGCACTTGAACTAAATAAAAACAAGCTCTTGACTCAGTGTCAGGACTCGCACTCAGCACGGTTTACAAGACCACAGAATGACATGCTTTTAACCAAAACTCTCATTTAAACCAACAGAACACTCGGGGCTCCGACTGAGTCAAAAAAAAAATAAAAAAGAATCACTTCCTCCTCCAACAATTGTTCCAACAAGGTGCCAAGTGAGGGAAGCTCAGCGAACATCTCCGATTCACAGTCTGATGATAACGGATTTAGCAGAACCAGCACCTGCCACAACACGGCCGAGGGGAAGAAACGGAGCGCTCGCATTCTTGTGGCGAAGGATGACAATTTAAGCGAGCGCTCGACTACGCCAGGAATCCCACCCCGCCCTCAGCTGCACACACCACGGGCAGGAGAGATTGTGTTTATGTTACACTTATGCTCCACCGCACTCTGGCAATTGGGTATGCAACATTGACCCTCTATTTTGGGTAAATCAGTACCCAGGAGGCCCCGGGATGCCTCGTGCTCGTGGAATATTTATCCGAGCAGGTTTGCGTTAGCGTGTCCCACAGCCGGAGCCGGAGCCGGGCCGGACCGCCGCGGTGTCGGGTTTCCGGGAAGCCGGCCACGAGGCAGTCACATTTCGTGTCCGTGTCACCTGCGCAGGCCCTTTCGCTGCGGCCCTTCAGCTGCAGGACTAAATCACTCGCCGACAATCGCTCGCGTTCCCTTTCTCTCCGGGCCGAGGAATAATAAATCTGGGGTATGGTAATACCACATGTTTCTGCGTGCGCGGGCCACAGATAGAGACCAGGCTGACAGAGGAGAATTGAAAACAAGTGCTAACTGAATAAGTAAATATGCATTACCATTAGGACCATTAAGGCCGGCGTGAGTGCCAATTTGGCACGTCAGCCCTAATGCGCACGGCCTGCCAAGGGCGACGCTCCAACAGGGAGGGGGTTACATTTGTCCTTCCAATGCAACTCTAGAGCGGCACTGAAACCAAAGACAGAGGCAGAGAAAGTACCTGGTACGCGCGTGGCTGCTACAGATGATGATGACGTTTTAGCAAGAAGGGCAGAGATATTTCAAGCGTCGCCGGGCGACCACCGGTGCCGTGGCGGCCGCGTTTGGATCAGCCAGTTTCCGAAGGCGGGTGCCAGCAGCCGGGGGATCGACTCCTACCCGGAGACACGGCGGAGTGGGTGCAAATGACGGCGGGCTGCGTTATTCTGAGGGGTGAGTGCGCGGAGAGCGTCCAAAGGCGGCCGCAGCTCACCTCCTGAGCTCTTTGACCCTCATCTCCACGCTTTTAGACCGTAAAAAGCGTGAGGAGCGCTCGTCGGTTCGACAAACCCGTATTGGAGCTCGCTCTCCGGCCGTTCCCGACCACCTAACACCCGCCGGGCCTTCACACAACACCCGTACCTCCCATAAATCTGACCCTGAGTGTCATCACTCAACAGCCTACAGCCATTTGTCTTCCACCACTGGCAGAGAGGCTTGGAGATGTTCAGTCGGGCTCTGAACTTTTAGAGTTCTGTTTTGTCCAGGTGAAGCTCCGCCACCTGACATGCTGGCTCAAATTGAATGACTTCCCCACACTGTGAAGGCTCTTCTGTGACTAAGGCGGGAAGAAAAAAACGAGAGTGCACGGTTCATGTGAGCGAGTTCGGTGCATTAGTGGAGGTCATAGTGGGCTACACCTAAAATCCAAGGCGTTCCTTGGGAATGACTGACTTTGAAATATACACCCTTGAGCTGGTTCTAAATTAAACATTGTATACATGACATGATTCATGTAAAGGTCAAATTGTTGTTCTTTTTTTGTTTTGTTTTTGATGGAGGCAGCAGGAAAACTCCTGCCACGGTTGTGTGATGTTTATCCTGGATGGGGGAATTTTCTGAGCGCGCTGAGCAGACGTTTCGGCCACCAGTCCAGTCAGTCAGATTGCTTTATTGTTACCAGCTGTTGAGTCTGAGGCACTCACCTTTCGCTCCGCGGCTGTTTTCAGAGTCGAGCGAGGATATGATTTTACAAGTGTTTCAGCAGCATAATTACTCCGCCGCTACCTGCCATTCAGTGGCAAAGGAGGGGGGGGGGGCGACTTTACGCGCGAGCGCAGATGTTGGGAAGATAATGGGATGAAACCTCATCCATCGTCGCCTACGTCCACATTACCTCCACCAGATGATGTCTGCAGCAGTTGCTCGTGTATTTGCTGACTCTGCTCGTCAAAAAAAAAAAAATCCCATTGTCAGCAGCTTTCAGCGGAGCCAACTCATGTGCAGACAACCTGCTGCAGCCACCAGCTGTGCGCACCGCGGTGCGCAACCTGCGCCAGCTGACACCTCACTGACCCGCACATATTAATGCAATCAAAACAAGCCGCGCCGCAAATCAGAGTGAGTGCTTGTGTTTTTACGCTCTCTGCGGAAACTTTACTTGTTACTTGTTTTGTAACTCAAGGAGCCAATTAAATCAATGACACCGGCATCATAAACGTAAACTTACTGTGTGTGTGCGAGTTCTTACCCGAAATATGCTGCGGTTGGTCCCGGCAAGTTGAGCAGATACACTATAACTGTGAACGATAACCATCCCAGGAGTAGGTGTCCATCCAGCATTTTGCTGCGGCTCCAGGGCAGATCATTTCGTTTCTCCTGAGTAGCTGTGTAAAATCCCTTGTTGAACGTTCAACACTTCTTATACAGAGAGGAGCTGCGGCGCGCTCCTCCCATCAGCGCAGAGAGAGAGAGAGAAAGAGAGAGAGGAGAGGGGGGGGGGGAGGCACGTGGAGCTGAACTGATTCGGAGTTCAGTGGATTTCGGACGGATAAATCTTGTCCGTCTTGATTTATGATTGGCACGACACTTTTCCCCTCTGTGGGCGTTTTTACGCACGCCATCGGTGCGCGTGCGGACTGAGGTTACCGTCCTGCACTTGAATCGTTTTGTGCGTCTTCAGTTGGGAGACAGTTCATTTCCAGAAGCAATCCATAAATTGGCTTTATCCAGAAGAGTCAGTCTAGTTTATAACAATAATGATCTATAGGAATATAGATATGTATTGTATAAATATATAATATAGATCAGTATAGAAACATCTAAACTTTAATCTGGCATGTTGTGTTTAAAGTGACTAAGTCCATATAAACAATAGTTTTTCATGTATTTGGAGAATAAAGTGAGGAGGAAGATTATGTGACATCATCAAACGATCCACAACAGGCACATATTAGATCACAGTAATATTTAGAAATGACTCCTATTCATGTCACAAGTAGGCGGCAGCTCTTTATTATTACATAGCCAATTAAAATTTACATATTTTATGAAATATCATATATAAAACTAATATATAAAACTATCATATATGAACTATCTTACTTGTGCATAATAAACAAATTGACAAACTACAGCAATTCCTTAAGTTAGCTACACTCTCAGTTCTTCTGAACCAGTTGCATCACAAACCTCCATGTTCTATGTCTGCAGGTCCTTCAGTAAAATGAGAATAAATCACACACGGTAGCGGCGGTTTCCTGTTCAGTCGGTTCCCGTCGGCTGAAGTTTAAACTCAGCCTGGTTTTGTCTTCTGAGACGCGGCGTTCAGCTCCTCTGAGCCGCAGGTACAGAACCGAGGCGGGTTCATCCGCAGTTCACCACGAAGGAGGCTAATTTGTCCACAGATATCACCAGAGGCGATTCCTTCCCAAAGGAGCGGAGAACTCTGCTGAGGACCCGTTGAGCTGGAGACGAAACCTTTAATCGCTTCGCAAAACTCATACTGAGCGGCAGAAATCAACTGGCAAACTGTCAATCATTCTGGCAAGTAGTCTGAATCTTTGGCAGGTCCACTCTTGAAAAATATTTGCTCTTCCTACGCATTTGGTTGCATAAGATTTGAAAAATAACAAAAACTTTTGCTATTGTCACAGCAAACCTTTAACATGCAAACAAAACTGGCCTCCTTGCATTTTTAGGATTTTACAATATTTAGATCAATAACAATAGTTTTACACAGAATAAGACTCAAAGTAGTTGTTTGTTTAATACACACACATATATATTGTGGTTTAGTAGTTTGTTTTCCTAGAATATTTCACCAGCATAAGGCAAACACATCTAACTAACATGACCTTTTGATTGGTAAACAATATCCACTGACTGTTTGCCAGCTGAGGTTGTCTTTATTCAGGGACAACCCTCCTTAACTCCTATGTAAACACCGCTCAGTGGCTCAGCTACCACCTGACATATTATGTGTCGTCGCACACTTTGATTTCTGGCACAAAGCGAGGCAGAAGTACCTGAACTTGAGAAGCGGCCAGGTTTCCTCAGCTCCACCCGGGGAGCGCTGCTGCCAGGACCGTGGGACGGGGTCTATTCATTACCAAATCTACCAACGACATCCAGCCAAGATGAGCCAAGAGGCTTCCATCTCAATGAAAGCTTTAGCCTAGAGATGCTAGTGATGGTGATGCTAACATATACATGCACAAACTAGAGATTTGGATTTTTGCATGATTCCTGACACAGGTGGGCACACGAAAGCGCAGGAATGCACTTTCTCCCAACGTTATAAGCTTGTCAGTCATTCCTAAAGGGCAGTCGTTGAGAAGCTTACAGGCCCCCGCTGAGGGCCCGGCTTCTTAATAACACCTGGTTTTAAGGAGATCAGCGGGAGGGTTTGTCAGTACATGACAAGAATGGACACTAATCCCCAGCAATACCCACTGGTCCTGCGCGTCTCTTGAGTGGGATAATTGATTCCCACACCCTTCTTTAAAACACACTCGCCCCCCTCTCAGTCCCGGCAACCGGGAAAACAGAGCTTGTTTCATTCTGGTGTCGAGGGAACACCGCCACGCTGCCAAAGCGTGTTTTTTTTTTTTTTCTTCTCCAGTGAGAGTTGAACTGGGTGCTGTCATAAGCGCAGGCGGCAGAAATTAGTAATGGACACTAATCTGTTGTCTGTACCCTGGTTACCTGTGCCGTCTTCTAAACATATAAACAAAAGCCAAAAAGCAAATTACATGTGATTGCAATCCTTAAATAATGACTGAAAATTGATTTCATCTTCCACAATTGATGAGGAGATATACAGAGATATAGTTGATTTAATGCAACATGTGGATATACAGAAATATATTATTATTAATAAAGTGACGATCACACATTAGATCAGAGCTTTACGTATTAGCCTCGGTCCGACCTTGTCTCCATATCACCTCCACGGAGAGGAATGTAAATCGCATCCGTCCGATCCCAGCCGAGTTACCACCAAACTCCTCGCTCTCACCGCCCCCACTCCTCTGCAGGCCCACGCCATCTTTTCCGTGCACCAGACATAACTTGTGGCTGAGGTTTGGAGGCTGACGGCGCGTCTGTGCCCGTCGCACCGAGCGCTGCAGCGTCGCCGCGGGGCCTCGTGCGTCGGAGTTCCCTGCTGATAGTGGCCTCGCTATGAATTAAAACACCACAGCAATGCTATGTTTGAGGCATGTAACCTATAGTCCATACATATTTTTCAAGTGAAGTGTTATGAGACACTGGAGCCAAACTGCACGTCAGCATGTGGTGGCTTGTCCATGCCTGAACGTCTTTAAGCAGGAAGTCCAAGCTGCCTCTGCTGTGGGAGGAAATATGAAGTACCTGTAACACAAGGTGAAATGTTTAGAACGTGAGAAATAACACACCCCAGCAACAGTTCCAAGCTTTTCTTCTCAGTCAAGCATTAATTACATTCCACGTCCTGCAAACATTATTATCTGACATTAATATCAAACCGCAGTCTACTAGGTCTTTTACTGCCAAACCCGCATGATCACATCCACTCTCTGGTTTCCCGGCAACCTTTGAAACACCCTTTTTGAATGGTGTTTACAGAATCACAATTTTCTATTTGCCCTTGAGCAAACACGACCGTTCACCGGGGTCGACCCCATTGCGCCGGAGAGAGCCAGGAAAACGCCGTCAGACAAGACGCGAGACGGACCGCACGGAACCGCTCGCGCTCCTGGCCGACAGGTGGTGTCGGTGGAATGGCGGGATCTGCTTTGCTTAGCGTTAATGAGACGAGACGGAGTCCAGCTGTGCAGCTGCAGCTCGCGCGGACTCCCTCTCAGCTGATTGCGACCTGGGATGACCCAGAAAGAATGTGTCATCGTTTGGAGACCGACCAGCGAAGAAGAAGAGAAGAAGAGTTTCTCACTTTGTCAGATGAAAAGCGCGGCGCCATGATTAGACCTGTTCCTGTAATTAAAGCGGTGCTGCGTCTACTTGTTTTCTAGCCTCCAGAGTTTTTGACACTAAACCTCCCCCTGCCTCGCTTTTATTAAACTATCTCTAACTAACTCTCTGATTCTGCCTTGAAAGCAACCGAGTTCACGGGAGGTCGCGGTCACGGTTGAACTTGCTCCTCTAGATAACATCATCCAAGTCGAGTCCTCAGGTGATGTTTTTTTTGGCGAGGTGATGTTGGCATCTTATACGAATGCTGCAAAACCGATGCTGTTCCTTAGTGTAAAGGTTTGAAGTAAAGCCTGGCCTCTCCAAGATTTTAAGGAGTGCATCAGGAATCTATTCTGGGCCTTTCAGCGTTTTTATCAACGTGCTGCATTTAGTTGAAATTCGAGGTAGTGCCGTCAAATAGCCTTCCTCTCTCCTTCTCCTCCTTCATAGAGGAGTGGATCCCCTCCTCGTGTTTTTGCTTATCAGAAGCCTTTTTACACCCTGCATTGTCAAAGGGGCGAGCGGGCGAGATACGGACGTCAACGCCTGCGGCAGTGCCCATCCTGAAGATAAAGCCGGAGCAGACGCAGGCCCTCTGCTTGCGTTTCCCATGTCTGGAGGCCGGCGGAGGAGTGCGAGGGGAAAGTGATGAGATGTTTCCAGGTGTGAGCTTGCGAGTGGGTGTGGCTCGACTCACAGGCGCGGGGGCCCCTCCCTTTCGCCTGGAAAGATCGCAGCGCTGGCAGCGTTGGCTGCACGGAGGGAGCAGATACTGCCCGTGTTTACGTGTAAAGTGAATTCACAGTGGGAACGATACAGAGCAGCGAATGATGACACGGGATCACTATCGCACAGTTTATCACATTGTCCCTTTGTTTTCTTATACCAGCTTGAAGGACATTATTCTTCTATCACTACACTTTTCAACATTTGCTGCTTAATTAAACACTCAAATACACTCAGCTCGTCCGACCTCTAAAAGCAGCTAAAACCTTCTACAGCTGTGACCCACTTGCTTCTATTACAATGCTGACATCTAGTGGTGCTGTCACACTTGCACACAGTAAACGCCAACTTGGTGGCTTTGGTGCCTTCAGATTTCTGAGTGCTCAGATGAGCGTTAACAGCTCCGCCGCGCCGGCGACTAGCGCTCATGGAAAACCCAGTGAAGTAATGAAAGCGCGTTTGCTTCGCTGTTTGCGCCTCGCATGATGTTAGCGTGGCTGTGTTGTGTCAAACTGAGCGTCATGATGCAGACCAACGACAAAACTCACTTTGTGATTTGATGCCATTGGCCTTTTGCTGAATTACGGCATTAGCGGTGAGGTCACCGTGGGCCCACAGAGGTCGTATGATGTCCTGTTGGGGGAAAACCTGACCGCTGGTAAAGGGCTGGAGCGGACAGGAAGGTGCAACGATGGTTTAATGGTTGCTGTTCATTATAATATCATGATTTGGATTTAATGTCGGCACATCTCGCACAAGCTCCTCTGCTGAACTGGTTTTTATGTTAATGCTGACCGCTAACCACGAAACAAAGACTTACTTTATGAAGGCTCTCATTTCAAATTCATAAAGAAGTAATGTGCAGCCAAGTGGGAAATATGAATTTAATATGATCCAAAAGGCTTTTTGGATGTGTATCCTAATGGAGGCACCACTGTATATGCAAGTTTTTCAAAAGGGGAGGGGGTTAACTGGGGTGGTTTAGGGCACAGTTCAATAGACTGACTGCAGTGGGGAAGAAGGTGTTCTTGTGGCGCGATCACCTTCTCAGCAGAGTGTATGACGCGCTGCAGCTTGGCCTTCTCTTTGGCCGTGGCAGCAGCAAACCAGACTATGAAGTAGAATGTGACGATGGATTCAATGATGGCTGTGTAGACGTTTACCAACATCTTTACAGGAAGGTGGAACTTCTTCATCTGCCTCAGGAAGTACATCCACTGCTGAGCCTTCTTAGTGATGGAGCTGATGTTCTGCTCCCGCTTGAGGTCCTGGTTGGTGATGGTGCCCAGGAAGCAGAAGGGCCTCCACAAAGGATGACGGGGGGGAGGGGGGGCTGGTTCCTTCCTGAAGTCTACTGTCATCTCCACTGTCTTCAGAGCACTGAGCTCCAGGTTGTTGGCGCTGCACCATGATGCCAGTCTGGCTATCTCACTCTCGTAGGCTGACTCATCTCTGTCAGAGATGAGGCCGATGTTTGACGGACTTGTATCCAGATGTGCAGCTGTTTGTGTACAGGAAGAATAACAGGGGTGAAAGGACACAGCCCTGGGGGGATCCGGTGCTGGTGGTCCAGGTAGCCGAGACAAGCTTCTCCAGCCTCACACACTGCTGTCTGTCCATGAGGAAGTCTGTGATCCACTTGCAGGTGGAGTCAGGCACATTGAGCTGGGAGAGTTTGTCGTGGAGCAGGGATGGAACTGTTCTGTTGAAGGACAGACTACAGAGGTCAGGCCCGTGGGTTTGTAGTCATTGAGTCCTGTGACTGGGGACGGGGATGATGACTGAGGATTCGAGGCAGACTGACACATGACAGGTCTCCAGTGAGGTGTGGAAAATGTCTGCGACCACTGGAGACTGCCTCCTGGAGGTTCAGCTGTTTAAAGTGTTTGTTTACATCAACCTCTTTTTCAGTAGTCTTTCATCAAACCTTTGAGTCTATTTGTTAATAGCAATGGCATTATGGCATTTAAGAAATAATTTATAGACTTCTATGGCTAAAAATAATTAAATTAGCAATAAATTAATGAAATTTCATTGACTAAATCAATGTAAATAATATTTATAAAAAAAAATCAAAAAGGTGTTATATGTGAAAAATGTTGAAAGAATTCAACTCACACCATTAGAACAATTATTAGACTCGTGTTAATTGTGTGTATAAACTAGAAGAATTACGTCAGAGCTGCCGTTGAACATATCCTGCAGCCTGTGTGCCGCATGGAGTTCTTTAAGGTTTTAACTGGTCAGATTTGCCGTGCGCAACGTTCTCCACCGGATGGCGACAGCATCGTGTCTTCTTCTTGTCCGGAGACCACGGCGCCCTGCTTTGTCTCACTCGTAAATAAGTCGTCAAAGTTTGGAAGATCTGGCAAATTTTCCTTTGGAAATTCGAGCACAGTGTGACTGAATAAATACGCAATTCTATCAGAAATAAAATAACACTAAAATATAATTTTATATATTACATAATATTTATACATGAATAAAAATTGGCTTTAAAATAAAACACAATTTGAAGTTACAATATAATATAGAAGGTTGCAGCTGCCAGCACATTCGCAGGAACCTTTGAGCTCCACCGTCTATTATTAACTATTTGTTCACAACTTAAACATGTCCTGGAGCCAAATCTTTCTAAAAAGCAAAAACAGAAAAAGATAACACATTCAATTTCTTACATGAGTCAAAAATCATTTTATATTTCTGCAGAAAAACGAGCTGTGCGAATTTATGCTGATTTTTTTTGTCATCATTATTTATATTTTATTAACGATGCCTGTTTTCTATCAACCCTGTTCTGAGAAATTATCGTCAGTCATTTTATGATTTATATGTCACATGCTGGCCAGACGTTGCACAACCACAGCTGATGTTTTAATCTGCAGATAAACATCAGCGCTGTGAATGGAAAGACCGACCCACCTTCCATTAGATCAGCAACAGTCACTTGACATTGAGGAGGGGACACGCACCGTCTGCAGTTTAACCTCCGTGCTCCGAAACTTTTGTTGGAATAAACCGTCTAGTTTATTATGGTAGCGGCTCTAAAGTTTTATTTTATTTATTATAGCAGTGAGATGGTTAATATTAGAGAAAATAGTGCGCTTTAACATAGTGTTCAAAACAGATTTTTTTAATCTGAGCAAAAAATGCAAGCCTATAGAAAAGGATTCGTTTTTTTTCATATTTAAAAGCGAAAAATAAATAAATGTAACATCATTATAAATTATTTACAAATAAATATATAAGCGCTGTTTAATTTAGTGAATTTTAGGTTTCAATTCATTGAGAATCCATCAGCCCTTAAAGGACAAATCTTTTAACCTCTAATTTTACATTCATGGCAGCCGGGCACAAATGAAGGGCTGCAGACCTTAATAATGGTCTGAAGCAATTCACACATATTTATTTCTGCATTTTAGAAGCTTCAAGCCAGGGAGTGAAATCCGGACAGGTTGTTATAGCTACGCAATCCACAGGGGTTCCGATGTCTATTTAAAACCCCTCGGACCCTCCCTCTCTCCTTTAAACAACATTATATATCACACACACTGCATGCTAATGCGACCAATTCTCAATGAGCAGTAAAACTCATCCTAAAATTAGCCCATTCTGGTGTCTGAGTTCCAACTGCCTGACTAGGCAGCGGAGGAACATATCATCAGTATTCCCCCTTTGGCAATACCTGCTGATTGGGTCCTAAAAAGCGAGCAGCTTTTAACCTTTAATATTTGGCTCCAGAGCTCTGCCACGACGTTACGCGAAAGGCAGCGTCTCCTTCAGATTCCGCGGAGGATAAAAAAAAATTAAAAAATCACCGCACATTCGATTTTTTTTTAATTATTTATTTTTTTTCGCTCAGTTCGAAGCTCGGCGCGCGTACGAGCGTGCGCGTAGGAATCCCGCTGGAGATGTTTTGCGAAACTTTGAGGATGATACACCTTGGATGTTTCCTGTTGCTCTGTGGGCTCACGCATGTCATGGCAAGTTATCCCATCTGGTGGTAAGTTTTATTTTCTTTATATCCCGGACAGCAGCGGCTTCTAAGTAGCGCGACGCGGCCGCGATGATCCGCTCCTGTCAGTTTCAGTTGGGCTTTGGTTTCGTGACAGCGGCGGAACGCGCGAATGGACCGAGAGTTCCGATAGTTCCAGGTTCGTTTTGAGGCGTTCGGCACCCGCGTTCACTGTGAAGAGGTACAGTAAAGGCGTGCGCTCTTCACGTTCAACCTGACGCAGAAAACGCACGACAGGACAGACCTAATTTAAAAAGTGGCACGTGCCCTAATGTATTTTTCTTCACAATATTTCTGAGCTCTGCGGTTTGTCTGGGAATCATTTGTCATTTTTATATTCAGGGTGCAGCAGGTGCAAGCTTCGCGATCTCGCGTGCGTGCGCGTGCGTGTCTGTGCGCGCGCGTGGGGTCACAGTGAGACATAACAAGAACGGTGGAGAATGCCGATCATGCTAAAAATAAAAATAAATATAACACAATGAGTGAGAATTAAAAAAATATTACCTTATTAAATCACAGTTAGAGAACGAGGCAGAGTCAGTTCTTATCAGTCATGATTAGGAACCTAAAGTCATACTAATCTATGAGTAATATTGTTCCTGACCGGTCATTTCCCTCAAACATGCTGCAGTCACGTCCTGCATTTTTTAAAATGAATCATTCCATATTTAAGGTTGCTTGGATATCAGACGTAGCCTAATCTGCTTCCTTTAATGGGTCCCCTGGTGGTAATGCTGATGAGAAACTAATTACACGCTCAGCTGGAAGGAAATCCTGATATAACGGTGGACATAAGATCAGTGCAGCCCGAAAAGCTAGCGCCTGCATCCACAGTGGTGCTTCCCGAACCTCTCTGCGGTCTCATGCGTATGTTGAGGAATATGTGACATCAGTGTTTGTTGTACTTTTCTCCAGCACACTGACAGATACAGCGAGGAAAGACCGTGAAGCTCAGTCTCAGCTTAACTTTTGCTCTATTCATAAAGACCCACATATGACACAACAAAGGGCGAGTTTTGACTCCGTCCTGCAGCAGTTATGGAGTTTTATTCCTCGCAAAACTGGTGATTTCTTCATATGCAGCCAATTATTGCATTGCTGCACTGCTCCTGACCTTTTCCTACAAGTGGCCGCTGGAGCTGCATCACACTCAGCCTCGGCGCCGCGCTGGGATACGGATTTGCACGGGGACAGGTTCATGTCTGTCTCCTCTCTACCTGCCATGACATAGCCTGGCTGCACCCGCCAGCCCGCCAACCCCCTTCCCTAGTCCACCCCACCTTAGAAGATAAATACCTGGAGGTGAAAGCTTGCCGCACATTCCTTTTCCCAAACATACTCTCTTGATGTCAAAGTCGGCTCCAAGGCCCCAGGGCCCACGAGTAAAGTGGTAATTCTAAGGTACCCTGCTTGGGCTTGCTGAAATATGCATTAAACCTGCTGGATACACTGAGATGAGAGGGGGAAGGTCTGTACTTAGAGAAAAATTAAATGTGATATATGTTTTGCTTAAGTATTTATTTGTAACAGTTTTCACTCGGGCAAGTGTTCATTTGACAGCCCAGGTCTTAAGGAAATTAAAAACTCGCTGCCTCAAACTTTACTTTACTGATCCCACTGAACTGTTCCTCTGACGGGCACGGCTCTGAGAAGATAAAGGCGGAGTTAGGGAGAATTAAGGCAGTAAAACGCAATAGATGCCTAAAATCAATAAATAAAATACCAGCGGTTTTGTTTAAATATTACTTGGAGCTGGTATCCAACAACACTGGGCAACAATGCCTCCTTAAAAAATCATAAATCACACACAGGCTCGTCTCTTAGGCCATTTCCTAACAGGAAGAGGGGGCATGGATTACTCAGCCCCACTGACACAGACACGGGCGAGCATGACTGGACCCACCTGAGCTCCCTGACTCACCGTGCCTTTGTGTGACATGCTACAGGAAGGCGAGCGCCAACGCTCGTTAAAGACTCGTTAGGGAGCGCTTCTGCTCCCGATAGAGTCCCCGTTCGGTTCGTCGGCCTGCCGCGCGCGTTGGGGGCAAACCCAGATTCTTCACCAGTTCGGCACGTGGGCTCAGGTTTCTCCTCGGAATGATGCGCTTTGGGGCAGATGGACTGACAAGGGCCAAGGAGAGGTCAATTTGTGACAGGAGTGCCCCGCGTTGCTGATGAATGTCGCAGACAAACTGCAGACAAATGGGATTTCCTCTGGAGACGTGCTCAACTTGGCATTGCTCGCTGGCTGGATGGCTCATTTATGATTAACCAGAGCCGACCAGTTTGCAGAAATGACAGGAAACTCCGGTAAAACCACCGTGACGCACGACTCCGACATCCGCTCCGCGACGGCAAAGACGTTTAGTTCAGGGAACCAGTCAGCTGGCGGCTCGCGCATACTGGACACCTGGTCGCGTCTGAGCGCTAACTTTAAAAGGAGAAACCAGCTTTATCTTCTGTGTTAACAAGCCGGGGGTCACTTGGCCGAGCTGGCTTTTTACGGCGAGCTGCCTCGGGCCAGTGTCAGGGCGTTTAGTAATCTTGTTGTGATCAGTGATTAGTCCTTGAGCAGCAGCAATCGGGTCATCGGACGGCGAGCCATCGGAGCAGCACACCTGCTCGGGTCTGGCATCAGATCGCGGTCGGCACCGCTTCGGCAGACGGCCGGGTGTCAAACGAGGACTCGACCGGTTGCCACTGCTTCACAAACATAATAGGAATCTGTTCTTAAGTAATGACCCCGTCAAAGCGCTGGTTTTGGTGACATTTCAATAAAAGCAGCTCGGGTTCACAATGAACCTCCAATTGCTATGATTACTAGATAGGCTACAAGTGCAAATTGGGAGACAGAGGGAAATACGTACAGACATGGAGAAAGCAATAAAGGCAGCGAGACGGAGAGATGTAATCAGCGAACCAAGTTTGCACTTGTCATATCCCAGAACAGCCTCCTCAAAGGAAGAGGTCAGGAGATGGGTTCAGTGTTGCTCTTAATACGCTCTCTGAAGTCCCAGCGGCGCGTTTGCACTCTCATTACCCTAAGCTGAAGGCGTGTTAAGTGTGCGGACACTTAATAACAAGGTGCATGTTTCCAAGATGTCAGCTTAAGGTCTATGAAGACCTCTAGATACATGGTGGACTTTCATCTTAGACAGAAACACTGGCTGCTTCTGTCGCAGCAGGGCTGCAATTTCAATACACACAAAGGCCAGGTGTCTGCAGAAAGGGTGGTTGAGGGGATAAAGGATAGATGCCTAATGGCAGCATCTGACACGGCAAACAAACAGTCAGACGTAAAATTACACCGGTCCAAATCAGTCCTTGCATTCAGATGTGGTGAATCAATAGCTACGGGCGCCGACAGACAGCAGATCAACCGTTTCCCCTCTTCTTCCAGGTCGCTAGCGGTGGGCCACCAGTACACCTCACTGGGAACGCAGCCCATTCTGTGCGGCAGCATCCCGGGCCTGGTGCCCAAGCAGCTGCGTTTCTGCCGGAACTACGTGGAAATCATGCCCAGCGTGGCCGAGGGCGTGAAGATCGGCATCCAGGAGTGCCAGCACCAGTTCAGGGGCCGGCGCTGGAACTGCACCACCGTCAACGACAACCTGGCCATATTCGGGCCCGTGTTGGATAAAGGTAAAGCCCTGGGCCACAAGTTCCCAGAATTCCTAGCGTTTTTATAGGTTGGCCCTAAAAAGTCAGGCATAACAAGCCGCACACCCGAAACCTGACAGCAACGTGAACGCCTCGAAAGACCCCGTTTCTTCAAACCGCCTGAAAAAGAAAAAGAACTGAAAGTGACTTGTTGTCTCTGCGCTGCTGATTTACTCTTCCCCGAACAATGCGCGTCTTGTATTTGCGGTGGAGAACCTGCGCTGCCTGCGTGCATCATTCATTATGCTCATTCAAATCCCTGTTTAAATAGACCTTGAGCTGAACAAGCTCCGAGGGGCCTGTACACATGCAATAATGTACACAATTAAGGCGAGTGCGTTCTGTCTTGCTGGAGTTTTCTTTAGAGGGAATCCCCTGTGATTGTTCTGCTCCCTCTGAAGCGCCCGGCACGAGATTTTGAGTGGAGTTAACAGACCGCTGGCTCCCTCCTGCATGCAGACATGGGAGTGGTGATGGTCTTCTCATCCACCTCCCTCGACTTTTTACGTCTAGTAGGTGTTTTTGTGAGACTGAATGCAGAGCGTGGGCCTGGACCTGTCGCCCAGTTTGCAGAGGGCTGATGCAAACACCGGGGGGCTGAAGGGTTAGTTGGGGCAATTGCTTTTAATAAACTCCTGGGCCAATGGAGAGAAGTGGCTCGAGCTCGAGTAGGTGGCTAACGATAGGGGTTCTCAATCCCAGCCCCTTTGTGGTGCAAAACGCCACCACATCTCTCCCGTTGCCTCCCTCCCAGGCCTAAATTGCAGGAGTACAGGGTGGAAAGAGGAGGCAGACACTGGGCTTTAGTAAATCATTTTGATTGGATTAAGGTCACTGAGGCCCTTAATAATGTGAGAGGTCAAAGTGGCTGGATTAAGTGCCTTTGTCAGGGGCCAAGGAAAGTGACTCAGGGGCTCACAGGCCTTTGATAGGGCTTAGTAGGAGAGGGCTTCCATTTCATTGGATTTGATTGATGCTGCTGTTTGTCTGTGCTACGGGGCCTTTGTCCTCGCTGGTGTCTGTTTGTCTGCGATTCAGACTGTTGTGTGTCGGTTTCCTCCTGCCTTTTCAGGGGCACAGCTGAAAGGAAGAGCAGGCACCATCACTGACATCAGAAGCTCACTTCCTGTCAGTTAGCCCATGACCGCCAGTGACATTTGTTTTACAGAGGGAATTGACTGGACAAATATAGAGTTTCTCCTTTAAATTCGCGTGTCCCTGTCAGATGGCGAAAAGCAAACTGAATGTTATGGATCAACCCAGAACCAGGTAAACGTGCACCAGCGTCGCGTACAGTACCGTCCTTCTCTCTCTCCCCGTCTGTGTGTTCCCCTCTCACTCCACACCCAGCATCACGAGCCCTGCCTTCGGGCCACGTCTGCGTCAGCGCTCATTAATTTACATTAACTAAAGTGTCAAAACATGCACCGCTGGAATCTGCCCGCGATGAAAGGCAGCAGAAAGCGGCGCAGGTGTTCCCAGTCCGCAGAGCCGATCCCAGAGCGGTTTCAGGCATTTGTGGTATTTACAGAACACCTACACTATGATATAGGTGTAATCAGGCGCTACCTTGTGAGTCATATGACTGGATAATTAAGTGGACAGTCAGAGTTTCACAAGTGATACCACCCACACAGGTATAGACACACATGGTGACTCTTCTGCTAGAAACCATTTCATTAAAGTGAGGGTCATAGGAAACTCCTCTTACATAATATGTAAAACATGTGGTAGCTGTGACTTATCTAATCTTTATGCCCTGCAGGTACTGTTGCCCTGCCCAATTACCCTTACCAGGAAATCCCACTAAAAATTAACCTAACTCACTGGGTCCCATCTAAACTCGCAGGGCGACGAACTGGGAAACTGTTAGGGGATGTGGGTTACGACCTACGACCTCGGGATGAGAAAGTGTAACTATTTAGGATGAGCTAAAGGGTCTCTGCTTTTCACAGGACGTATGTCTCACCATGCTGGGGGAGGGAAACTAGCGCACCAGTATATCATTAACTCCGGGCCAGAAAGAAAGAAGGGGTGTGGTAAATGGAGTTGATGGGGGGACCTTAGCCCCACTCCCTGCTGGGCACTGCTCACAGCACAATATCTTCGCAACCATGAGATTAAGCAGGAGAAAAACTGCTTTTCCCCATTCACACGCCCTTTAGATTGTTTTATTAAACCATTTGAATAGGGATTTCCCCGTCTGCCGACAAGCAGGGTCCGGCCAATGCATAGTTCTCTGTTGCTATGACTTAACTTGGTCCCCACTAATCACCGGCCGGGGCAAATTTCATATAAAATATCTGGAGCCATTGTGAGGCTAACACAGCATGACAGTGCCAGCACAATAGGGGATTCAACCCCCCAGCAGGTCGTAGGGACCACTTGGCCTGCCAGGCTCCGGCAAAGTTTGGCGGAGGAGCATTGTTGGAGGGAAAGCGTCCTGGAATACCATAAATTGGTTGTAAAAGTAAGAAAAGCAGCGGTTTTAGTGGAGGAGCTGCTTTTCCCAGGTGAAGTAGAGGTTATTACAAGGCCACCTCTAAATAACGACTCTATTTAATAGGAATGTAGAAGATATTCATTCAAGACTGACGGTGTAGAAAAACATTTAATCTCTTACAAACAATGTCAAAACTAATGTTTGAACTAAATATTCCTAATTGAATGTTTGAAAATGATGGCACTGTGGACAACCTAAGGCATCCATCTAAATAATATTTGCCTTTCTAGTCTCCACCAGATCCCGTCATAATCCCTTCATCCCTCCACCCACTTCTAGTCTGCAGTCTATTGCTCCATAAAGAGTCCTAAACGGGTTCCTTTGTAGGTCCAGTCTCCTTTGCACTTCTCAAAAATAATACTCTCCAGAATAACTTGCATAACGTGCATTCATTTTATTATTATTTTAAACAAGTCGGATCATTAAATTCAGTCACTGAATCTCTTCGTTGTATGACTTCCTTGACGTTTTAGATTCTGGCGCGACCTGCATTCACTTCAACTCACTCCGAGCATGAAACCTAAAAACAAGAAGCTCCTCCAAGGCGCATGATGATATGTAATTAATCACTCTAGACAGTTTCCTCATGCTGCGATTGCATCTCACCTTCATAACAAAGACAGTAACAGCCGGGTGAAGTGATCTGGGCCTCGTGGAGGAGAGCGTGTGTTTGCAGGCGGCGTGTGATGTGGGTGGTGGAGGACGCCAGGAGACCTTTTCTCTTGCATCATTGTTACTAACGAACTCTAGTCCTTGAACTGGTTGGAACCTGCCGTAAAGGAGGAGCTCCTGCTCCCTTCAGCGTTCTACGTTCCCCTTCTTTTTCTTCCTCCTTTCCCTTTGTCGTGCAGTGTGTGTGTGTGTGTGTGTGTGTGTGTGTGTGTGTGTGTGTGTGTGTGCGTGTGTCCTCTGCCTTTCTCTCCGACTCAACACACTCCCAAAGCAGCGATTTCAACAATGTCCTTCTATTTATGCCTCGTTTCTCTTCGCATTTTCGCACGCGCCCCCGGTGTCTCCACGTGATCTTCTTCTCCCTTCTTTTTAAAATCCTGCAAGTGCACATATTCAAAAATACCCTCTTTCCTGCGACACCTAGAGCTGCAAATCAGAAACCTGCAGCCTCATCCTGGTGTCATGTCTCTAGCTTGTCCCCTCGGTGTGAGGCCGCATCCTAACCTTTCAAAAGCCTAATTGAGTCTCTTAATTATAGGCCTGTCACAACTCCCTCTCATCTCTCTGGAAGATCCTGATCCCTCTTAGTCATCAGCCTGCTATGTCAGACCCAGACAGAGGCCTTGGTGGTCTTATTCAAAAACAGCACGATTGTTGTTTGGGCAAAATGATGGTACACAATGGAGCCTCTCAGCAGATCTGACCTGAACACATTCTACGGTGTAGAACCCACTGTTTGTTCTGTTGGTGACCACTCTGTGGCTCTAAAAGCTAATAAATGCGTATGTTCCTTCTGTCTTCACAGCCACTCGGGAGTCCGCCTTCGTTCACGCCATCGCCTCCGCCGGAGTGGCCTTCGCGGTGACCCGCGCATGCGCCGAGGGCTCGGCCACCATCTGCGGGTGCGACACGCGCCACAAGGGCCCCCCGGGCGAGGGCTGGAAGTGGGGCGGCTGCAGCGAGGACGTGGACTTCGGCAGCATGGTGTCGCGGGAGTTCGCCGACGCCCGAGAGAACCGCCCGGACGCGCGCTCGGCCATGAACCGCCACAACAACGAGGCCGGAAGGACGGTCAGTGCGTCTTTGTGTTGTAGAGTTTTGTTCAAATGTCAGATTTTTAACTAAAACTTTGTTTTGCCTTTTTAGTCCCTCAACGACAACATGTTCCTGAAGTGTAAGTGCCACGGGCTTTCGGGGAGCTGCGAGGTGAAGACCTGCTGGTGGTCTCAGCCCGACTTCCGAGCGATCGGTGACTACATGAAGGATAAATACGACAGCGCGTCGGAGATGGTGGTGGAGAAGCACAAGGAGTCGCGCGGGTGGGTGGAGACCCTCAGGCCCAAGTACAACTACTTCAAACCCCCCACCGACCGCGACCTGGTCTACTACGAGAGCTCGCCCAACTTCTGCGACCCCAATCCGCTGACCGGCTCCTTCGGGACGCGCGACCGCGTGTGCAACCTGACGTCGCACGGCATCGATGGCTGCGACCTGCTGTGCTGCGGACGGGGACACAACACTCGGACCGAGAAGCGAAAGGAGAAGTGCCACTGCATCTTCCACTGGTGCTGCTACGTCAGCTGCCAGGAGTGCGTGAGGGTCTACGACGTGCACACCTGCAAGTAGCGCCCGGGGGTTTCGCCAAAATCAAAAACTGAGACGGGGGGGAGGAGCCCAACCATGGAGCCAACAATGGCCTTGAGCTGATGCCTTAAAGAACCAGAGCCCGATTTGACCATTCAATCAGAGCTGTGCTAGTGATGCTCTCTGTGAACCCTCTGATCACCATATTGGTGATTTGTCTTTCCACGTTCTACTTTGGTGGCGATTAGCTCAGAGCTGCAAGTGTTTTCAAGTGTCAAGTGGCTTCTCAGACTCTTCGGCATCATCATCCACGCATCACTACACGACCGGACACTGGACAGCAAGCATTCTCTCACTCAGCGTTATTAGTATGTGTGTGTACGCCTTCAGACTAACATAGTTGTACGCGTGGGTATTTGTTGTGTAGCGTTGATACGTTCCTGACATTTAGGTAAGAATGCACTTGCACCTGAGTGAATGTAGCTATCGTTCTGTAATGTGTTTACATATTCACACATACTTAAGCTAACAAATTAATATGTGCTTTGAATGACTAATTGTTTCTAAGAGTAGACATGAGCCACATCCACCGAACGCCGGCGAAAGGTTGACGCACGCTTCCTGACACACGCTGGGAGCTTCCTCTCGAGAGCAACCGCACAGCGAGTTACGACCAAAGACGAGAAACGAGTGTCCCGTTCCAGACATGTGAAGCTTATTCCTCTTGGTTTTATCAGTATTATCTCATGGGACTAAAAAAAGAATCTGCTCTGTTTATTGCAACATAACTTACAGCTGTAGAAAAGCAAAAAAAATGAAAACAAAAAGACCAAAACCTGAGCATGTGATGATTCTCAGTTGTGGCTTATTGTTCCCCAAACTAAACAACAAGCAGCATCACTGAATCCATCAACACTTCCCTTATTTTAATGCTGCTAAGTGAAGATTACCGTATGTGTGTGTGTGTTTCGGTCTTTACATACAGCGTCCTTGTCTGGCTTTTATGTACTGTACAATTTTGATTCTTTCTGTGAAAGAAATATATTATCATGTATAGTTTGGAAAAAATGTGAAGTTTGGACTAATTCCTACGTACAATAACTCCCATTTAACCAAATAGACCAACATAGAGTTTGCTATTTTTGTAGTTGTTTATGGATTGTGTAGTCAAGCTAAACATCAGGGCAAAAGCTGAGTCACGTGGGTTTCCTTTCATTTGAGAAGCGCAACCCAGTATTTATTTATTTGGAAAATAGAAAACAACTGATAGACAAAACATAATGTTTATTAAAATTTCTTTCCCCATAGCCTCAATTATTGTTCACAGCCGATGGGATTTTATATTTTAGGCATGTTTAGTTCCCAGATTCTACTCAGACTTGCCTGTCCATGATTTCTGAAAAGATTAATAATCAGCCATAATCACTTGTAATAAACTACACAGCAGCAGTTCCTGCCTGCTACCGTGCGTTCATAGCCGTACAGCTTAGTGACCTAAAGTGACTTGTTAATTGTATGGACAATTTTCTTACGTTCTAATTTTTTTTCTTAAGTCTTTAAATCCAAAGTTTTGTACAAACTATTTGCTTTTCTTATGGATTTCTAAAATTTGTTGTTTTTTTATAATTATTTATTTCATGCTATGTAAATACTAGTAAGTAAAATATATATATTTGCAGAAATACCCGTTTTGAAAGAGTGTTGTGTGTCTTGTAACATCGTAGCCTTTATACCTCATCTCTGCTTCTCCATTGACTGCACACAGTGATGGTTTGTCCTGCTGAGTGTAGTAGATTTCAAAAGTTAACTCTTTAACACCAGAATAAAATAGCGTAAACAAGCCGGCAGGTGTTCTGTCCTGACTGTAAGAAGTGCTGTTGTTGCCCCGTGTGAAGTGTAACAGATGAAAGTGGAAGATCATGATGGATCTCTGACCACAGAAGTCTTCAAACAAATACTGTAGCAACTGGGTAAATTTAGTAGCTCCAAGTCAGAAGGCAGTGAGTCCATAAAGAAGTGGACAATAAATAGTAAATATGTAATTAAATAAATAATTTTATATCATTTTAGCTTTTTCTAGTCAGAATGGTTTATAGTGGCAACATCAAAAGGAAATTTTGACTGACAGTAGGTAAGAATTAAATTATAGTCCTGTGTAATTATAATTTTTATTTAATTTTGTTCTAACTTGAATAAGTTTAATATCACCACATCCAGTTAGATATTCGCTGGCAGTCAGTTCCCTTTGTTGTGGTAGAGTTTGGTTTGTTGAATGGGGGAAATCCAATATTAGTAATAATTAATGATACTGTTTGTAGATCTGGTGAATCATGCACATAGGCTTATAGTTGTTTAAAATACAGCCAACAACTTGAGGCGAATAAACCGTATCTCATTATAAAGACACTATTGCAAAACCACCACAGACGATTCAGATCCTTTCCACTCATATTGCAGCTCAAATGAAATCTGATTTTTTCTGATTTCACAGGGTTAAGAACCGCAAAAGCTGTCCGACATGACGGACACAACGTCCCGACGTGGACCAGGGGAGGAGAGTAGAGAAAATAATAAGTCTGGACTAATAATTTGATTCCTTTGAGAGGCTGCATGGGCCAACTGTGCTTTTTGAAGAAACAATAGTAACAGAAAGAAATCTCAGTGATGAGAGTTTGGAAATAGACTGAGCTTTGCTGAGGAGAAAGACCTGGTCTCATGATAGATTAGGGCTAGGATGTGAATAGAGCCCACCAGTGCTCCGGCTCAGCCGCTGGACCCCTGATAGTCTTTGAGCCCTGCAACAATGTCACCACCAGAGGCCAGGTCTCACTATCTAACCCCATTATCACACAGAAAGATTGATACACACCCCCTCCGGAGTGAAAGCACCACAAAAAGTGATACCCTTCAGTTGTCATTCATGTGGATTCATTAGTCTGCCCACCCCCACATCAAACTATATTTTAAACCACCCTTCACTGTTTGCCCTGCGACTAGAACTCATTACTACGTTCCCAGACGTTCATAAAAAGCTCCGGCCTTTAAAACCAATGAAGGCTGCGCGGCGCTAGCAGCTCGGCTCAGGTTTGGGTCACTAGTGGCTCGTTCCACACCTCCACGCCTTTCACGCCATCCGGGGGGAAGAGCGCGAGCACAAAGCATGAAACAGATCACAGGATGGGCCCGAGCTCCGGCCCTGCAGCCACGCTGCCCTTCCCTCCAGCCAGACCCACCGAGAAGCTTTGTCACCCACGTGAGACCGACATTGTTAGCAGATAGTTGCCAGAGGAGGCCACGGCAGCCCCAGTGAGCGGGCTGGCGTCCTGACTGTGAGAACTTTGACACGACCAGACCGCAAGTGGCACCACCCAATAACCATATAAATGGGGGGGACAATAGGCCTAATTGCAATCAGTATCCTCTTTTTTTTCATGTCCCGAGTTTCACCCTGACACATCTGCATGCATTTCAAAAAAAGCTGTGGATGAATCCAGTGGAGTGGCGCTTATGGCCACACTCCACCAGTGTGATGCAAACACTCCCACCAGCAGCCAGCTCCTGTCCCGCGCCTCCTGAAGAATGTTGATGAGAGCCACTGATAACATGTATTAAAGCTGAGACGTATTTGGAGACCTGACATTTAATCAGGCTGCAATATGTCACCATTGGTTAGCATTAGAAAATGGGAGCTTCGCTAACACGTCTGGGTTCGAGCAGCTTTGGAGACTGGGAATCTCAAAGCTTTTCTTGTTCGTAGGTCGTACACAGCAGAGGTGACGGGGCCGAGGCTGAGCTGCAGAGGGCGAGTGCCGTGTGTGGGCATTTCATTATGTGACTGACTTTGAAGTCAGGCTTTTGATGTCTGTGTGAGCCTCTGTCTGAAGTCAGATCACCTTCTGTATTCAATGCATTTAACACGGGAGCTTTGCTGCAAGATAAACACTGAGATTCAAAATAAGCAACGTGCCGACTCGATGAAAACATACAACCAGGCGGAGACGTTCGCGTTTCAATCTCATTTTTAGGCACCGAGGTGTTTTTGTTTCTCTCTTCTGTTTTCTGAATAAATACATCCTGTCAGCGCTCACACCTTTACCCGACACTTCAGCCAATAGATTCTAACTTCGGATTTGCCCAACTGTTGTTTATCGCACGATATTAATCACGTGTTGCCACTTTTGAAAAACAAGCAACAGCAAAAAGGCGAAATCTGTCTCTGTCAAACTTGCTCTTCTATCGTCTCTTCCTGAGGAGAACGTGCAGACGATGATGAGTTATCTGTAGGGACCACCATCATCACAAGAGGTGTGACACCTGAAACGCAGCCTCCTTCCCTTTTGATGTGCCTGTTTGTATTGTTGGAGGCAACAAAGGGCCTCTTGCCACCTCTGTACTTACTAGAGGGCATTAGTCAAACTGGGGAGATAAGAGGTGGGAGGGTGCTGCTGCTGCTGCTGCTGCTGCTGCTGCTGCTGCTGCTGCTGCTGCTGCTGCTGCTGCTGCTGCTGCTGCTGCAGCTGGTGAAGGTGATGGTGCTGGTGATGGTGATGGTGGGGTATTGGGCCTGCAGTTGGACAGGGGGTCGTTCAGATCAACGTGGGCTGGAACAAGGACCTGTCCATCTTTAGCTCAGAGCAGTTTCAAAGGCAGTTGCTTATTTAATCCTTAGTATTAAACTCATATTATGACCTTTTTTGCCATTGGTCTTTATGGATATAGCATAATAATATAGAAACAAACAGTATTTTCGACTTCCTGGAAATCATAAAGAGAAAATTTACTCATACATTACAATTGCTAGCGGGTTTTTCTTTTTAAGATATTTATTCATATATATGTAGCTTTTCTGTTGAACGTCAAAAAGAATTTTAAAAACATGCACGATCTAAATTCATCTGGATCTGGATGCATCCTGAGTGAATGATATTGACTATATCAATGGCAAGGTGACTAGCAGGGGAGAGGAGTGGGGTTATCATTAGCAGGGACAGGCGCTGGCCTCTGGTAGTTCCAGTAATTACCTCACAAAGGGTGGTGCTTGCCTTCCCACTGCTTTTCCCACACTGCACTGCAGGCTCAGAATTCCAATCGGCCCCAGACCTGCAATCTCCTCGGTTTTAGACAGCAAATTACTGACAAGTCCCATTCTTCACAGCACTGTAATTGCTTTTTAGTGCTGTTTTTATTGATGCAACCCCAACCCCCTCGCCCTTCCCTCAATAAAGCTAAGTCAGCGAGGGGGCGAAGGGTTAATACAGATAACATTAGTCCCTAATTGGAAGGTCTCGAACTGCAGGAAAGTTTCGTATAGTGCTGTTTTTCTAAAATCTCTTAGCTGCTTCTGGGTTAAAAAGAAAATATTAGGTCCTGCACAGATTTGTTGTGAAATGTTACCTTCAGTTCCACACTGGTTGTGAAGATAGATGCAGACTCGGCGTGTATTTGTGTTTATCATTAAAGCTCTTCACATCCCATACAAAGAGAGGCACTGAGCATCTTGGCTACTCTACAGCTCAAATCACTTCATGTTGTCTTTCCCACCCTGTGCATTACGCTCTCAATCTATTACTGTGTGGAAATCATTAGTCTCCATGTCAATACAAGCTCCGAGCAGAGAAAACATCTCATTATAGGACTTAAAGAGATCCGTAGCATTCTTGGCTCTGTCAAGCTGTTCTTCCTTTCTTCAATATAGTTACTTTCTTTTCATGGAGAGGACAAATTCTCAACGTTCCACTGCCGGACAACCAAACAGTTGCCATTTGAAATGAGCAAAAGAAAAAGAATGAAAAATGGCAGCAGGATTAGAGGATCTAAACGGGATAAAGGGATAGGAGATTCTTGGTGTGATCCAGTTTAGTTTGAAAGATAGAGGGTCTTAACAAGGATTTGAGACTTTAGAATTCATTGTTCCATTATTTTCGTCCTCTGCAGTTTCAGCTAAATTGTTAACAAGCCCCCAGTTATTTAAGTGAATATATTATATACAATATTTAAACCTATCCACACATAATGTTTTATTCTACCCTGGTCAATGTTTGCAGGAAAACTTAAATAGTGAAACTAAAGAGCAACAATATTACAATTGATGATCTAATGTGCTGCATAGATCATAAAAACAGGGAAATTATCTGCATTTCAGATTTTTCCTTTAAATGTAATTACATCCAGACTGTAGTGGTGGAGCAGCAAAGTGCCCCAGGGCTGCACACTGCAATTGACTCAAGTAGCAGCCTAATTCGCCCGTGTCCTTATGTGTCCATCTCCCTGTCAGCCTGAGCAGGTTGACACCTCTGACCCTGTCAGGAGTGTCAAATAGCTTGTCAGGGGCCTTCCATAAACTACAATGACAAGCCCTCTAATGCATTACCACACGAGTGCCAGCCAGAAATGAGAAGCTGTAGCCTTTTCAGCCTCCGGGCAGACAGGTGCGCCGGCAAGCAGCCTGCACACGCACGCACGCACGCACGCACGCACGCACGCACACACACACACACACACACACACACACACACACACACACAAAAGAAGCAACACTCTGACAATGCTGCTTACGTGCTGAATGTGTATATACACATGATAGAAGGGGTTGATCAGTTGTGCTTGTGAACTGCTTGTGAGGGAACTTTCAGAATGGAACCTCACTTTTTCAACCAGCTCAACAAGTGGAGCAGGTTATAGTCAGTAGCAATAAAAGAACAGCATACCTGGACCACCGTAGGAGCAGCCAGGCCACTGAGCCACGTGCATGAATCCAGGAGAAACACCAGCCACACACATTACAACCAATCGGGTATCAACAAGTGGAAAACCCAAATGCCCAGTCTGGACATCGACCCGGGTTCAGTGCTGCAGGTTTTGATCGGCGCTGGTTGTCCTCGAGGCCTTGCTTCGACATGCTGCGCATTCCACCCAATTATCTACCCCAAGGTGCAACAGGTTCACACTTTAATCTTTGATGCCTCCTCCAATGGGATATAGCTGGATTTAGAACAGGGAGCAGGGGTGGGATAAACCTTAAAACCTGTATACATATCAAACATGAATCGACTTCAAACCAACCCACTGAAAGAAACAAAAAGTCTTTTAAAGGAATACCTTGATCCTAACTATTGTTTAATCTCGCAAAGGCTTATCAGAGCCTGTGTAGATGGTTGAAGCAATTATCAAAGCCGGAGCGACAGACGTAGCTGCAAATATTACTCCAGTCAAAACGCCTCTAAGTTCATCGAAGGTGCTGAAACGTCCGGGTAAATGTAGGTCATTTAATGGCTGCTGGGAATTTGAAGAACTGGACCATGGTAACCTCACGTCCAACCAAGTCATCCTTTAGCAGAAAATCCAGTTCCCTGGCATGGACTTGGGTTCTATGTGTACCCGTACACCTTGCCAGTATACCCACATCCTGCAAGCCAGCAATTCCCATTCTTAAAACACTCCCCCTCCCAGGCCAGAGGCCCCCATGTCCTTTCTGAGGAAGTGCGTCCTCCGAGAGCTTTTCTCAACCATCTGTCACGGATGTCCCCGGACATCCCGCATTGACACCAATGGATCCCACGTCCATTGTGATTGGGGGAATAAAAGGGTCACGTGTGAAATGAAAACAAATATCATTAAGAATCATCTGGGGCCCCAGAGATGGGAAAAGAGGCCTTTTGCAGGCATCCAACCAGTAACTACATCACCCTTGTTCCCAACAGCCGTGCTGTCAAAATGCTAATGTGCACAATCTTCACGCCATAACAACTCAATATGGAATCAAACGTTTCCGTATGTACTCAAGGCGGAGTGCAAAATGTTATGTAAATCCCCTTAACGACCTTTTCAGGCCACCGACAATCACCACACAAAGGTGATTGGCAGGCGACACTGGCGCACATTTATCCTTTTGCCCCGGCCTGCCTCGCTCTCTGTAGCGCCCCCTACTGTGAGAGGCGTGGGGTAGGGTGCCCACTGGCACTTGTTGCCAATGGACGAAGCCAGCGTGGATCCTCTCATGGCAACGATGCCGGGTTGTTGTAATAATGTTCGGTTTGTTTCCTGCTTCACACCTCCTTTGGGATTTTGCCCAAACTATAATCCAGTACATGAGACGCAGAGGGAGGCATCCCATGCCTGTCCATCTGAGTTCCAGCACCACTCAGCCCAAACCGGCTCCTTTGTACGACTCACACAGCAGTCTATTGGTCGCCCGAGGGCCAATTTATCTATTCTCATAAAAATTCAGATTATTAAAACATATGCAGCGTGTGCGCAAACTTCAAATCTAAAAGAAGCTCTTTAATGCAACATGAAGGCTCATGAAATTACACACACACACACACACACACACACACACACACACACACACACACACACACACACACACACACACACACACACACACACACACACACACACATTCTCTCTTCTGCCTCCCTGTCACACACACACATCAGATCAGCGTTCCCAAGCCCCTTACTGAGCGTTTTTATCCTCGCTAGGCCTTGTCCCAGAGGGGAGCAAGGCCCCTACCGAGATCCTGACCGACTTCCTACTGCGAAGCCTGTTTGGCTCCTTGGCAGCCCTTCTCCATTCACAATCCACAGACAAGCTCGCTCTCTGCCTCATTAGCCATAAATTTATATTGATTTTGGCATGACTGAGTCAGCGACTTGGGTAACAACTCACACGCGGTGATGCACGTAGTGTATATTGACCTAGAATGGAACCATAAACGTGTTTTTTTCTGCTACGACGAACCACGTCTTAAATAAAACTCCCGGGCCTACGGTAAATGCCTGGTCTGGGGCACCCCCAGGTGTGAACAGGTGCCCCTGGGGCTCGCTCGCCCCAAATAAAGAAGAGATTTGAAAAAATTGAAACCAAAAAAAAGCGAATGCGCGTGTGTCTGTGCGCGCATGTGCTGGAGGAGGCTGTTAAGCGTGTGCACAAACAGGGCCGTCAGAATTTGTTTGTTGGTGTGTTGGTGTGTTGGTGTGTGCGCTGTGTGCGATATATACACCCCCTACTGTCCTTTTTTTCCAGTCCTCTGTCTACACATCACAACTGTCAGCATCTAGTGGGTTATGAAGCTGAATAGGAGGCAGGAGGAGAGCCCTTCGAATGGATTACCGCTGCGTTCGCCCGTGGTGCATGGAAAGATGGATTTAGCACTACCTCCAAGGATCTTTACTGTACGTACAGCTCACCACATGGTACGTTGTTATGGTCAACTCTACATAATGAAGCCGACCTTTGGAAGTTTCTATATTATGTCTATAAAATTCATCTGATCAACAGAGGTTTGCTGAAAAGAATGTTTTCAGCAATTTTCTATCATTCTCCAATGGATGGATGTCTTATAGTTCATGTAGTGAATTGATTGATGGGTGTAACAGTCATAAAAGGTCATTTTGGTGGATTCAATTTCATGCATTCAAGGTGATCTTCATTGTCACAGCTCAACACCTGCACCTGTAATTTGCCTGAAGGTTTGTCTTTGCATTTTTGTCTAGCTGCATTGAGAAGAATCAAATCAAAAACGTTATGTGAAGTATTAATACTTAATATTAGGTTGTTATGCTGTAATTTATGCTCAGTGTTGGTTTATAATGGTCCAACTGGTGCAGCCGAACCCTAAAAAGGATAATGCTCAGTCACGACTCTGTAAAACTGTGACTGTGAAACAAAAGACAATATAGCAGATGACACATGAACACATTACAACATATGTGCATGCTTTGCTTTTCAAGATTCAGCCTTGTCTAAAACTAAGACAATCTTCATGTTCACCGCCATAAGTTTCCAACAGAATCAAGGTTCTGTGTTCACTCTCAAAGACACCTGAACCGTTTTGATCAGTTAGTTTCTGTGGTACTTTGGTAAAATTCATCTAAATATCTTCAAGAGCGAGAGAGAGAAAGATTGATTCTAAACCCAGGAGGTGTTTTAACCTTCTTCACGCTGAGACCCACTGCCAAGCACAGCAGGATTTAAATCTATATTTAAAATCCTGTTTGTTTGGCAGTAACGCTGGCTTGAAAACTGCATCGGTTCAAATTGAAGAGTGACAGGAAACTAAAAAGACAATGTAACTTTGCTGAAGGAATCTGAGCTAAGCCACAAGAGCGTAATCAGTGGCTGCTCAGTAGGCACCTCCATAAAGACAGCAGTTGCTGTGAAAATATGCTGAAAGTGATCTCTCAGGCATTTGGCAGGGCAAAACCACAAATTATGGTTGCACAGTGAGACGGTATTATGAGCCTTCACTGTGTGGCCCACCATCAACTATAGACCCTGCTCCCCTCCTGCTGTTCCCGCTTGCCCTTCTCCCCTCCTGCTGCCCCCTCTGCTGGGGGTAGCAGGCATAGTTGACCCTGGTTAAAATTCAACTGGACCAACAATGACATTGTTAGACGTCTTCCTAACGACAGTCTTGGGCCTAGAGGAAATGGATGCCCACAGTTAAACACCAAATAAACAGAGTTACTTCAGTTTTAACTTGGTAGAGTGGGGATGAGCCACCTGGTCACCGAGTTCAGTTGAACAACACTTTTAACCGAGTGACATAATCGTGTGTGTGATAATAAGGAAATGACATCAGGATGTGTCTTCACAGGTTTTGAAAGGGCTGTACAGACAAAAGTCAAATTTTGTTGAGAAATAACACTGGATAACATGTATCTAGTTAGACTGTGATGTGTTGGGCTTTCTAATTTCTGCTCAACAGCTTACTGGTGATTCTTTATGCTTGGTGTTTCATGCTTTATGTTCACACACCTAATTTAGACTTAATAAAGTGCATCACTATGCTGTAATGACTGTGACTGTAATTTCACTTATAAAGATCAGGATCAGGGTCATTTTCAAGCTCCTTCACTTCAGTGCAGCTGTACAATATTCTACTTGAGGATTATTCTTTATAGAATTACCATATTGATATATTTCACAGTAAACACACTGCATGTTTTATTTTATTTTATGTAGTTGAAAGCAACACAATTAATTAATTAAAAAAACAGGCAGCCCAGAAGTGAGCAGACAATATAAAAAAATATCTACCAGACAATCCTCTTTTCAAGAACCGTTTTGTTTTTCATTTTCGGACCAACCTTTTCTCGCACAATGGAGCTGCAGACGCTATTGTCCTCCCGGCCACAGGGGGCGACATCTTCTGTTCATTATCTACGACCGGAAACTCTGACGTGTCAAATTGTCTCCATTTTCCCGATGAAGGAAACGCCTTGAAGAGGAAAGGAAACATACAGACAGTAAGTGTAAAACAGACACTTGAATTAAGTCAGTTTGTTTGTGGTTGTTTGCATAGTATAATTGTGAAAAGCTACAAGAGTGTATTTTTAAAAGTGCAGTTACAATAAGATACTGAGCCAACGACGGCAGTGGCTGGGAGCTGATATGCCGATATGAGTTAGCCGTAATGTTTTTGTTAGCTTTCTGATTTAACCAGTCCTTTGTGTTTTCACCACGTCTTCTACATATTTGCTGTGTTATGTTGGAATTAAAGCTTGACGTCTTAGTTACAAATGTGCAAAAGAAAGAAGAATACGGTGCAAAAGACGCCAACCTAGCTTGTCGGATGACGTTAGCCTGGCACCTTAGCAAGCTAATGTTTGTCAGTAGGACAACTTCGAGTATTGCATAGCACCTTGCAAATATTAATGAGAATGGTCAAATGAGCGGCCTTTGCTACCTTGCTCTCTTTATGTCTAGCCCGTCACAAGAGCAAACTGTACGTTTGGTATAAAAACATTAGCAATTTACTGCTAGCTTAATTCATGACCTTAGCATTTAGCTGTAAACTGCATTTACTCCCCACCTGAGCTCCTGTCAAATCCTTTGCACATTTATTACGTTTGTCGTTCTTTATTAATCATTGTGTTACTTGGCTTGTGTAGTAAACGCACAATCGTTATATTTGCCCTGCATTTAAAATGAATACGTGCTACTCAGGTCGCTGAAAATCAAACGCGTTGTATCAACTTCGGTTGATATAACCCGCACGTGAATCCTTATTAATTTCTGTTTAACTTTGCCTTTTTCGTATTAGGCCTTCGATTCCAAATTGTTTTTGATCCCTGACAAAGTCTGTTTTTCCGCAGGTTCATTTTCTTAGCCAATTAGATTCCCATCACCAGCCATCATGGGGAATATGTTTGCAAACCTCTTTAAAATGTTTGGCAAGAAGGAGATGAGGATCCTCATGGTGGGTCTTGATGCTGCTGGAAAGACAACCATTTTGTACAAGCTCAAGCTAGGAGAGATCGTAACCACAATTCCTACAATAGGTATGTTAAACAAACAAACACAAGAATGTACAAAGCCAGTTTACTGTCTTATTGTTAAATTAAAACTTCTTTTAAATGATTCCTTTTCGCTCCAGGTTTTAATGTAGAGACAGTAGAGTACAAGAACATAAGTTTCACAGTGTGGGATGTTGGTGGCCAAGACAAAATTCGACCACTTTGGCGGCACTACTTCCAGAACACCCAGGGTTTGTTTTGTTTTTCATTTTGTAATGGATTGTTTTAATATGTACTGCTTTTTCCTTAAATTACTTTTGTGTTTGCCTTTCTTCCAGGTCTCATCTTTGTTGTGGACAGCAATGATAGAGAGCGTTGTACAGAGGCTCGTGAAGAGCTCTTGAGAATGTTGGCAGAGGATGAGCTGCGTGACGCTGTGCTATTAGTGTTCGCAAACAAACAAGTAAGTTATACTTCATAAAACCAGGAGTATATCTAAAACAGTTATGTTCTGTTGTTTTTGCAAGGCACCCTGGTAATGTTTTCTCATTATTTTTAGGATCTTCCAAATGCGATGAATGCAGCAGAACTCACAGATAAGATGAATCTTCACTCCCTACGCAACAGACAATGGTACATTCAGGCAACCTGTGCCACAACTGGAGATGGTCTCTATGAAGGACTGGACTGGTTGTCTAATCAGCTCAAGAATCATTAATTACCACAGCTATATCTTACTTAGTTCTCTACTCCTAAGGTGTTGCAAAACTGAATTACCCTGTCCAAAAAAGTACTGTAAACTGCCTTCACATTAGCAATTACCACAAGCATACAGGAATGTGGTGCAGTTCATTGCTCCATGTAAAACTTATGTAACTGTTAATATATTTGGTAATGGGGCAGCTATTGCACTTGAATAAATCCTACTGTGGTTATTTTTTTCTCTTCCTGGCTGTCTGGCAGCCGTGTATGTTGAATAAGTAAAGGGAGGCAGGGAATGATAATTTACCAGCATGTGTTGGTCCCACTATCTTCATAAAATCTGAGTCTGGTCGTTTGTACTGTAGTGTGTAATCATGGGGGTTTTAATTAAATAAACTGAATTATAGACATATTCACTACTTTGCTACAATGGTTACTTGAACGTGAACACACAATGGCCCCAAATCAATTTAGGAAATACTGGCACTGAGAACTTGTATTTGTGAACATCGGCTTGCTTTAATTGAGGGAAACTGTGATGACTTCACATCTACCTGCTATATGGCTGTCTGAAAGGCAGTCTGCATTAGGTTTCTAGTATTTGTAAGTCTCAGGCTGACTTTGTGCTGAATTTGCAGTAGTCAACAAATGGCTTTATCGGTTGGTGTTGACAGGCATGCAGACTTACTGGGTGTTTACATCTTTAGGCTGCATGGGAACAGCACTTGTTTCAACAGGCTTGTACTGTGTGAGGTAATTGGAACTACAGAGTTACACACTACAACATCAATATTTCCCTCATCAAAGGCTCTGGACTTATTGGTTAAAAACTAGGAAAATGCATTTTCATAGCAATACAAAATCGGTTTCAACAAAATTTTTAAATCAATTTTCATTATCTGGTCTTTTTGCAGCACATTATAGTTTGGGTAAAGAAATAGTTGTACAAGGACGTTGTTGGATAAATGTTGCCTCTTATTTTCAAGCATCTTTTCTGAAATGTGTGTGTGTATTACTTTACTGCTCTGAGGAGCTCTTATTTGTGCATTTAACATTTGATTTGATTGTCTTAATGTCTGAAAAATAAGTTAATCTCTAAAGTTTGTCTGTTATGTGAAGCTTTTTTGTGATGATTGAAATTAAATTGACTGGGGAAAAAGGTTTTGCAGCTGATATTGTTTCCCTTTATGCAATAAATTATGGGATGTTAAGGTGTGTGATGTAGGTGCAGTCCCAACATTTTAGTCTGTTACTATAAACACTTCATTTAGACAAATGTCATATCAAGCTTGGATGACTTGTAATTGTTATAGCGTCTTCCCAGATTTATCATTTAAAAATAATAGATTAAAAGTGATTAATTTCACAACTAACAAGGATGATAACTTGTAAACAATGCTAAAATTTAGCAACAGGCCTGAAATCTGGTGTCATAGTGACCTATAGTGCTGACCTGGGAGGAATGTGACTGCGCATCTTAATAGAAACCTACCAGAGTTTAGCCCAAAGCCGTAATGTGCAGTGCACAACCTGTTCTGCATTGTGCAGGAGTGGTACCAGAACAGCATTCTTGCAGGTTGATTAGGCTGCTATGGTTAATGCAGCCAAGCCTATAAAACATGGTAAGAGAGTATGGTGGTGGTGAAAGGGGAGGGAGTCCAAGTCTTGGGTTCCTCATAGGGTGGCTTTGTCTGGCTTCCTCTCCTGCTGCTCCATCAGCTGGGTTTGTGTGTGGCGGTCTAACGGTACTCGGCCATATAAAAGGACCAGTCTGGTTTTTTGCACTCTTCTTTATGAATGCCTTGCTCTTTTTTAGTGCACCCCCAGGTGCCAGCCAGCAGAATACTCTCTTTCAGGCCAATTCAAGGGAAATGCAAACACTACACTCTATTATGACCAGTGAAGAGCATTCCAATGGTATCACATCAGTCAGGGAGCTCAACCTAGAACGGTGAGGGATTAAGGAGAGCTGGCATGATTAGGAAAAAAAAAAAAAAAAAAAGAGTTGCTGAGTAGTGGGATGTGGGACATGTGCAAGAATAAAAAAAGTCAGGGAGCATCTTGGAAGAAATTGACCAGACATCCTTAATTGTTTTTTAAAAGGTATTCTTCATTTTGGAAAATTTAAACAAAAAATATGACATTTATGTATTTCAACATATGGCTATTAAAAAGGAGATTCTTCACACTGACACAGAATAATAATTAAATCTGTATTCAAGCTGTGATTAACACTAACGTTGTACAAAAACAAATGTTTTTGTGGCAACAATGTTTTTTAGCCTAAAATGTAATAAGATTTCCTGAGAAGAAAAAAAACACAAGGGCAGGACTTAGGAATACAATAATTCTACCTGCAATACCTGATCTTGACTGGACTGATAAATCAAACCCCCAAAACAACCTCTGAAGTACAGACAATCGCTTCTTATGTGATATTATCCCATAACGTGTGTTGCTGTCAAATTCAACACAACAACCACAGGACCATGTTGGGCAGACTTGCCTCCATCCTCAGTTCATTTGTCTGTGCAGGGTAAATGAGGTCTGCAGGACCTGGAGATCACCGTGTCTTTTGGGGGATGGGAAGGACATTAGTCGTCCGAGTCTGTGTCGTGGCGCCGCCGGTGGCTTTGTGCGGCACCAGCAGGGGCCGTCTTGTGGCTGGCAGGGTTACGGGGGACAGGAGACCCCCCATCAGAGGAGTCTGTGTCATGGCGCTTGTGTCGATGATGGGGGTAGGAGGGCTGGTGCTCGGCCTTTGCTCCCCCCCTTGAATGGCTGTCATGGGACCTGGCTCCACTCTGACTGTGGTATGATGGATTATGATGATGGTGGTCCTTTTTGTGCCTGACGAGTGAAAGGAAACAAACAATCAATGACTGGGTCATGGAGGGGATCATGCATGATGCTGTGAGGCTGGGGAGGAAGAAGCTGGCAGATGAGCGTTATGGTGACATATATACAGAAAACAAAGTGGCACCTGGAAATTAATGTAACTGTCCAACGTATTAATAAAATAAACACATTTAAAAATGTCTTTATTGATGATAATTACTATCATGTTAAATCAAATGACTCATCATCTTCACACAAATTTGTGAAAAGTGCAATAGTGTTGAGATCGTTATCTTCTCAGTTTACATGACACATGTCATGGTAGATGTGATTTTTAAGACCTTTTGTTGAGCGTATGTGTTGGACAGAGCCTCAGTGCCCTCTAGTGCCGACAGAGAAAAGCTCATGCAGCACATCCACATAACAACCAATACCCAGCTCTTTAATGTTTTAGCTTTTATCTGTTTATTCTCTCTCTGCAGCAGGTGACTACTACCATCAGATCCAAATGAGTAAATGACCCAACCTCTTTCTGTTGTCGTCCGAGTCAGAGGATGAAGAGTCTCTTCGTTCCCTTTTCTTCTTTTTTTCCTTCTTTTTTTTGTCCTTTTTACTCTTTTTTTCTTTCTTTTTCTTTTTGCTTTCATGTCTATAAAGTAAAAGTAATGATTATACATGAAAAAAAAAACAAGGTCACATGTCCAGAATATATCCTAACATTTATGCTTCTTGAGTCTGAATATATTTCGCATGCTCACCTTTGCTCCTCCTCTCTTTTTTCTGCACTTTCAGATGTTTTAGTCAAGGTTTCTGTACGGCCTTCAGTCTTGTGGTGCTGTAAAGAAAATGCCCTTTTATTTTTCTTCCGAGCTTCTATTTTTAAAAAAGTTATATTTAATATTTAAATAATAATAACTTACTGTAAAAACTTGCAAGCCCATTTTAGCAGCCTCTTTTTCTTTCTGAGACAGTGCCAGTTTCCTTGACCCCACACTATAGTTAAAAACAAACACTTCTTAAGACACATCACAAACCACTTCAATGTAAAGAGGAACATTTTTGTAAACTTTAATAGCCAAAACAACAGAATGAAGTCTTAGTCTCAAAAGGACAGATAAAACAAGTTTACCTTGAGCTTCCCAAGCCCGAGACACGGTCCACATTTTTTTCTTCGCCATCCACTTCTTCCCTTCGGCAAACCTCTACAAGGTCCTGGTTTTTAAAAGAGGGGAAATGATATTAATATAACATCACAAAATGAACTGACATCATCAAGATGAGTTCATGCCAAACCTCTTTGGTCAGGCCAGTCGGTTGCCTCTTTATATTCTTGTGTCCTCTAAACAAAGAATATAAGAAAAGATTATTCCTATTTCACATGTCATGAATTTAATTGGCCATAGGAGGTGATACATACAGTGCAGCCATCATTGCGTCATGTTCTGCAGCCTTGACGGCAGCAAGTTCTTCCTCTTTGGACAAAGCATCTCTGCCCTTGTTCTTTGCATACCATGTCAGGTCTTTGCCTTTCTGCCACCGTCCCACTGGTGCCATCAAAGAGTTCCCTGGAAACAACACAATAAGAATTAAGAAATGTGATGATGAGCAACATTACAGCATACGGCTTACACACTATACTGAACTGTGACACAACACAGCTTCCAGGTTTGGAGGATCAAATTAAATTTCCACATCCCACAACAAGGGAGAAACCTGAACAATGGGTTTAATGGTTCCTCAAATATCAACAGGTTTGTGTTGAAGTTTGCAGCTATTCATTATGCAGACCTCCTGAAGTGAAAACATTATATTGTGCAGTGTCGTTTTCGATCTGCAAATTAATATTCGTCGTTCTACATATTAACAAAACTCATCTGAGTTATGAAAGGTTTGTCTGGTTAAAACAAGCTTTTCATTGTACACAAACCACTGGTTAGTTGGGGTTCGGGCCCCAAAACGTGATTATCTGACGGTCATGTTATGTAATTCCACTGTTATCTTTTTAGGTCACAGCTGCGGTGGGCGCTACGTAGTTGGTGTGTGACATGCTGACACGCTGGCTGCCCAGTGAGCTCGGTGAGAAAAGGAACCAAAGTCAGCACCCGTCGTTAAAGTGCAAAACGAGACCAAAACCAGCAGCTCAGACGGTGTGTGATGAGGGAGTGTGCAACAAAAGGTACGGAAAGGCCCCGCACCGAGACTTTGCTTTAGCCGTTGGTTGATGTCGCTGTCTGACAGCGGTCTGTTAGCGCTGATAGCCGTCTGCTCTTACCCAGATAGTTCTCCCTGTGTTTGTCGACTTTTACGTCATCCCAGTTGAACTGGTCCTGTCCGCCTCGAACTCCTCCAGATCTTGAAGACCCAAACATTTCTGATAGTGGCTCGGAACGCGTGCAAAAGAACTCGTTGTCTGCTGTTAGCTTAGCGGGCTAACTTTAGGCTCTAACTTCAGGCCTCCAACATTCAGTCCTCCGCGCGTTTGCAGTAAGTTGACCCCCTTTGTTGATCGAAGCAGAGTGATTACTATTAATGCTTGCGACGACTGCTAATGTTGGTAAAAGTGACACGTTTGAATTATTTCATCCTGAAGGATTCACAGAAGCCTCGTAGAACCCAAGCTAATGCTAATAGCAATACGTTACTGTGACTTATAACATTAAACGCGTGTCTAACTGTGCTGTTCTGTGCCTTCCCTTTGACGAAGCTGTAGCTACCAGTACTCCGCAAGTATTTCTTGTAATTTTCTGTGGTTTTATATGTTCTCGGTGGATAATCAAAACGAAAATCCACGTTTCTGTGTTCAGTCGCGCACTTTCCCGACGCTCGTGAACGTGACGTGTGGCTGTTTTGGCTCGCAGTGATGACGTAGGAGGCACCGTTTCGCCTAATGGCTCTCAGAGCAGGGAAACGGAGCAGCAGCAGCGGAGGCAGCAAATCCTCCGGAGACGCAAACAGAACCCTGGACTAACGTTACTCCGAATGTACATGAGATATTTTTCCAGGGTATTTTCAGGTACGACGTTTATTTATCGCCGTAGCGCCTCACAGGTTTGCAGATCGCATAAGATGTGAGGCTGCCATTCATTTCCTTTCAATTGTTTGTGGTGTTATGGAGATACAACATTAACACGTTTAGCGAGCTGCATTAACTTAGTTCACCGTAATCCTTAAAATATCTAGTCGTTGTTTTCTCACGTGTTAATACCATATAGTGTGTTAATTATTACTCTTTAGAAGCCACTAGTGCTGCAAATAATGGTAAGTGGTTATATTCCATTATCTCTGTGGAAAAAGGTCAGTTATAACATATAATATATAAGATGTATGTCTTTTTTCCATTTTTCTGTGGACACAAATGTATATAACATTCTACTAAACCTACATTATTTGATGTGATCACCCTAAAATTTTTGCATATGCAGCATTTGTCCACAGTTTTTGAAAGTATGTCAAAAATAAGTTGTTTCAAACTTGTGAGTTGTGTTTTATTTCAAACTTACAACTCTCCCAGTTTCTCCTGTTTTGTATGTGTGGTCTGTCTCTGACCTTTATCTTCTTATCATGTCTTATCATGTAATGTCAGACATGATAATCTTTGATTTCAGTATTGCTCTAAAATGATTGAGCAATTTAATCACAGATAAAGCTCTTTTTTTCTCTCTCATAAAAAGATCTTGACTGTGCTGGTCACTTATCTTACAGTCAAAAGCATCTTTTTCCTTGTCTATTTTCTCCACCTTTGTTCATCCTGTGTGTAAGTCACTTTATTACTCATCTTATCAGTGAGTCAAAGTGCACATAGCAGTGCCCAGTGTAGTGGTTTGTATCCATCGGATACTTCTGGCACCTAATTGTACACACTTGTGACTCTCACTTGACAAGAAAATGCTATTTTACAAGATAAGCATGTACAGGACTAGTGGCATGTAATAGATGTCACCTGATTCTTCACATGAAATTTAGTGGATCTGATTTAATGAACAGTGCAGCTACCAATTAGTGTCAGCTCTGTGCTGCTCATTCATTTCCCATCATGCTGCTCCGATTATTTAATTACGGTTAATTGTTGTTAAAGTAACTACAAACTATAAAAATGAAACTGCAAATTATAAAAAAGCTTTGCCAATACAAATTGCAAAATGTGCAGCATGATACTGAAGTGTGCACATATTATTCCCTGACCCATTGAAGGCCCTCCTGCTCCTTATAAGCCTCATTACTGGTTATGGGAGGAATTTGTGAGGAAGACACCTATAAATACAATGTTATTGCATCCAGTTCAGATAGAAGGGTGTTTCTTTTTCCTCGATTCCAGTGAAGTCCACCTACTTTATGAAGATGGATTAGACAAATGTTTGGTGAATGTCATATAGAACCAATAGGGCTGATACAAGCAGCAGCTCTTTAACCGGTGAATTTGAGCTTTTCTTTGTAGCTTCTCACATACTAGTGACTCACAGTTTACTTCCTGCTCTACTGCATTGTTTCCGCCTCTTCTGATCACAGACTCAGCCTCCAGTTATGTGTAATTTCACAAGCGTGTTTTACTCGCTGATATTTTTGGGACGTAACCATGTTCCAGTCCTCCGTCGTTCACTCCTCCCTGTGCGCACACACACACACACAACACACACACACACACACACACACACACACACACACACACACACATAGTCACACCCTCCCCATTTGCCTGGTTCCTCGTCTGCGTGGGCTGTTTGTTTTGCTCATGAACGGTAAGGAGGAAACCTGTTGATATTGCTTCCTCCTTTTTTGGAGTAGTTTAAAGAAAGATTGTGGGTACTAAAAGAAGTATTTTGTAGTATGTATCGCAGTAGAACGTTGTTAAACTATCTACATGTGGGTGTGTAGAACAAGTTCTGCGTGATTTACAGGCTTTAGAGGGCGACTGGCTGTATACCTTTAGATGCAGGGAGAATGTTAAGTTAATTTATTTTACTTGATTGTGAATGTGACTTTATTGAAGGCAGATTTTTGTGGGTCTTATTAGTTCTTAGCAGCTCTGTTCTCTTCTACGTTTACAAGTGGAACCCCAGTTAGTGAATCTCCTCAGCAGCACCATGGTAACGTTGTTACCCCCTTGAGAATCGCTGGCTTATCATTTCTACCATGTGCATCCCACTTACTTAATTGTGACCTGTCTAAACATGTTGGGCTGCCTCAGCATTTGTACAAGGCTGGATTTATCCCTGTGATTACTCATGGAAATCGTTCCGCTAGCTTCAGCAGCTTGTTCCCAATGCTCCGCTCTGTTCTCTCACAGCTATGGCTGGACCGGGACCAAGGCCTGTGGTGTTTAGCGGCCCGTCCGGGGCAGGGAAGAGCACTCTGTTGAAGAAGCTCATGAAAGAATATGAAAGCGTCTTTGGCTTCAGCGTCTCCCGTGAGTCATCCAGTCTATGATATGATACTTGGTTATAAGCATTTAATTAAAATTGGACTTTCATTGTGTTCTCAGACACAACAAGAAATCCTCGACCTGGAGAAGAGAATGGCAAAGGTACCACATATTCCTCCTGTGATGAGTCACTCAAACTACAGCTGTGGTGAATCTGAGGGTGGTTTTGTAGCTTCATTTACATAATACCCCGTGCCTTTTAATTTGTGTTTCAGATTACCATTTTGTCACAAAGGAGTCGATGCAGGCGGGCATCGACCGGGGGGACTTCATCGAGAGCGCGGTGTTTTCGGGGAACATGTACGGGACGAGTAAAGCTGCGGTGCAAGCTGTGCAGGCCGCGAACCTCATCTGCATACTTGACATTGACATGCAGGGTGTGAGGAACATCAAAAAGACAGACCTGAACCCCCTCTACATCTCCATCCAGCCACCCTCCATGGCCGTCCTGGTGAGAGAGCATGGAAATGCAGTTCACTGAGTAGATATAAACATCCGACAACGTGGCAGTTCCAGGGTGTGGCGCGGAGTTTGCTTAACACTACAGTCAGAGAGGCTTTGGAAGCTCTGAGAGTCTTACAATCCTGAATATCATAGCTGAATGTATTTTTCCAGGAAAAGCGCTTAAGAGACAGAAAAACTGAGTCTGAAGAGAGCCTCCAGAAGCGTTTACATGCAGCTAAAGTGGACATGGAGTACAGTAAGTATTAACAAGTTCACACTAATTCATTTAAAAAAAAAAAAACCTTTTAAATCAATTTTTCTATTTCCTAGGTAAAGAACCTGGCGTATTTGATGTTCTAATTATCAACGATAATTTGGACGACGCATACGAGCATTTAAAACAGACTCTTCTTGAGGTGAGTTACTGTTGCAGATTGAGTTATTTCACATAATCACCATTAAAGGCCATTTTAACTGTGGATCCAGAACCACTTGAATTACTTTGGGCACAAATAAACATCTAAACTTAAAGGCAAAGAACTGTGCACTAACTGCTTTTTTTCCCCCTGTAGGAAATTAATAATGTCAAGAAAATCAACACGTCTTCTTAGGAGACCGCAGCATCTTGACTTTGTCCCGTCCCGTGCAGCCACTCCTCTTAAAACCACAGACCTCCATTTCAGTCTTGTGCATTCCCTCCGATGGTGGTCTCTAGACCTGGTGGATATATATGTATATTCTAAATAGGGTTTACAGTGTTTAGAAGTAGTTCTTACTATAAGTTAACATACTGTAACGTGGAAGTTTTTATTTTTTTACTAACTGTTCTTTCCGTGTTTTTATTTTTCTGAACTCCAATTATGCTTGATTGATTGATGCGTGACAGAATGCAGGTTGTTCACTCTTGGATTTTAACAAAGGTTTGCTGCTTGCATCCTGGCCCTCTGGTCTCCTGGTTTAACGTAAATTATAATAACACAACTAATTCCCTCGAGTATAATTAGCATTAGAATAGGAGACCCCTGAGGGACCACTAAGAGGGACTTTACCTACGTTCATTTAATCTGACCCGACCAGTGACTTGTTTTACTCCTGGGCTTCGTGTGTATCAGCCCTTCTCTAGAAATCATGGTGGCTGTGTATTTATATGGGGAAAACATGTAAGTTAAAACATACTTGATAACTACTTGATTCAGTTAGGATTAAAGCAGAGCCAGAAAACATGTAGAACTTTTGTTTGGTGGAAAGAACCATTTTACAGTTGTATTTTTTTACTTTTATATTGTGTGTAGTGTATTGCAGTTTCAGGATTTTTGATTGATTTGAATTGGAGCTTTTTTACTTTAAAGAAATGTCTCTTTTACTTAGACACAAGCACACTATACACCAACCTCAAAGTTGCAAAACACGCACGTTTTGTAAGTAGACAGTTGTAACATCTATTCTATTGTGCAGATAATTGTGTTGCTGCTGTTTTGTTGCTTAAAGTTTCACTTTAAATTTATTCTGCAAATGTTCTATCATGCTAAATGAGATGCATACACTTGGTTTGCCATTTAATCTTAACCAGCTGTTGTAACACTGTGACGTAAACTTATTTCTTACATTCATTGACATCCAGCAGTTAAACAATGTTATCTGTTGAGACAATAAATGTTACAGTACAAAAGTTACTGGCACAAAAATATTTATTTCAGTGTAATTCAGATTCAAAACTGAATAGACAAACCTTACAGGTACAGGAGAAACCAGTACATGCTCTTAGTGCCTTTTAAAATGAGGAAATAACATATTTGCACTTTACTAAAATGCGTTAAAACAATAACACCACACGTCTAGTTATTCTAGCCACTTTTCTAAATGTCTGTGATCCAAGTATTTTGTATTAGCTTGAAATCAACTACGTGATGGTTTTGGTTACTTTGCACAAGAACATCTGCTTTGGGAAAGCAAATACATGCAGTCACTCGTCTAAGCATCTATGGCATACATGTAAGTATGAATATGCTGTGAACTCACAGGTCATTGCACTGCAATAATGGACACAACATCTAAACTCATCAGAATGACATTCATTGCACAACTATTGACTACACGATCAACCAGTGCAGTCACTGAGATCACACTGACTGTTTACCTACAGTACTCATTGATGTATTTGTCATGTCTGACATAGAAGTCATTCACAAACGTTTGATTCATCCAAAGTTACTAGCTTAACCACAGCATAAATTGCATTTGTCAGCTACTGGAGTACAATCAGTCTAAATCAGTCAACACAATCAGGGTTGAATATTTAAATGAACCCTGTAGAACCGCTGTAGTGCAATGGTACCAATGTTTGCTGATTCTGAAATCCAAGGCACTGCAACGGTACAGAAGGAACTTAAAAAGGTACAAAACAAAACTGGAAAGCCCACAGATATGTAAATGCACGGCATGCTTACATCTCTGAGAGTCACTGTCAGAAATAATCCTGGATCAGTTTGTAAGGATTTGTGATTTCATGAAAAGTATGGAGAAGTGATACTTGTGTCCGCTACGTATACTTTACAGCACAAATCTGCTCACATTTTCACAAACATGCCTCAGTTTTTCAGCTCAGCTAGTTTAAAACCAATCTGACTAACCATTTGATACAAAGCCTGTTGATGGCGCCGTTATCTACGGGGAAGCTTTAATGTGGAATGGTTTGTCAAATGCAATAAACATACTTCAGGTCTGTGTGGTGTTGTCTAAATCCTATTTAAGACTAAGAGGGTTGTCTTAGCAAATGTGTGATTCTACTGGTTGTGATAAACGTTATCTCGGATTTGAAGCGTGACCGGGTTTCCTACCGATGTGTAGCCGTAGGTCTGAGTTGACACTTTGGTTTTAAAACTCCTCTGCCTGCCCTCCACTCGCTGCACCTCTGAGTAGTATGAAGGCTTCACTTCCAGCTTGGCCTGGCTCACTTGGATGGGGACGGGCCTCTCTGTCGTTGACTGGGCTCCACCGGCTCCACTGGCAAAAAGGCTGCTGGACAGATGCTCCCTGAAGCGGGTGAAGAAGCCGCTCCTCTGCTGCGGGACCACGACGGGCCTCCCCACGTTAAGAAGCACCGGCTGTCCCACCGTGGAGCCGCCAATCTCCCTCTGAAGCACAGAGATCTCACAGGTCTCAGGTGTGACGTTCTGGGTGCCAGAAGCGCCGTAGGTCTCTCCTTCCCCTGGAACGTAATCCTCCAAATCCTCAAGGGTCAAAACCCGATCTCCCTGTTTCAGGATCTTGGGTTCTTGCTTTGTGAAAGAACCGTAATCATTATCTTCGTCTTCAGGTTCAAATATGACCGTTTCCTGATCATCTAGTTCATAACTGTCCTCTCCAGCTAGCGTTTGGAAAGTTGGGAACTCTGGGTCCCCAGAGGCAGAACCGCCGGGAGGATTAACCCCTTCTTCGTCCCAGGGGAGCGACTGGTTGCCACCATCCCCCTGCAGCTGCGCCTGCTCCACCAGCTTATTGTTGGAATTGTTGGCGTTTGGGTTTTCCGGTGGAGACCTTTTAGGTCTGGAGGGAGTGCCCGAGCGATCCGACCCTGCGGGCGAGATGCCTCTCCTCCTTGGCAGCCTGGGGGATTTATTCACCTTGTACTCGATAACCTCCTCTACCTCAACCCACCGGGGTTTCCCTTCCACAGAACGGGCCGCGGCGCCTTCGGGCTCAGTAACGCACAGAGTCGGGATGGTGGTCTTTCTAGGAGTGAACATCCTCCTGGGCCTGGCTGTGGGGAGTTCTGGGGTGGAGGTCTCAGAGCGGTGGGCACCGGTCAGAGTCAGGCCAGGGGATCTGTGCCGCCGCATACGTGGATTCTTCACCACAGTGGTTATAGTCTCTTCACTGGAAAAGGAGAAAAAGGACCATGGGATGCACACACAGACCTTCTGTTGAACATGTCAGGTTGCATGGGCGTTTCACACTAATGAGCGAAGCTGGACTTATATAGCCACGAATACAAGTGACACTGAGTTATGACACTAATTAGGAAAGGAAAGTCTGATATGAAGCAAGTAGATGTGATCTGTATCCAGAATCTAGCTGAGCTGTTAAAGAGATAAAACATAGCAAAGTTTATATGTATAAGCTGTTTGTGCCAGTTTAGTTTCTGTGTTTGTGTTTGTTGCCAGTTAAGACCTCTCCTCCTCTCATCATCCTTGTGACAAAATTCTTTGCGCTCACACTTTAAATACTACAGGGTGATGCATGCATGTGGTCAGAGAAGCACACAAACATGCAAACGTTGTCTTAATCTCCTCTCAACTTGCTTTTTTTAGACTTACATGATGATGGTTTTCTTTGGTATTTTAGTTTCCTGCTCAGTAACTATGGAAAGAAACCAATTCATTAGATTCACAATAATCAGTCTATGCTACAGTTGAAATAGTAGAATAATGTAATGTAATGTAAGCATGAGATACGTTTATTTATCACCTCCTTCTGAAAGAAAATCCTGTCTATGAAAAGTGCGTCTGTCTCCTCACCTTCAATAGTAATTGCTTGCTCACCAGCGCGAGCCAAGGCAGAGGGCAGGACTAAATCAGCAGCACACTTGGCACTGCCCAGACGATTGGAAAGCTGGCAACAGCAGGGACAGACTTTGTTAGTGCTAAGACAACTCCCTATTAATAGGCATCGGCTGACTTACAGGGGAGCAATAAAAGTAATGCTGTTTGTCATTCAACACACTAAATGGGTAAAAACTGCTCAAATATAATCGGGTTTCTTACACTAAAGAGTTTAGACCAACCTCACACTCGTAGTGTCCCAGATCCCTCTCCGTCAGGTTTTTGATCACCAACACCACGACCCCACTACGGAGCTCACTGTACGTCTGGTACTTCTCCTGGTCAGTCAGCAGTCTGCCCTCTCTGAACCACCTTGATGAGGCAGACACAGGGGCAGGGATTAGTAGCAACGGGACACATCTTTAAATATTGGATTTAATGTAAAGGTTTTCAGGTCAGCAAACACAAGCGATGCATCCATGCCTGATCTTGGGGCTGGGGGCGCTCTGGATGACGCAGGTGAACTGAGCGTCCTCACCAGCCACGAACACAGCATTCCTCATTTTATTCACAAAACGAGGAGGTACTGCGGGGAAAACATCAAAATACAACATATGTTACATCCTTGTAGAGTGTTATAGATGTAAAAACAAAGTGCAGTGTTCTCTGAATCAGATGCTTTAAAAGCCATTATATATATTCTATGAACTGGTATTTTCAGTGTCTTATACCTTGAACCGTGATCTTTCCCAGAGTGCTCGCATTCCCAGCCGAGCTTGTGGCAAAGCACATGTACTGGCCAGAATCATCCGCTGTCATGTTGTCCAAGATCAGTGTGCAGGAACCATCAGGGTCCTCAATAATGATGTGATGAGGATCCGCCTCCACGATACGACCATCTGGATCCAAAAGACCAACAGATGAAATATACTTGCATGTATCCATGTATTTAGCACAGCTCTACAGAGCCACCAGTAGAGGTACCCACCCTTGTACCATGTGATGGCGGGTTTGGGTACTCCCGTGGCTTTGCAGGCCAGCTTGACCGTCTGTCCCAGTTCTGCTGTGCAGTTCGCCAGGATTTCATCAAAGTCAGGGGGACCTACCGCAGCACAAACCAGAAAACGCTATGAGAAACTATTAAAAGCATGCTTAAAGCATGCGCTCTGCGTGTGTGTCCTGCTTACTCCATGCCGGCATGCTGTAGCGCTGCTGCAGCTCTCTGAAGTCTCTGATCCACGAGTTCTTGAGCGTAACAGTCCGGGCCTGCAGCGTGTACTTCCTCACAGAGTCCTCGCGCTCATGCCAGATCTCAAAAGCGCGGTCGTCACCTTCCACCGTCTCGTTCACGTCAATATTGTTGAGCTACATGAAGAAAGATACACAACATATTGTTAAAAAGAACACACAAATAACAGTATGTGTGCGATTAAATTAAAAGCCTTACTTTCATCATGTTCTTGAATACGTATGCTTGTGTTTCGGTGTTGCTGTCCCGCTTAGGCTTGCAGATTATACAGTAATTCTTAAAGAGGAAGACGTGGCGGTGGTGACCTCGGGAGGACGTTCTGATCCCAGGAGCTCCCTCCCACACTTGGAAGGGTCCCTAGCACAAAAAACAGCACATGTGGGCAATCAAACAGGAAAGCGTCTCGTCAACAGGCCCCTGGATCAGTAGATCAGTACATCCTACCTGTCTAATCGGTTCTCCCAGCACTTCGAGCGTGGCAGGGTAGTTCTCAATCATGGAGACGTGGTGGGTGTTGTCGGAGCGCTGCGGCAGCGCAGAGACCATCGCATACGCTTCCTCTAGGAGGCAGCAGTTCTGACCGTTCCTCGCCTTGTTTCGAATCAGCTCCTGAAGATACAGCGGAACATTCAAGCCCATTACACCTGGAGGGGATTATGCACGGACTGCCTGGTGTTCTGTGCGACGCGTCACCTTGAGGAAAGCCTTGTACTTCTGGATCCTGTCCAGTGGCTGCTGCAGGTAGGCGTTTATGCTGCGTACAGGGGGCCCCGCAGGGTCAGCACTGGCCTGTTCCTTTTTGCTATACTCCTGCAACATGGTGCTCAGTGTCTTATATTGACCAAATGTAATTTTACAATTCATAACAAAAGCAAATGCTGATAATGTAACTTACAGTAGTGTGGAGCAATGACAGATGGTTTACCTTGAAGAATCGATGGACAGTTTTGTCACTGACAGCAGATTCTGCTTGGCTGTGACCAACGAGGTACTGGAGGTACTTCTCAAAGCCCTCCTTGTTCTTCAGGAAGCACATGGCCACATCATCATCAGTTTCACAGTCATTTAGCTTCGGGAGGAAGGCCCTGAAATCAACATGTGTTAAGAACTGAGTAACAAAAAAATCTTCCAGTAAATCTTACAGTTTGGTTGTACAATGTTATTTACTAGTAACAGCTCACTTGTTATGAAAGGACTTGATGTCATCGATGTTCCTGAATATAACCTCCTTCTGGCTGCTGACCTCAGACGGTGCATCGGCGCTGTCCGTGTGCTTCAGGTGATGGGATGTAAAGTATTCCACCTCCTTTATGAACTCAGATTCTCCATTTATCAAGTCCTGGATCAGTTGGCTGGGGGCATGAAATCATACCTTGTTATGGCGTTTTATTTGGCTACTGTGCCTTGTGAGTGTAGGAAAGCTTCACTTACAATAGTTTCCTCTTGTATTCACCCTCAGACACTTCCTCTTCAATGGTCTCTGGGAGCTCCCCTGTATCAGTGGACGGCTGAAGCAACACACATTTATTATTACCCGTTTAAAAAAAAGAAAAAAAAAAAGACTATAATGTTGAGACCCACTTTGAGTTTCTTGTCCAGGTAGGCCGGTGAGACCCAGCCCTGACGGGATGGTGTCGTTTTGGTCGGTTTGGTCCGGACTAACCACTTGAGTGGATGAGCCGAGTCCAAAACCTCAACATACTGTCCCTCCTTCAATGAGATGGACTCTTTGCTTGCTATTGTGGGGTTGTAGTCTGCTGTTGCCACATAGATGTCAAACATCTGTAGAAATAGGTATAGTCATAAATATACAGGGCTGCTTTATTTTTCTTTAATAAGCCGTGTAATGGAACATCTTTCCCATCTGGACTGTACTGTTCAACCTCCTCTATCTCACCTCTCCCCTGGCATCACCCTCATCCGACTCTGAGGACGAGTCAGCGATAAGTGAGGGAGGACGAGAGCGACCTTGATGAGGTGATGGAGACGGGGTCTTGGTCTCATCATCGCTGTCAACACCGGGCACGCGCAGAGAAGCTGGTGCAGCAGAGACAGAAGGAGGCCGAGATGAAGGTTGGCTGTGTGGAAATCTTACTTTGACATAATAATGCTGTACCTTTAAAGCCTTACAAATCCTTGCTTCATTAAATCATTTCTATCTTTTTTTTTTTCAGAATAAACACATTATTTATGTAAACCTTCTAAAACGACTGCCGATACTGAGTTAGTATCGTGACAGCATGCGACAACAGAACAGACACATTGTCGAAGCTCTCATCATTCAGATCATGGGAAACCATTTGAAAACAAGACAAGACAGGTGCACAGAGAGATGTGGAAAAACAAGCAGGTGAATGCAGCTTAACACCAAACACATGTGTCCATGTATGTAAATCTAAAGATTTATGTCCGATGTGACTGTTTTGATAAATCTCATAACGTCATGTTCCATGTAGAAAATGAACAGCTAAAACAGACTTGATGCACTTGGAATACATACTGGTAGTTTTGGGCCAAGATTTCATCCACTGGAGCACTTCATGATTCTGTAAACTGTCTGAATAACAAATTAATGATCGAATGAGCATTTAATCTGATGGTTTGAAAAACTGATGGATGTAAAAAGATGGTGAAGATGTGATGTCGTTAGGATTTAAAGGGAAGTGAGGGAGACTTATCAATGCCAAAAGTCAAAACAGGCTGGAAAAACAGGCACTAACAATGCAGGACGTTTCGTGTTAATCTAAAATCTAATAGAATTCTGATTCAAGAATCAAAGTGTTGAAACATTCAGGTTCATCAACACTTTTACAATTCTTGGAAATCGAGTGAATTCACAGTTTTAACCAAATCTGACCAGCACTAAACATGACTCCAAAAAGCACTGTATCCATCAGGTGCTCATTATGTTATTGACATGAAATCTACTGCAGAATACTGTGCTTTCCAGAGTCTAGGTCGTTGGTTAGCTGCTAGCATGGTGTTCTGATATCATCCGTTATCAGTGATACAACAATGACAAATAATACTTCACACTGAATAAATCTGTCATTCGGTTCCATAGTTCCATGAGACACTCCTACACATTTATCATTTATAGGCTGTTTCTGCGTCAGGAACGCTCCCTGGACATGACTCCTGTCACACTGTGCACAGTCGTACAGACAAATGTTTTATGCGTATGGATCTACAGGCTTACCTTGGCTGATCTTCGCTGAGACCATTTCAGTGATCTGAGAGGTGAGTTTCATGATGAATTCCTCTGAACCCACTTCGCCTAGGTAGGCTATTTTACCCTCTGAAAGTGGACAAGGTTGAAAAAAGGAAAGAATTTATTCATAGTATTATTAATAAGCAGAATGCTGAGATGATGAGCGTCACCTTTCTCTTTGCTTGGCCCTTCTTCTGGAGGACTAACTGTGATACCACTGAGAAGAAAACATTACATTAGTATGTATTTAAAATGCACTGTTTGTTTACGTATTTAATTTTCTTACTCTGGGGCCTTGGTCTCTTTCTTTGGTTGTGGTGCTGGTAAGAAAGGGGAAAAGAGGAAACATCTCTAACTCACACTGATGACTGTTGTTGTTACGTCCTTGTTCTACTTACCGTCCACCTCGAGATGGGCCGTGCAGATGGACTGTCCTGCTCTGTTTGTGGCAATGCAGGTGTAGGCACCAGTGTACTCGGCGCCCACATCCATCAGGATGAGGCTGTGCTGTCGCCCAGAGCTGGCGATTTTGAACCCCTTGGTATCGTGCTTGATCCACAGGACGTCCTCCAGTGATTCCTCCTTCAGCCAGGAGACCATGGGAGTGGGAGACCCTGAAAGACCAAAGGTAAAACACACGCTGTGCGTTTGAGAGCCTGGGAAGAAGACGCCGCTGGGCTCACACGCTCAACGAGAACAAAGTGGTAATAAACAAACCTTCCACTTTCACAGACAGAGTGATGCTTGCTCCTTGTTTCACTTTCCTGTTGCTGAACCTTTCCAGAAAACGTGGCGGCACCAGCGGCTCTTTAGAGTCTAAGAACAAAAAATGACAGTCACATACATCATATAATTTAATCTTCTGTTAAATTACCTAAACATGAAGGCTTCATGTGAAATTACCCTTTTTATCTTGTGGCATAATCTCTCCTGGGCCTGTTGCAAAAACAGTGTGTTACTGTAGATCAAAGTCACATAAAAGTCAAAGTTTACAGTATTCCTACTCTACAAGCATTTCCACACGTACTCAGAACAATCAGCCGTGCAGAGGAGTAAGCGGAGCCGGCTGCATTGCTGATGTAAGCAGAATACTCTCCCATGTCTTCTTTCTGCACCTCCAGAATCTCCAAGCCATGAACCTCTCTGTCTGCTTGCAAAGCAACCCTTTCTGAGGCCCGCAGAGGGTGGCCATCTTTGAACCAGTAGACTCTGGGTTTGGGGAAACCTCAAAATACAAACAATACTCTTCAATCTCATAAAACTCACTGTCTTTATGTCCCTGACTAGCAATTAACATATGCAAGATGATAATAAGAAAACATACCCTTAACTCTGAGCTGCATCTTAGCAATAGGTGAACCAGGACAGACATGAACGTCATGAAGCTCATCAACCACTTGCGGGAGCTGATCATCTTCAGCCACTGACTCAAAGGTCTCAGTTTCCCTGAAACAAGAATTTGATCTTAATGTTTCTAATTAATTTAATAAATTCATTAATATAGTTAAACATTTCAGACTTGTTAGAATATTACAAACTATTAATAGCATTTCTCACCTGGACATGTAGCCCTTGGCACTAACATAAGAAGATGTCTCAGTGGCGTCAGCAGCAGTGTCATAGTCTGAACTGCAAGAAACTGATAGAAAAAGATATGAGGTTGGTTGACCAGCATCATACAAACATGAGACAAACTAGAGTCATGGTGTGTGTTTAGATACTTATCATTAGTATATAACTTGAATTACGTGAATTTTGGGCAGTTACTGTTGTCATGAACTGACAGGAAGAAGTGTGTGGTGACATACCATCAACCCTGAGTTCAGCCTTAGTGGCTGCGATGCCGCTGCTGTTTTCAGCCGTGCAGCGGTAGACGCCCATGTCGGTCGGCAGCACAGCCGTGATGATCAGCTGGTGGCAGCCCTCCTGGTCTTCGTTGATCATGTAGTGGTCATTCTCCTCCAGCGGCTTCCCATCCTTGAACCAGCGGACCGCGGGCGGGGGTTTGCCGATCACAACGCAGTCAAAGCTGACGGGACACCCGTCTGGAACGTCCTGGCTGTGGAGCTCTGTCAAGAAGACCGGGGCAGCTGACGACGAGGGCAAAGAGAAGGGAAGTTAGATTTAGATAAAAATGATATGAAGCAACGATTTAGAAATTCTATAAAAGGATTCATCGATACATTTCTCACCTGGGGCTCCAGCCATGAACGCAGGAGGCTGTCTGTCTTGTGTGGGCGTCTGCGTGCCATCCTGAGAGTAGCCCATCTTTCTAATTCGCAGCTCCACTTTGAGGGGCCCCGCCTCCAGGATAGTGGTCTCCACGGGAACCCCGTGAACCGTAAACATCTCCTGGAACCTCGAGGAGGCCACCTCCGCCTCCTCCCGGGAGTCGAAGCGGATGTAGATGTAAGTCTCGTCCTCGCGGTACGAGTGCGGGTCGGGGGGGCGCAGGTCCCCCTCGTCGGCGCTGACGAACGGCTCCTCGGCGACGTCCGGCGGGAGGCGCGTGCGCAGGAGGTGGTGCAGGCGCCGGCTCGCCTGCCTCAGCGACTCGTCCATCTCGCTGCCCGAGGAGCTCTCGGCCTCGCTGTCGGCGCTGTAGGCCACCGCGAGGGGCCGCCGGCCGGACGAGTCCCGCGCCGTTCCCACCGTCACCTTGCTGCTGTGGGAGGTGACTCCGAACTTGTTGCTGACCTCACAGGTGTAGACCCCGGTGTCTCTGGTGGTGATGGCGGTGATGACCAGCGAGCAGGTGCCGTCGTTGTAGATGTCGATGTGGTGGTGTTTGCCATCCGTCAGTGGCTCGCCGTCCTTCAGCCACCGCACCTTATCGGGTCTGCCTTCTGCCACGCACTCCAAGTGTATGGTGCCATTGGGCTCCTTGGTCTGGTCTTTGAAGACGTCCTTGAAGACAGGACGCATGTCCTTGCGAGCCTTGTAACCCTTGAAAGCAGCTTGAATCTTGATGGCGGCCTCTCGGAGCTCAGGCTCATCCTCTTTGCTGATCTCCATTACGGTTCTTTCCTCTGCAGTCGACTGCTTTGTCTCTGTAGTCTGAATTGTTGTCGTTTTCACTTCTGTCTGCTGCACGGTTCTCTGTTCTGCCATCTGGAAATGGGCAAAGAACCTCTCGGCGGTCATGGCCTCAGGCTCGCTGGTCGCCGTGACGGTAGATTTGCTGCTCTTCTTCAGATAGGACACAAGTGTCGGACCTCCAGAACCTCCAGACACAGACTCATCCTCTGAGCTCGTGAACAGGTGGGACTCTGTTTGCCTGTTGGACACGATCACCTGCTCTTTCTCCACTGATTTTACTGAGGTCTTTAGCTCTGCTTTCTCCGAGCTCTTCAGCTCTGTTTTTGCCGAGCTCATCAGCTCTGCTTTCTCCGAGCTCTTCAGCTCCGTCTGTCCAGATTTGGTTTTAGCGTCACTCTCGGGTTGTTCAGTTATGGAGTCCAAGGTTGGCTCCCGACTCATGCGCCTTTTCTTGGCCAAAGCCTCCCACAGCTCATGGACGTCACCTTCTTCTGCAGCTTCGAGGGGCAGGCTGGGTTGCCCCAGGGCCTCAGCTTCCGCCTGTGTTGACTCTAGATCTATAACACAACACAGTTTCCCATTTTACTTCTTATCCAAAAGATTGTTGATATTATAAATGTACAAATGTCATTATCACTAATAAAACCATCAACTCACCAAGCTGCACAGTCTGGGGTAACTCAACGGGCTCTCCAATCCCTGCTATGTTTATGGCCGCCACTCGAAACCTGTACCCACTGCCAGGCTTGAGATTCTTAACCACAAACTCTGTGTTGCACACGGGTTCAGAATGACAAGGAAGCCAGAGGGCGCTGTCCACCATCCGCATCTCCACCCTGTAACCCAGAATAGTGCTGCCTCCATCATGAAGTGGAGTGAACCAGGAGAGCGTTACGGTCTGTCCGGTCTTACCGAGGACCTCTGGGTCCTCAGGGGGATCGGGAACAGCTGTTGGGAACAAAAATGACTTAAACAGCAGTCACACGGGACACCGGCACCTAATTCTAGTTCATCGTCACATAAGATGTTAATCACACTTACTGATGATGGTGAGCTTGGCCAATGACAGAGCATCTCTAGCCGCAAATGTGATTTCCTGCTGAGGCAGAAGCGGCGCCTGTCTCAGGACGAGGCGGTAACAGCAGCCGTCAGCCCTCATGGCCCAGAGATCACTAGGCTTCAGCTCCACCCCGTTGGCGTACCAAGCTACTTCAGCCACGGGAACGCGCTCCGTGAGCTCAACATAGAACTCCACCTTCTCTCCCACAGCGGCCACCCTGTCCTCCAGGCCCTTCACCACGTCCAGCTTCCAGCCTTGAAGCAACGGTAGCGGGTGGAAGTTAGAACGGATCATAACAACCACTTAATTGTGGTGTTCTCGTGGACTCACCCTTCACAGAGAGCTGAGCAGACGAGGAAGCGGTGCCGGCTCGGAAGGTCACCGTGCAGCTGTCCTTCACATGCAACTCCTTCAGCAGCAGCAGGTGACGCCGGCCGTTCTCGAACGTCACCAGCTCAGCGTTAGGGGACTCCTTCACTGGGTTGCCGCCGAGAAGCCAGCAGCAATCTTTGCTCTCAGGGCGAGAGAGGGCGCACTCGAACAGCGCCTCTCCGCCATCGAACGTCTCCACGTCCTCCAGGCCCTGAACAATGGTAATGGGTTTGGCTGCCGGGAAAAGGGGGGAAACGACAAATGAAAGCCTGCACATTCAAAAGCACGCACAAATGTTTAGAAAATCAGATAATTCAGGATTTTGTCAACAAAGGGCATGAACTTTGTGAACAAAAATGTATTTATTTGGCCAACAGTTTTAAGGTAAGAGGGAGCAGAGGAGATGCCCTCAGTGTTGGTGCTCTTTCCATGTGGAGGGAAGCTCACCTTCCACATGAAGCGAAGCAACCACACAGGTCCCCTCTGCCTCACAGGAGTACGTGCCCCTGTCCTGTGCGGACACATGGCTAATGTACAAACGAGCCACATTCCAGTCCTGCTCCACCAACACCTTTCGGCCATCAGGCTGCAAAGGCTGCCCGTCTTTCTTCCACTGAGCCTTTACCGGCCTCGAGTACTGGCAGATGAACTCAGCGGGCTGGTTTTCCACCACCCAGAGGTCCTCCATCTCGCTCACCACCTCAACCGTGGGATCTGAGATTGGGGTCAGGGGTCATAGTGTCAGGCATTTGCCGTGACGTATTAGGATATTTGCACAACATGCTGAAAGACAAGTGGACTTTATAACCCCCAAAGGAAGTGAAATAAATGTTCATGCAAATGATGCCATTATATATTATGGATTGTCCAACACATTATATGTATTCTATGCTCAATGTTGGCCTACAGGGGGTCAAAAACCCAACTGTCAAGGTTCAGGTCATGGTCACACCCAAGAGCCAAGAAACGCTCGCAGTGGACGTGAGGGGAGAGAGAAACTCATAAACAAGTGTGGAGTTAGAAGTTTTTAGTGCTGGGAAGAGATGGTGGAGGCAGAGCACGGTCGTAGTACAGCAGTCAGCCAGCGCTGATGGGTGGAGCAGCACTTCAGTACCATGACAATCATGTTGTTTGTAGTTATAGATAAGCTAACACTGAACCCTAACATCATAACCACCAAAACCAAGACTTCAGAAGTCAGAACCAGCTCACAAATACCTGGTTCCAGCATCCATCAAGTAACTGATCTCTGACCAAAGAGACCATTGTCAATAGAGACAAGAGCATTTTCACAGACTAGTTGCCAAAATATCTTTAATCAACAGCTTTTGTACGGCATTTGTACCAAAAAAGCAGCAGATCGTTTCAGCAAAACGATTCACACAACGTCCAGGGCACAGCCTACACTGTAGGCAACATTCATTTACCAATTAGGTGTCATTAATCATCCAAGAAGCTTTCTGAGCTTTGATAAATTATTTTTGAGCCTCAGGCTGGAAAAACAAGTTGAAGAACAGTAAGGTTAATATAGGGAGTGAGATGTTTGATGTACCATAAAGAAAGTGGAGTGGCTTTGACTCAACCAGTAGCTGTAACTTCACCTAAATGAACAAATTTTCCACAGAAACCAAGGTACCAGAACCAGGTAACTGTACTCTATGGCTAGCTGCAGCGTTTTAAATAGAGGCCTTACATTATTGTAGTTTGGCTCTACTGTCATGGTACTCTGCTCTAATAAAGCCTTTCTGTGGTGCTGCACCCAGAATGTTCTTTGGTTGGATTAAGGCATAAAGCATGAAACTCTCCACTGCAATTTCTACCATCGTCAAAATCAGGAAACAGTGCTACTCATGCAAGATAAAGCAGAGGAATGTTCAACGATTAATTCACTTATGTACAAACCTTTTAAAGTAGGTTACCGTGGTTCTTTCAGGTATCAAGCTCAGTATGCACACACATTAACACGCACCCAAGTAAAAAGTGGAGTACATGCATTAGCATCTACAATAACTACCTGATGTAATGAGTTAATATAGTTTTGAAACTCCCACATTATTTCCTGCATCCGTCTATTTCTGTTCCATGTTCCATGTTATCAGTTTCTTACTAACTTGTCAGAGGGACTCATGCAGAACCACTCTTTTCAGACAAGCCTGAAAAGGTAACGCTTGGCGCACGGTACCTTTGACTAAGAGCTTGGCAGCTGACGACAAGCTGCCAGCTTTGAAAGTGACGGTGCCGGAGTCATCCGTGGCCAGGTTCTTTAAGGTGGCCGTGTGGACGTGGTCCTGGCTCAGTCCCAGCTCACAAAGCGGGCTGCTCTCCAGCAAAGTGCCGTCCAGCCACCACTGCACCTCGCCAGGTGCCCTGCCAGACAGCTGGCAGGAAAAGGTGGCCCACTCCCCAACAAAGACGTCAGTGGTCTTAAGACCAGAAACAATGAAGACTTCTTTCACTGTAGAGTGACAAGCAAACACACACACACACACACACACACACACACACACACACACACACACACACACACACACACACACACACACACACACACACACACACACACACACACACACACACACACACACACACACACACACACACACACACACACACACAATCTGAGTCTCACACTTACTCATTATCGGTACTATTCCACCATTCATTGCAGATTCACATAATATAGTGGGGCAGCTACCTTGCACTGCTAAAGAAGCCGTGGTGAGCTGTTCTCCTGCATCACAGGTGTAGTAGCCACTGTCTTCTGGCTCCAGGTTCAGTATACACAGCTCCTGAATGCACCCTCTCTGCCTTATCTCATACTTCTTACTGGGATGGAGGGCCATGCCGCCTTTCCTCCAATCAACGTGAACACCTGGCTTAGACAATTCACAGCTCATGGTAATATCATCGCCCTCTACAGCATCCTGGTTGGCCAGCTCTTTCTGGAAGAACACCGGGGCACCTGGTAGAAATTTGAAACGGTAAGTTCGACGTCAGTGTTGAGAGCAGCAGCTGGCATCAGACAGCAGAGAGGCACAGACAAACATCTTTAAGGGACCGATGTTGTGCTAACATGTGCGTGGTTCAAGGGAAAGTTCAAGAATGCTTTAGCAGTTTATCTCCATCCTATAATTGGTCCAAAGTTTCTTTTTTGGAGTAGAAGTGTTCTTTACCTTCCACAGTCAATGTGACATCACACTGTGAATCTCCAGTATCACAGGTGTAAGTCCCCGAATCCTCGAGCACCAGGTTGTGAATACGAAGCTGGTGGAAGGCTCCATTCTGCGTTGGTTCGTATTTGAGGCCTGCTTGGAGGGACGTGTTGTTTCTCATCCAAGAGACAGAGGCTTTGGGATCAGAGACGGTGCAGGCCAGAGTGACACTTTCACCCTCCAAAGCCACAGCATTGTGCGGTTTCTCTATTATTAGCACTGTAAATACGAGAAACCCAAAACAGGTTCAGAAGCATTAAGATTCATGGGCTTCTACGCAATCATTCCTATACCCTGAGACTGTGCCGTCTTCTTTACCTTTAGGTTTGTCCTCCACTAGCAGACAGGCTACACTCTTCTCTTCCCCCACTACAAAAACAATGTCCCCCGATTCGTCTGCGGTGACCATCTTCAGGAGCAAACGGTGCACTCTACCCCGGCTGCTCATTTGATTCAGGTCGTTTTTCTGCAGGAGGTTGTCCCCCAGCCACCATTCCCCATGCGTCACGTCCGCATGTGACAGCTCAACCTCAAAGACTGCATCCTGCCCAGTGGTCACAGTCAGATCACAGAGTTCTCGGACGATGCGTACACGTTCTGAGGGCAGACGGGACGGAGGTCAGAGGTGGGCTCTCAGCAGGCTTTTTAGAGATGTTACTACTTCGGAGTATCACTAACAAACTAAATGTAATAATAAAGATGGACATGCGATTCTAATGATGACTGATTACAATAGCATTAGGTTAGGTATCACTGTGGACTAGGTATCACTGCTAGTGTTGTATGTAAACAAAAGACGCCAAACACCAATATCATCCCAACAAAGACACCAAGCTTCTATGATTGAATTGTAAAAGGATGGAAAGCCAAACAGATAACGGGATCCAGAAGTGGGAATGGGACGAATGAATGTGTAATGGACTTCAGGAAGGATGTCTTCACAGATGTTCCGTTACCTTTGACAGACACGGTAGCGCTGCTTTTTTTGTGCCTGGTATCACAGGTATATTCACCGCTATCCTCCACACTCAGCTGGTGTATAACCAGGGTATGGGTGGTAGCCCTCTGCTCCACAGTGTACTTCTCCCCATGGGTGAGAACAGTTGAACCTTTCCTCCACGTCACCTTGCACTCCGGGGACGACGTCTCGCAGGACAGGGTGGCTTTTCCCCCTTCGACGGCCTCTTGACTTTCCAGTTCTTTCGTGAATAGCAAAGGAGCGGCTGCCAGAAAAACCATTGTTAATTAGGACGATTCTTTCTAGATTTTTGAAGCTGAACCCGGCAATCATAAAACACACTGTGCTCAATAACAAATCTGCATAATCAACAAGCCATAAACTCCATAATACCACCATAAATAGGTCAGTAATCAACCTATTCTCCACCCACCCACACATAGAACAAGGCCACGCTCTAAAATAGATGCAAATACAGGAAACAGTAGTTGGGTGTCACTATACTTATTTACATCTTTGTTTCTAGGGCAAAAAATATGTGTCCTACCTCTGACTGTCAGAGAAGCAGTGGATGTGTGGTTTCCCACTGTGAAAGTGACTGTTCCTGAATCAGCTGTAGTGACGCCTCGTAGTGTGAGGCTGTGTAGCGGACCCTCACTCTGGATCAAGTTCATTTCATTATTCTGCAGCGGGACGTCCTGGAGTTTCCAGTGGACAAGAGGTGCCTCCGCGTGAGACAGCAGACACTGGAAGCGAACGTCTTCGCCCTCAGACACAACGCAGCTCTCCAAGAATTTCAGTATGTCCACCTCAACCTCTGTTTGACATATACATATTAACGTTACATGTGCGGGACAATGTGCAGACTGTAATTGAAGTGTTTCTGGTTATTTTGAGTATCAAGTGAAAACTCAGTGTGTTATTTTTTGTGAAAAGAGAACAAGCACACAAAGGAAAACCATTTGTGAGAATGAAAGCAGTCCACGGCAAGGCAAGAACACAGATGAATGACATGATATGACGGTGGTCAAGAGATCGAGATGAAGGGTTAATGATGTCAATGTGATGTAGTATGTAGTAGTAAGAAGTCCTGACTAAAGAGGATGAAAGAAAAGACCCTACCCTGCACAGTGAGGACAGCTGCTGTCATCTCGCTGCCCGTATCACAAGTGTATTCTCCTGAGTCAGCTTTCTGCAGTTTGTAGATCACAAGCTCAACTACAGTCCCCTCTTGCTTCAGGTGATACTTGCTGCTGGATTCCAGCCGCCTATTTCCAAACCTCCAGACCACACTGGCTCCCGGCTTTGTTGTCTCGCAGTGAAAGGTAGCACGTTCCCCTGCCTGTCCTTCAAGGCTCTGTAGCCGGGTTTTAAAGAGAACAGGCTGGGCTGCAATGGAGAATACAACAGGGGAAATGTGTCACAGGTCCTAATCCATAAAACAGCTAACGGTCAGTTCCTTTATTCATCCACAAGCATACCCTTTACAGATAGTTGTGCGGTGCTTTGTTGGTCGCCAGTGTCACATGTGTAACTCCCAGCATCCTCTGGTTCTACATCATGGATCACTAGTGTGGCAAGATGTCCTGACTGTCTGATTTCATACTTGGCACATGGACATAGACCAAGTTCTCCTTTCCTCCACTCCACAGGAACACCAGGTTTAGAGAGCTCACAATGCAGGGTGACACTGGCCCCCTCATCAGCTGTTAGGCTTTCCAGCTTTTTGGTAAATATAACTGGGGCAGCTGATGGACAGAGAAATTAACCAGGTTCAGAACCACGATAGTGGATCAGAGAATGGCAAAGGAGGAGTACAGACACAAAGGAAAGAATGAACGAATGAAATGAGAGGCTTCGGGGCAGAGAAGGGAGATGAGATGCTGACAAGGAGAGACTGAGCTAACTGTGTTCTGCTCTCATTCAAAAACAACAAATCAGCTGAAATATTCTGTCACAAGCAGCAGCCCAGAATAGATCCAATCTGGAATTCACAAGTGAAAAGCAACAAGCCCAAAATTAAAGCAGACTCTTGAGTCTAGAGTCACTCCAGGAACACCAGGCACAATTCATTGTACCAGATACATCAGCTGTGCAACACACATTCAACAGAAATAGTGGAATCCACTGCAAAAATCAGTATTGAGCGATTGCCCACAACAGCAGTAAATACAAATATAGTGTCAATATCCAAATTGCAACTAGTCGTCCAACAAGAACAAATGAACCACAATGTTGACAAAACCCTAAATACACAAAGATGTCACATCACAACCTAGATGTGTAGTAAATGCCTACGTACATATTAATACAAATCATATATTTGGCAAAATTCCAGCGTCCAAGAAACCAGCTGATAAACCCAGGACCACCAGTGTTCACTGGTGTTTGCTGGTGTTCACCACAGACACATACCTTCAACAATCCTTTTAGATTCTTGCTTCTCAGCTTCACGTTTGGAGGCCATTGCTGAAGTTGACACCTTCTGTACTGTAACTGAAATTATTTGTAGGCATGTAAAGTGGGGTTTAATTCAGCTAACAAACATGGAAGCCTTCACTGTAAAACATAGCGATGCGTCAAAGCAAAGCCACAGCGTCCAAGACGTCTACATGCTGCATGTGTATGTCGCTGAAACCGCCTGCGGTTATATAGACCACGTATACATGCATTATGCAAACAAGAGCTACAGCATCAGCCAGTAACAGCAGTAACAAACAGCAATATTTGCCAGGGCCACTGTAATGTCGTAAGGCCTGGCACACAAGCAGGCACATCTCCCATCTCCCTATTCAAACCCATTGAAACCCTCTGGAAGTCTCTTCATCTGATCTTTACGGAACCCCAGTTCAGAGCTATGGCCAATAGATGGCAGTACAACCGCTGGACAATGGAACACCACCCAGTTTAACACAAATCAACAGTTTTTTAAATAGCCCCTATGAACAAGTACAACAAGAAGCTGAGTGAATTTCAGTCAGTCAGCTACCAACCGGCTCCCAGAATTGAAACTGTCCTAAAAATACAGCTACAACACTCAGGAAAGGCTGATGTGTAACTTCCAAATCCTTCCTACTTCGAGACATAAGCAACTTCTGATAGAGCACAAGCACGAGAGAAAATGATGACACAAAAATATACATCTTAAGAAGCAACAAGCTCAATGGCGATGGACACAGAAGCCATTTCACAGAGCTGGAAGCCAAGCCGCCACAGTGCCATCATCATCATCATACCTTCTGTCACTTCTCTGACCTCCTGCCTCCCAGATTCCACTTTAGCAGCTGAAGGAGAAAATATTTACATTCAGAATTCTGTTCCTTAATAGTACAAACCCCAGAGTCACGTTTTTAAAATGGTTTGCAACTGTATAGTATTAAAAACACTGCTGCCAGGAAAAACAAAAAGATAAGAAATAAAAATAAGAGAAACAATAATGAAGGACAGGGAAAAAGACGAGCTGGCAAACACACAACAAACAAACACACCGAGGTTAAGGTTCCTCATTCAGCCAAGGCTGAAATCATTTCCCCATTAATACAACATCAATATATAAACGCACATACACACGTGACAACAGAGGACAGATGAAAACGTATCTTGATCTGGATCCTGCACACGTCCAAATACAAACCCTTAATAGTGAGACTGGCTGCGGTCCGCTGGTCTCCACACACACAGCTGTAGTCTCCACTGTCTTCGGGCACCACCCTGGTGATCAGGAGTTCACACACAGCAGCCTTCTGCTTTATCGTGTACTTCTCTCCAGCCTGAAGCGTCCGCGACCCCTTCCTCCACTCCGCCGCGACACCAGGCTTGGAGAGCTCACAGCGCAGAGCAACGTCTGCTCCCTCCCCGGCCTCCTGACTCTCCAGCTTCTGCTTGAAGGTCACTGGTTGGACTGGGCACGTAGTAGTGGGTTAGCGACTAGTGGCTAAGAATCAAATCAAAAAGAGTTGCCCATGGTGACATTGCGCTAACATTCTCCTCCTACCCCTGACGCTGAGGCTGGCGGAGGTCTTCTGGTCTCCACACACACAGCTGTAGTCTCCACTGTCTTCAGGAACCACTTTGCAGATCAGGAGTTCATTCACAGAGCCCCTCTGCTTCATCTGGTACTTTCCTCCAGCCTTTAGGACCTGTGCTCCCTTTCTCCACTCCACCGAGGCTCCGGCCTTAGAGAGCTCACAGCACAGACTGATGTCTGCTCCCTCCTCGGCCTCCTGATGTTCCAACTTCTGTTTGAACGTTGCTGGTTGGACTGAACATTTATTAGCATGTTAGAAAGAGAGAACGTGTAAAAATCAGTCATAAGTTTCAATCCATGGCGACACCAGTGTCCTTCAGAAATGCTCCTCCTACCCTTTACGCTCAGGCTGCCTGTGGTCTTCTGGTCTCCACACACACAGGTAAAGTCTCCAGCGTCTTCAGGCTTCACTTTGTTGATCAAGAGTTCATTCACAGAGCCCCTCTGCTTCATCTGGTACTTTTCTCCTGCCTTTAGGACCTGTGCTCCCTTTCTCCACTCCACTGAGGATCCAGGCTTAGAGAGCTCACAGCACAGAGTAACAGTGGCTCCTTCCTCGGCCTTTTGGTTTTCCAGTCTTTGCTTGAAGGTCACTGGTTGGGCTATTGCCATGACATATATATATTTACACAAATTTAATGTATGCACGCTCCATTTTAAAAGTGTCTAAATGTTGACATTTAGTTGGGCTAACTCCTTTAAAATCCATACCCTTAATGGTGAGGCTGGCGGAGGTCTGCTGGTCTCCACACACACAGCTGTAGTCTCCACTGTCTTCAGGGACCACTTTGCTGATCAGCAGTTCATTCAACGTGTCCTCCTGCTTCATCTGGAACCGTTCTCCAGCCTGAAGTGTCCGCGTTCCCCTTCTCCACTCCACCACGACTCCAGGCTTGGAGAGCTCACAGCGCAGAGCAACGCTCGCTCCCTCCTCCGCTTCCTGGCTTTCCAGCTTCTGTTTGAAGGTCACTGGTTGGGCTGAGCATTTATAAGCTGGTTAACAGTCAGCAGCTAAGCCATTACATGAAGTAAGCCGGCAAAAAAAATGAACACTCAATATACAGTAACAGACAACACCTGTAAACTCGGTCAACATACGCACAACATACAAACAGCACAGACAGGCTGTAAACAGTGTTCTGCAGACCGTCCTCCTCCTACCCCTGACGCTGAGGCTGGCGGAGGTCTTCTGGTCTCCACACACACAGCTGTAGTCTCCACTGTCTTCAGGAACCACTTTGCAGATCAGGAGTTCATTCACAGAGCCCCTCTGCTTCATCTGGTACTTTCCTCCAGCCTTTAGGACCTGTGCTCCCTTTCTCCACTCCACCGAGGCTCCGGCCTTAGAGAGCTCACAGCACAGACTGATGTCTGCTCCCTCCTCGGCCTCCCGACTCTGTATCTTCTGTATGAATGTTGCCGGTAATGCTGAACAAGCAACATATCGTTTTACTCAGAACTTTACTCAGAACTGGACTTAATAAATACTTAACAACTTTTTGCTTTTGGAAACCATTTGTCAGTTAATGATAAAAAAGGTGATGGAAACAAACAAAAAAAAACATCTATGGGGCAAAAATATCAACTAAAACAGAGAGAACCTGCTGCATAAGCAAAGAAAATCAATGCTGCAGACGGATTCTGAAAACATTTACACATCCAGACTGAAAGAAGACTTACTACTGCACATACACACAATCCCGAGAACAAGGGAATGACACTGAGCACGACAAATTACCACAAAAACAAATGAAAACCATTTCAGCACAGGCCGGCCTGTGTTCCAGAAAAACACTCACCAGGTCAATGGAGCTTTTCTTACCTTTGATGGTCACCTTGGCCATGCTCTTGGCTGTGCCCACATCGCATGTGTAGATGTCAGTGTCGTCCTCCTCCAGCTGATGCACGGTGAGCGTTAGGAGCCGCTCCCTTTGGCTCATCTCGTACCGACCCCCCGCCCTGAGCTCCGTGTGACCCTTCAGCCACACCACACTGGACGGGACCTGCGCCGTCTCACACTGCAGCGTCACGGAGCTCCTCTCGTTCGCCTGGCTGTCCTTCAGCGCTTTGGTGAATGTGTGGATCGGGTCTGTGGAGGCAGAGCATCATCAACATCTCCAGCGGCCAAACACATTAACTTTAACTTTAACTACATTAGGGCGGAAGTCATTTCGGCCTCACCCTTGATTTCAAGACGAGCTTTGGTCGTTGCGCCGCCAACAACTTCACAGCTGTACTCTCCAGAGTCCTGAGCAGAGACGTTCCGGATGCTCAGCTTCGTGACCTTGTTCTCCTGGCTGATGTCATACTTCTGGCTCTTCCTGATGGCTTTTCCCTCCTTGGTCCACTTTACAGTGGAACCGGCTTTTGTCACCTCACAGGTGAAAACCGCATCTTCCCCTTGAACCGCAGTGATATTCCGGAGTCCTTTTGACACGGATGAAGCTTTGCCTGCAATAAGAGAATATGTACATGACATCTTCCCATAACTGTCTAAGCCTTTTAAAACATGGACAGACGTGTAGCTTACCTTCGACTGTTAACGTTGCTTTAGAGCTCAGGCCTTTTATGCTGAAGACCACCTCACCAGCATCGGCGGGGGTGACGTCCCCGATGCTCAGCATGTACTTGCGACCTTTGCTGGCGACTTTGAAGCGGCCCCCGTTGGAAAGCGTCCGACCGTTGAGGGTCCAGGAGGACTCGTCCGTGCTCTCGTGAGACAGGATGCACTCGAAGCTGCACGTCTCGCCCTCGTTCGCCTCAGCGGCCTTCAGCCATTTGGTGATGCCAATGCCAATCGCTACGTTTGAGACAGAGAACAGGCGGCGGTGAAAAAGCAAACATGACTCCTAATACTGATTTGCACGTACCACACTGTAACACACACCTCTTACAGTGACCTGTGACTTGGAGACCTCAGTTCCGAGATCACAGCTGTACTCCCCAGCATCGTCTTTGGTGACATCCTTGATGATCAGTCCCAGAGACCTGCCCGTGTGGAGGAGCTCATACTTCGGCCCTGCTTTCAAGACCTTAGCTTCTTTTCTCCATGTGGGAGAAACCCTCGGCTTGGACGCTTCACAAGCCAGAGTTATCGTTCCTTTCTCCTCTCCGATGACATCATCGAGAGACTTGAGGAACACAGCGACCTTCTCTGCAGAGCAATTAAAACCATCACATGGCTTAGAGACATATTAAATATTGCCACCTTGGTTTTAAATTCTTAGCGTGAAGATCTTTACCTATAACCTTAAGCGTGACTGACTCTTTTATCTTGCGCACTTGAAATGTGACGGTTCCTCCGTCCTGAGGCGCCAGGTTCTTCAGCCTGAGCTTGTGCACTTTTCCCTCATGGGTGATGGTGTTCACCTCGTTAGTGAAAAGCACCTTGTCGTTCAGAAACCACCGCGCCTCCTCGTCCGCGTAGTTCACCTCGCACGCGAACGACGCGTCGCTGTCCTCGTCCACCTCCGCGTCGGTCAAATGCGTGGTGATCTTAATGTCACGCACTAAACAGAAACCAGCGGATAACGGATTTTAGGACCAGGGGGATCAGAGTGAAGCACATGCTTCATCTGATCTGAGCGGTACCTTCAACAGACAGAGTCCCCTTGGTCTCAGCAGGTCCAGACTGACAGCGGTACTCTCCACCATCGTCCTCAGTCAGCCTCTCGATAGTAAGCTGAGCCCTGGTAGCATCTTGCTTCATGTTAAACTTGTCCGATGCTGCCAACTGCACCTGACCTTTGAACCAACGGACCTCTTTGGGCGGTGCGGAGAACTTGCAGCTGAGGATGGCTGAGCTCTTCTCCTTTGCCTTCACGTTTTTCATGGGCTCCGCCACCTCCAGCGGACGTTCTGAATGCGAGGAACACAATCGGACTGAGATGAATGTAGTCGGGGCCGAGCGCTGCATGACCGCGGCTCAACGCGTTTACCTTTGACCGTGAGCTGGGCCGAAGACTTGCTCTTCCCCGCCGTGAACTGCACGGGCCCGGACATGGCCGCTTTGGTCTTCTTGAAGGTCAGACGGTGCATCGTGCCCTCCTTTTCCATCTCTACGTCGGCGCCCTCCTGCACGGCGACACCGCTCAGCGTCCACACGGGCGGCTTCACCAACTCCATGCTGATTTCCACCTCGAACACAGCCGCGAACGGCTCCGTCACCTCGACTGGACTGAGCTCCCGCACGATGCTGATGGACTGCTCTGGAAAGGTCACAAAAAGGTCCCGGTGAGTGAAAAGCGGCTCCAGCGAATGGAATCTTGTACTATTCCTACCTTCCACAAGCAGCCTGCAGGACGTCTTGTCGTCAGCGGCGTCACAGGTATAAGTGTCCTCATCTCCAGAGTCCACGTCGTTGATGATGAGTTTCCTGTAAACGTCCTCACTTTTGATTTCGTGCTTGTTGCTGGCTCTGAGCTCCAGCTTGTTCTTGTACCACTTCACCTTGGCGTTGGCGCGTGACACCTGGCATTCGAGATGCCCGCGATGCTTATACATGGCTATCTTATCCCTGAGCTTCTTCACAAACTTGACCGGCAGCTCTAGAGAAACAAAAACACAGAAACAGTTCATTAAACCCATAGTAAAACATAATGGTACATCAGAACAAGATTCCTGCTTTTGATTTATCAGTTCTAACTTAAATGTTAAAAATATGTTTGAGGGAAATGAAACATATTATATAAATATATTTTCATATTACTAAATCTAAAGTTAGCTGTGCAGGTGTATTGAATTACAATTTATTGTTCTCACCTTTTACTTTCAGTTTTGCAGTTGAAGACGCCTTCTCAGCTGTAAACTTAATCTCACCTCTATCTTCTGCTGACACGCATTTAAACAGAAGCACATAGGTTCTGCCTGGAAAGCGAGTGCATATCCATTATAGGCACAGACTCATTAATCACATGAGTCTATGAATCAAATCAACTGACTCTAACGTTCGTACCCTCTTGTCTCATCTTCACGTTGTCACTGGCTTTGACTTTGTCGCCTCCTTTGAACCACTGAGTGTCCACGTCGTCGTGCGAGACCTCGCAGACGAACGAGGCGCTCTCCTGCTCCGTCACCTCCACGTCCTGCAGCTTCTTCACAATCTTGACATCTCTGGCTGCGGGCAAAACATAGTTAACATTTTTACACCGTGTTAACTGGGCCTGACGCCGACGCCCGATACTTACCATGCACCGTGAGCTTGGCGGCTGTGTTATCATCAGCAGTGCGACACACATAAGTGCCGGCATCTTCGGGGCTGCATTTATTAATGACCAGCGTGCGCTTTCGCCCCAGGGAATGAAAGCCACAGGTCTTTCCTGCTTTCAGTTCCACATCATCCTGTAGATTTCAAGTAAAACATGTACAAATATTATTATGACTGATTTATGCTTGACCAGAGCTTATTCAGACGGGACTCTCTCACCTTGAACCATTTAACATCTGCGTTGGATCTGGACACTTCACATTCAAACGTAACCTTCTCCTTCTCAGGAACACTGACATCCACAATGGGTTTGGAGATCATGGCCGGGGGCTCTGGACCGCCAAAATAAAAGTGTCTCTACTGCACGTAGACTGGGACAACATGGCTACAGGGGTGGAACTGGTACCGAACGCTTACCTGTGACAATCAGCTTGCAGGAGGTGTGGACTCCCTCGGCCTGGAATGCTACGGTTCCTGCATCCTCCCTCCTGAGGCTGCACAAGGTGAGGGCGTGTTTGCTTCCCAGCGCGGTGATACAGCAGCTGGCTCCTGGCCTTAGCTTGACCCCGTCCCTGGTCCAGAAGCCTTCGACATCAGCCTGGCTGAGTTCCACCTCAAACGTGACCGTCTCTGTCTCACGCACCGTGGTTTCGCTCAGGCCCGTCAGTACCTGGATCTTTTTCACTGACACAAACAGGCACTTGATAAGTGATGCTTCAGCCGTAAGTGCAGTAACACTGTGTCTGTGTGTTATCCTTACTCTCCACGCTGAGCTTGGCCTGAGTCTTGTCCTCCAGGGTTTCACAGGAATAGGTTCCACGGTCAGCACAGGTCACCTTCTTGAGGACCAGAACCTGTTTGGCTCCATCCACTCGAATCTCCACATTTGCTGCGGGCTGCAGAACGACGCTGTTCTTCATCCACCTGACTTCGCCCGACGCCTTGCTGAGCTCCACCTCCAGCCGGACGTCGCTCTGCTCCTGCACACTCACATTTTCTAGCTTCTTCTTGAACAGAACAGGTTCATCTAATTGGAAGGCAAACAAACAGAGGAAGGTAAATCACACTTCGGACAGGAAGGAGGCCTTTTAAACATGGTGCCCACACTCACGTTGCACTTGCAGGGTGGCTTTGCAGCTTTTGCCCTCAGCCTCCACACTAACTTCTCCGGCATCTTTCTGCGTGACGGAGGTGATGGTGAGTGAGTGACTGTTGCCCCCGTGCTCAATCCTATACTTGGGCCCAGCAGTGACGGGTACGCTGCGATGGAACCACTTAACGCTGACGTCCGCCGGAGTGACGGCACACTTGAAAATGGCTTCTCTCCCCTCCATCGCGGCCACATTGTTCAGTTTGCTAGTCAGCCTCACCAGTCTGGGTGCTGGAAGGACCGGAGGAGGCGTAATGAAGACCTGGTTTCAGTTCGCCGGAGATTATGACCAACGTGCCCATTACCTCTGGTGGAGACCTGGGCCGACGTCTTGTCGTTTCTGCATTCACAGCTGTACCCGCCTTCGTCCTCCTTCGTCACGCCGGCCACGGTGAGAGTCCTCACGGCGCCCTCTGCCCTGACCACGTTCCTGCCTCCGGGTTTAATCTCGTGGCCGTCGCGCCGCCACACGACGTCCCCCGAGGCTTGATTCAGTTCACACGTCAGGCTCAGCGCGCCCCCCAGGTCCACCTCCACGGATTTCAGGGGGACAACAAACCTCAGAGCGGAGTCTGAAATGAAAACAGGCGTTCAACACGTAGAAACCCCCGCAGAGCATCGTTCTAGGCGTTTCCGTGACCTACCTTTAACCTGAACTTTGAACTCTAGCTTGTCGTCGGCTGTTTGACAGGAGTAGGATCCACTGTCTTTGGCTTCGGCAGATTTTATAGTCAGCGTGCGGAGGCGGCCCTCCTTCTTCATCTCGTACTTGCTGCCCTCCTTGAGCTCCACGCCGTCTCTAAACCAGGTGACGCTGCCGCTCTCTGAGGTCAGCTCAGTGGTCAGAACTGTGCTTTCGCCTGCCTGAGTGATGCACGTGTCTTTTACCGTTCTCTTCTGGAACTTAACAGCTGCATCTATTGGGAGGTGAGAAACTCGTTTCCTTACTTTATACAGAAGATTATCCATCCTGTAGCAGACTTTAAACAGTTGGACTATACTTCACCTGTGACCTGCAGCTTAAACACCAGCTTCTCGGTTCCAGCCTCGCATGTGTATTCGCCAGCATCCTTTTTCTCCATTCTCTCTATCACCAGCTCACGACTCTTTCCCTTTGACTCCATGTGAACTGCTTTACTGGAGGCGAGGAGTTTGCCGTCCTTGTACCATTTCACCTCAGTCTTCGAATCCGACACCTCGCAGCTCAGAGTGGCTTTCTGGGAGAGGGCTGCTTTGACCTCCTTCTGGAAAGACTCCTTATTAGAGAAGCCAGCCGGGGCTTCTGCAGAGAAAATCAAAGAATGAAAATGCCTCGGTCAACCCAAAATGTACAGCCCAAACCCTGCAGTCAGTGATTTCTCTTACCCGACACGTTTATTTTAAACGCTAGCTTCTCCGTCCCGGCCTCACAGACGTACTCTCCAGCATCTCTCTTGTCAGCGCTGTCGATCACCAGTTGCCGACTCCTGCCCTTCGCCTCCGTGTGGACGGTCTTACTGGAAGTCACCAGCTTCCCATCCTTGAACCATTTCACCTCCGTCCTGGCATCGGCCACCTCACAGGTCAGCGTGGCCTTCTGGGAGACAGCGGCGCTGACATCCTTTTGGACAGTCTCCTTATTAGCAAAGCTCGATTTGTGTTGGATCTCTGAAAATGAATCATAGACAGTGTCGGTTACGCTCTAATTTGATTACAGCTCATTAAAACAAAGTGCAACTACTGTTTTAGCATAACTAAGCCAAAACAACTTAGGTATTATTCACTATAACCTTCCACTTGGACTCTGAAGACCAGTTTCTCCGTCCCAGCCTCACACGTGTACTCCCCAGCATCCTTCTTCTCCACACTGTCTATTACCAGCTGGCGACCTTTGCCCTTTGACTCTGCATGGACGGTCTTACTGGAGGTCAGAAGCTTGCTGTCTTTGTACCATTTGACCTCTGTCTTGGCATCAGCCACCTCGCAGCTCAGCGTAGCTTTCTGGGAGAGACCGGCTCTGACGTCCTTCTGGACAGACTCTTTGTTGAAGAAGGCCGACTGGGCCTCTGATGAAGAATGCGCGCGACACGAATGTCAGACCTCCGTTTCATCCAGTACGTGACGTGAACAATGCCTCTTACCCTCCACGTGGATGCTGAAAGCCAGCTTCTCGCTGCCAGCCTCACAGACGTACTCTCCAGCGTCCTGCTTCTCCACGGAGTCGATCACCAGCCGACGGGTCTTGCCCGTGGCCTCTGCGTGGCTCGTCTTACTGGAGGTCAGCAGCTTGCCATTCTTGTACCAGTTCACTTGTGTTTTGGCATCAGACACCTCACAGTTTAATGTGGCTCTGTGAGATACCGTGGCTTTTACCTCCTTCTGCACGGACTCCTTGTTGGAGAACACAGACTGGACCTCGGACTCTGAACAAACCCCGAAAGACAAAAAAAAAAAAAAAACTTTAACGTGTGAATATAATTTACAAACTGCGATCGTGAAGAAATTCTACCTGATACAAGAATCTCAAAGAGCAGCTTCTCCCCTGCAGTTTCACAGGTATACTCCCCAGCATCGCCCTTCTCCACCTTTTCAATCACCAGCTGACGAGTATTGCCTTTGGCTTCCGAGTAGATCGTCCTACTGGACACCAGCAGCTTTCCGTCTTTGTACCATTTCACCTCCGTCTTGCTGTCTGAGACACTGCAGCTGAGCGTTGCTTTCTGGGAAAGAATGGCCTTCACCTCCTTCTGGACTGACTCTTTGTTAGAGAATGCAGCTACGGCTTGAGTTTCTGAAACAAAGCAGTGTATATCTGTGATGCGCCATCATGTGTTAAATTATACAACAAAGGCATGTTGAGTCAGCACTGTTACCTTTTATCTTGACCTGGAATGTAACTTTGTCTGCTGCTGTCTCACAGGAGTAGTGTCCTTCATCGCTCTTCTTGGCATTTCTTATGACGAGTTTCCGTTGAGTCCCTTTGGAGACGATAGTAGTTCTTTGGTCCTCGGTGATCTCTACCTGATCCTTCCTCCACACCACAGCTGCACTGGCGGCAGACACCTCACAGCTCAGCTCAAGATCTCCTTTAAGGGATGATGAAAGTCCCATGGGCCCCCTTGCCTTGTTCAGGAACTTAGCGGGCTCATCTTCCAAAAGTAAAAAAAAACAGATACAGACCTGAGTTCCAAATATTTCCAAAATACACAAATTGAAGATTAATGTGCATTATATTTATAATTGACAAAAACTAACATTTGCTTCATAACACCATTTTGAAACTACAACAGTGGCAGAAAAGCACCTTTAAGCGTAAGTTGCAGGGCCAGTCGGTCGTCAGCTAAAACACACTCGTAGATGCCCACGTCCTCCTCTGTGACATTGTGCACCGTCAGGATCCTCCTGTGCTCAGTTGTGATGTATTCATACTTCTTGCCCATCTTCACTTCTCGTCCATTCTTCATCCAAACCACCTGAAGAACAGATGCAGACAGATGTGAGACTGCTTAACAAATCGGTAACACTCTGTAAAAGCAATTTAAATATTTGCTGATAATTATTGTCTTGTGGTTAATCAGTGACTAGATTCCACTGCATAACAAAACACCACAAACACCAGCAAATTATTTATCTGGTCTAAAGGCATAGCAATAATAATAATAAAGCTAAAAGCTAAAAGCTAAACAGTAGATTCAGGCTTCATTACAAACCTGTGTGTTGCAATCTGACACCTCAGCAGTCAGCTGAGCAGTAGCTTGGGCACTGCACGCCACCACCTCCATCTGATCTGACTTGTTAATGAACCTAACGGAAGGAGCTAAAAAGAAGGAATTACAGTAAATCTAGATTCTAGCAATTTAGAACATGTTCCATCCATACGTTCATTTGCCGATAAACACTGTACATACCCTTCACGGATAGGATGCAACTGCTTTGTGACCCTCCGCCCACAAACTTGACTTCAGCTCCATTCATGTCCGCCGTCACCACGTGGATGAGCAGAGTGTGCGTGTTCTTCGATCTGGTGATGAGGTAGTCGGCGCCGCTGCGCAGGAGGCGGCCGTTGAGCGACCAGAAGCCGGAGCAAACGGCAGACAGCTCCACAGAGACCGAGAACTCCTCGCCCAAGACGGCCGCACTGCTCGTCAGGCCTTTCCTGATCTCTGCAGTGGGTTCTGGGGGCGACCGGGCGTAATTAATAACCTAAACACTCGAATGCACGCGGCCATGACCGACAAACCGCCCCACAGGTAACGCTCTTACCGAGGTAGAAGCTCCCCGGCACCTCCAGGTAGGGGCTCTGCCCGAAGTCGTTCATGGCAGAGACACGGAACTGGTAGCTGGCTTCTTCGGTGAAGCTGCAGACGGTGATCTGTGTTGATACGATGGTTTCCCCGGCATTGCACCTCTGCCACGTCTGCGTTCCAACCTTCCTTCTCTCCACCAGGTAGCACTTGATGGGAACGGGCCGATCGCTGTCGGGAGGAGACCACTGAATGGTGATGGACGAGTCGGTCTTGTTCTGCACCACAGCATCAACCGGGGGATCGGGGGGATGCTTCCTTGCAGCTGCAGCAGGAAAAGTAATGATCTTAAAGCTGAATCAGATATCAGCAACAAGTATCAAAAAGGCCCAGTTTATATTGCGGTTTTCTAATACTAGTTGGTGTCTTCCTCACCGGTGACAGAGAATCGAGTGGAAGTCTTGCAATCTCCAGCCACGAAGGCCACTTCTCCCGAGTCATCCACCTGGCAGTGTCTAATTGTGAGCGTGTACTGTCTGAGCACGCAGGCAATCGAAACGCGCGAGTCCTCCTTCAGCTTCTCCCCATTGCGGGTCCAGTACGCATCCGGACAGGGATGCTCCAGCTCCACGCAGAATATGACGGTGTCACTGACAGGAACCACCGTCCTGCGAGGAAGCTTCTTAGTAATGTTACCTGAGATAAGAAGGACGGTAAACGGCAAAAGAATCTGGGGAACGGGTTTCTTCATGCTGTGCAAAACAATGAGTTTAAAACCCAAGCGCTGATCGTACCCAGGACAGTGAGCTCAGCCACCGTGCGGCTGCCTTCCTTCATCTCGCAGATGTAAACGCCGTCGTCGTTGGTGGTGACGTTGTGAATGGTGAGACGACGCAGGGTGCCTTCCTCGTCCATGCGATACTTGATGTTCTGCTCCAGCCTGGTTTCCTCCATGAACCAGTTGGTTTGGGTCGCAATGAGGGGCACCTCGCACATGAGAGTGGCTGAGGTTTTCTCCTGCACCTCCACGTCCTGCAGCTTCCTCCGGAACGGAACCTTGGGTTCTGACAGAGCGAAAGGCACCAAAGAGAAGTCTAGAGTCTAGAAAAAGATTCTAGATAAAGCTCATACATTACTGACGATACGATGAGCCAAACTAAGCAAAAACAATATATTGTAGTTGCTTGACAGGACATTTTCTATTATATTAAAGCCAATAAACAATTTTCAATCAGTCAAGCAACCCTCGTTGGAGAGGGATTAACAACTGACAGAAATCTAGAACTATACGGTTTCAACCTTAGGCCGATTTCCTCCCAAGGGAAGTGACACTCGCACTGGTGCCAATGTGCTTCTGTAGATGAGTGACCATCTTAGTAACTGTGAACTACTCATCGGCAGCAGAAAATAGACGCAACACAAAACCCTCGAGCGGAGGACGAGCCAGACTTCAGTGTTGTCGTGAAAAGCCTCGCACACACTTTGAGCGGTTCGGATGAAGCTTCAGTTTCCCGTTTTCCTATTCCATTATCTTGACTGATTTGGACCCTCACCTTTGACTGTGACCAACACGGCGCTGTAGGTCTGGCCGGCCATGTTGGTGGCGTTGCAGGTGTAGAGGCCGTTGTCGCTCTGCTTGCAGTACAGGATCTTGAGGATGAAGTTCTCGGCCTGGTCCTCGTAAATGACGTGCCGGCGCCCCTCGCCGATGTTCGTCCCGTCCTTCCTCCAGATGATGTGGGGTTTGGGGTGACCGGTCACGAAGCAGCTGAGCTTGGCGTGTTTGCCCTCGGTCACCGTGCACGTGCGCGTGAACACCCCTTTGGGCAGCTTGGCCAGAGCGGACGCCCTCAGCTCCTGCTCCAGGCTCACGCCGTCGCCGGCGCCGGTCTTGGTGGAGGAAACCACCGAGGATCTGCTCTCCTCCGTGCGGTAGATGGAGATGTCCTTCTTCATCTCCTCCTTGCGCTTCTGGAGGTGCGACAGCAGCGAGGTGCTTTTATCTGCGGCCTGGTGCCGGGAGTCCTGCGCGTCCACCACGAGGGCGGCGGCGGCGTGGGCGCGGCCGACGGCGTTCTGGGCCCTGCAGGTGTAGGTGCCGCCGTCCAGGTTGCGCACGCTCTGGATTTTCAAGGTGCTGCTGTCGCCGTCAGAAACGATCGTGATGCGATTGGTCGCCCCCAGGTAGCGCCCGTCCTTTTCCCACTCGAAACTGGCCTCGGGGTGGGCGGCGACCCGGCAGTGGAAAACAACGTCGCCACCCAAGCCCACGCGCGCAGACGTGGGCTTGGTGGTGAAAACGGGCGCCCGCTGGGCCGTCTCCGCTGGCACGGCCACTTTGAGCGTCACGGCAGCGTAGGCTTCACCTACGCTGTTCTTGGCCCGGCACATGTACTGCCCGCTGTCCTCCAGCTTCAGGTCATAGATGGTCAGGCGGTAGACGTCTCCATCCTCCACGGCCTTGAATCGGCCCCCGGACGCCAGCTTCAGCTTGTCCTTCTCCCAGGTGATCAGAGGAGTTGGGCTCCCGACGATGGTGCAGCTGAGGGCGGCGTCTTTGCCCGCATACACGGAGAACGCCTTTGGCCGAGTGAGAAACCTGGGAGCTCCTCCGAACAAGTTTGGATCCATTGTTTGTCCCTACAGTGAAAAAAATAAGGCAATAAAACATGCAACATTAAATAACAGCATTTCCTAATTAAACTCTCTGTATTGAGGTCACAGACGGTTTCTTCTTTTTTTTTTAATTAAGGAGCAATTATAAAGTTTCCAACTTGAAAAACTGAATTAGTGACAGAACCAATTGTGTTACATATCAGGAAATAAATATAATAAATGTGATCAAAACAAGTACAATAATTGTATGGCCACATAAATATACTTATTGACCACTCGTTAAAATAGAAAGACACACATGGAAACCACTGTGAGCCGAGGGTTTTTTGTCTGTGCTCCATAAATACGCTAAACATAAATAGACATAAATCATATGCGGCACATTTATAGGTGCAACAGTGACAGACTGGCTCTGCAGGTGTGCGTTACTATAAAGACGCGACTTCATCACGTTCAACGGGAGGGTAGTTTAAAACAACAAACAAAAGAATTCTCCTGCAACAAGGTCACAGAGCAGCTCTCGGTGGCTGATATTCGCCAGCGTTATCGCCTCTATCGCTTGTGCTGCCTGTCCCAAAAATAACCTCAGCTGTCAGAGCCCGTCTCTGTCTTCATGGCCATTTGTAGAAGCGAGACGGACGGAGGCTGTTCGATAAGGGCTGCGTTTCCCGCAAGCTCCCCCGCTTTGAACTAATAAAATCATATTCAAAACGTGTCAGAGGTTCCGTTACTGATTAGCGCGTTTGCGGAGATGCGCAAGTTTAGCGCAGCGTTAAGTGGCGCAAAGGGATCAGCGGCCGTTTTGAAGGTAACAAGCCAATTAACGGGAAGTGACACGGGAACCTGCAGTGTGTAAGTTAATAAGTATGTATATAACGCCGCTGTAACTCGTGTTGAGCTCTCGGTATAATTACTTAGTCGGTGTGTATTTAGTGGCCACCGTTTCTTACCTCCAAGCTTCAGCCTCGCAGGTAAAACGCTCGCGTGAGTCACGTGACGCCCGCTGTCCGTCAGCTTCCCGGGTGATCGCCTACTGCAGCGTCACTGGCGCAAATCCCATTAAAAAAGTTGCGTTTGTGCGCAAATATGCTTGAACGGTTGTAAATCCGGGATGGTGGCACATCCCCCCCAGTGTCCGGCGGTGGGCGGTGGACTAGACTCCTTTTTTTCTTTCTTCTCCGGTGCCTCATGATGCCACATAGCTGACGTGCCTCTTTTGGCGCAGCCTCCTTTCCAAAATAGACTTGTCATTTAGAGCGTGGAGATAGGAGGTCGGGAAGGAGGCGCTGGCCCCGCGCTCCGGCGGTCCCCTGCGGGCCGCACACTGCAGCTTAGCGCCACTGCAACACGTACGTCGTAAACAACTCAACGCGCCCAATATCAGGCTACTGCACGAAGCGTGTTTTCAGTCTGCACAGTGGAAGCTTTCACCTTCACCATCAACAGCTTTCAGGCGTCTGCGTGAAAGGTTGTTCGTAGAAGACACGCGTTCTCCTTCTGTTTGTTGTCTTGTAGTTTATTCACAAACAAGCACGCACACAAAGTCTATCTGTATCTGTACACAGTGAAACGCTAGCAGCATCTGGACACGTGCTTCTTTATTATGTAAAGAAACGCACACACAACAGACATCCATCATGTACATTAAAAACTCAGTTAAAAAGTCATCATAATTGAACAATAATTATTTACACTTATTTGTGTGTCACAGCTTGAGACAGTCGTATCGTTGGACAAAAACACAGACGACTTGGAGTTAGTTGAAAGAGAGATGAAATAATGGATTAATGGGAAATAATTGCTCAGTAATTTCCCAAATATTAACCCAGTAAATATGAAGTGGTGGCTTCATAGTACTTTAGTGGGATCATTTGCAGGTTTTTGCTGTGGACTGTTTTGGTCCATTGTCTAAATCACTTCTCCTACAGACAGTATCTACACAGACTTAGTGGTTCTGACGTTCACCGTGCGAGGATGTGTTTTGAATGAACAGATCCCGATTGTGACTGGGAAAGATCAGAGATTAACTGAACCCGTCAGTCACAGCGCCGGTACCACATTTTTCCAGAACCTCCGCCGTGACAGCTGCTTTTTTTTCCCCAGCTGGTCAGACCCATAATTAAATTATGACTTCATCCCACAAATGCTTAAAATGCAATGATGCATGTTTCTCCCACGTCGTCACAACAGCAGCCAATCAGCATGACACTGCAACTTTAGAGCACAGAACCTTTCATATGAAAGCAAATCTTCAGTTCAGGGTCCAGAATAAAGGCCAGTTTACATTTACCGCCGGTTTCGAAGCTTCCACAACACTTTTTCTTTCTGTCTAGTGCGGGCTTTCCCCCCCAGGACCAGTGACTGACAGCAGCAGGTCGCCTGGACCCTGATTTAAACCCTCCGAAACTCTAGCAGACGGTAATCCAGCGTTGCTAGTGCCAGCTTCATGCTGGTCTGGCTACTGTGTGTTGGGTTACATAACCCCAAAAAACACACAAAAACAATATATGGATGTTTGCATCTCCACCTGTGTGTGGGTGCAATAAGCAAGTGTTGATTTTATCAAGTTTAACAAATTAGTTTCTCCAGTGAAACAATGCTGATCATGATAATGATACTAGTTCCAATTAGGGCGACTTGAAGGTTGTGGGAACAACCTTCCACCTGAAGGACACAACCGGCTCACAGCAGCAGGCTGTGCTTTTAGCTCATCTAAAAGCCTTCAAGTGTACATTCAACACTATCTGAGGAACACGGTCTCACAGCTGCCCCCTCGCAGCCATTTCAAGAATAAGGTCATGGCTGTATCATGTTCACAGTGGACACACGTGGGCGTCACCTCAACTGGACATTACAGAGGAGACGATGAAGTGAGACGAACGTCAGCAAAGAGGTCAGTGAAGAAAGGACAGAAGATGGCGTATGAGCTCTAAATGATGACAACAACTCTCAAAAAAAACACTACACGCGCACACACACAAAACGTAAAACACAGTAACTTAAAATCTGTTTATTTCAAATAAACGGCCACGAAATCAACCACACATGAACAGATTAAACACACTCAGGATTTATTTGCCTCTACAAACTCAGAGCAAACAACACACGTATGTAAAGCTGTGCTGAAAACACGGTTCTTTTGGCATGTTTCATCGTTCAGCTAGTGTTTTATTTGAAGAACATGCCTATGTAACAAAAACAAAACATTTCCTTAGCACCTGGTTCCAGTCGCTGTGACGCTCGGACTGGTGTGAAGTGGATAAGAAACCGTGGCGCGAGAGAGAGATGACGCGATCTCAGAGCAGCTTCCTACTCATCTCTCCTTTGACCACAACCACAGTTTAACTACATACTCGACGCTACAGTGACAGCGATGTTAAAAAAAAAAAACACTGTGCATATGTGCTGCTTCATCTTTAAACATATGATTTACATGATGTGTAAATAAATATGGATCCTTAATACTAAGGCACTGCTCAAAATAAAACATCACGGCGTAAATGTGGAGACGGGGAGAAGAAACCAACTCTGTGCACAAAGTTGAGCTCCAGTGTTTTTACAACGTGACACACAAGTCGATGTGTGATGCACCACATCGAACCAGTGACCAGAGTCACAGAAACAGGCTGAACATTTACTGACCAGAGGTGAGAACCACCGTGTGAATCTGGCTGTGGGGTTCCAGATGTTTTGCTGTGGATAATAATGATACACTATGTGCTGATGCTACGCTTATATACAAACACTGAGGTCGCTCAGGATGGAGACTGATCTTTTTGTTTTTCTTCAGCGATCATGTTAACATAAATATGCTCTTTTCTTTCACAGACGCACTGGAAGTGGAATCATTTTTGAATCTGTGAGAGGGTGAGGCCAATCTGAACCATCTAACGTCTAGCAGTAATGGATGAAAGGAGAACCACCTCTTCTGTGATCCAAGCAGAATGAAATAGAGAATTATATTCTGTGCACTGCATTTACAAGCAGATTTAGTCCCAGCTTATTTTAAGCAAAAATCACATTCAATGTCATGCAGCTGGGCTTGATTTAGAATTAATAAATCAATATTAAAACCAAACATAACTAAATGATTTTTAATACATTGGGAGAAGGTGGGTTCAATTCTTCTATTAGTGGGGAGTTAATTATGTGACAAAATCTAATTTTTTTTGCCAATAAATAATTGATTTTCAATAATTAAATATCTGACAGGGAAAGGGCAATAAATATTTCTAAAGCTAAGAAAATAAGCCAACTTTGACTGTGGAAACTGCAGCCTTAACATTTTCAAACCTGAAGTTGTAGACACAGCGCACACTCTGAAACAGGTCAGTGTGGTTTCACGTTTGTGAGCATATTGGAAAAAAAAAAGACACAAAAATGCTAGTATGCAACAAACTGTCAGATGCAATATAATAATGTGTCTCTAGTGTTTCTGCTGCTTGACAAGAAATAAGAACGTTACATGGCTTCAACTTACACCTGTCATTAAAACCAAAATGCAGTTAAAAGATTCATTGCGTTCACTACAAAAAAAAAAAAAACAACCCTGATATGTGTCTGTATTTACAGAAGTAAATACAACGCAGAGGTATCGTTTGGAGTATTAGTTTACTTCACGCCACTGAGGTAATATGGAAAACTAGGACTTAAATACATCTGTCTATGAGGATGTTACGGCATGAAGCCAATTTGAAAGACATCTTCTATCTGCATTGAGATTTTCACGGCAAGTGTGACTGATGCCCATAAATTTAAACCACCATCACTTTCTGAATACTGAACACAGTCTGTACAGACAGCAGCATTAAAGCATGTGTACGTCTGCTTTAAAACACCCATACACACAGTACTTTAGTAGTTTGTATACACTACTATATTTTGTGAGCTCTTATCCATCAATACTTGGTATCTAATTCAACAATTGGTTCTTGTAGTAAAAACTTAGACTTTAAATACGATGCAAAAGTGTATTTACAAGTCGTCAGGATGAATAGCACACCTTGAAATGTTTCTTTTGTTTTCACATGATATAAATTGTTCAGGCAGCTATGATACAACTCGCAGTCTTTGTAGCACAGAACGCGGCGCCGTTCTTGCTCACAGGCTCGGCAGGCGTCGCCCTCAGCCGTCTGCGTTCCACACCCACCGTCACACAGTGATCTATGAATACACTCCCGCTGTCGGCCTCAGTCGCGTGAACCTTTTAGGCCGGTTTGTCTGTACAACGTATGATCGCGTGAAACGGATGGAAGACGTGTGTTTTCCCTGACGCCACAGTCTGCCCGACGTGACAGGAGGACGCGTGGGGGGGGGGCAGAGAGTGATTATTTAACGAATTCCTCCCTCAAGAAATGCTGAATGACGGTTTAAAGGTCCATGCTAAACGCTCCACGAAGCTCATCTAAGGCCACAATGCTTGTTGAAGAAAGCAAAATGTAAACACTAAAAAAAAAGAAGAAAAATGATAATGGCTAATTATCCTATAGAGGATAAAAAGCCAGTGTTGTTAGGTTTAACAAACAAGTATATCACATAGTTCAGAACCACACACCGCAGAGTTCTATGTACCTTATGACATAAGGCACGTCAACAACTACCCCCAGTGCCCTGCTCTCCAGTAGATCCACTGTTAATCTCCTGGTCACCTTCATCCTCCTCCTCCTCTTCCTGCCAACCCCCAAGGTGGACAGGGGCAGGCATCGACACACTGAAACCAATGCCACTGTGGGGCTGGAGGCCTGGTAGGAAACAAAGAAAACAACATATATTATTTATAGATTAATTCATGCACCCATACAACAAGTGACCCTACACAGTAAATACAAAATATGCAATGATGTCTTATTATTATTTACATGTGTTCTCTGACTTACTGTTTATAGCAGGTTGAAGAACATCTGGAATTGTCTCAGTTATGTTATTTGTATGTACTATATTTTTCAGGTGAGTCACTTCTGCAGTTTAAATGTAATGAGACCTGTCAGTCTTTTAGTTTTGCCTGTGTTCTACATGAAAGCTTTCCTTTACCAGTGCTCGTGTGCAGATCTCTCATTGGCATGGCGCTCTGGCTCTGCCCCAAACTTCTCTGTGGATGGGAGCTCTGCTGGTGGAGCTGAACACACAAGCAGATGTGGACGCGTCAGCACATTTTACCCCTCCATTAAACACACCACACAGGTTTGGTTGTGTTCGAGTTTAAAGCTCGGCAAGAGAGAGTCAGACGACAGTTACCTCATGCATGTAGATGGCATGGAGGCTCATCTCTGCCGAGGCAAACTCTGACTGGAGTGCATTGCTCCGGACGCGGGAGTCGCTGATACACATGCTGAAAAAGAAGCAAGCCGTTTAAAAATACCTGAACCTTGTTAAAGCAGGTCAACGGCTCAGCTGGACGGGAGCTACCTGTCAATGCCGGTGCGGTCGCTGCGGTACATGGTGCTCTCGGGGGGGATGGAGGAGTGGGCGCGGTGAGTATGTGCGACCTGGGAGGTGGACAAAGACGCCAGGACGCTGGCGGCTGCAGAGGCGGCAGTGGCGGGGGGGATGAAGCGATGGTCTCGCCCTTGTAGTCCAGATGCAGTTAGGATGGGATGAGCCAGGACGCTGGCCAACAGATTATCAGGCTGCAAACAGAACAGAGAAGAATTGATTGTTTTAATAGGGCAACTCATGGATTAAAAGCTAATGAAGGACAACATTTTCTGGAGAGGAGTTAATGATTGTTTTAATAAGCTATACTGTTGTTTATCACCTCATTTTCTAAGTACAGTTTTTTGATTTTTGTGGCTTCAGCACTTCTTACCCCGATGGCAGACTCGTTGGACTGCAGGGAGGTGCAGAGAGGAGCCTCAGAGAGCAGCAGCTGCGTGGAGGGGCCGCTTTGTGCATCATGCTGCACCTTCTCCTTCAGATGGCTGATGAACACTGAGCTCTCCTGCGGCGGCTGCCAGTGTGGGTTTTTAATGGTGAAATGCATGAGGGACAACTCCGTCTTGCCATTCTCAGCCTGTTGGTAGACAGAGGCCTCCGTCTGGCCTGCCGACAGCCACTGCAGGAAGATTTTAAGAAGAACGCTTACTGTATGAATACTGTATTCAATAAGAAGAGCACAGCATCGGTACAGCAGCTAATGAACAGAGTGGATTGAGCTGTATCAAAGGAATGAGACTCACTGTTGGGTTTCCATGGCGTCTGATGTCCATCTGTGCAAAGGAACAAATGTCTCCTACTCCAACCACCTCTACTGTAAAGTTCCTGAAGAAGTCAATGATCTCTAGAGACTTGTTCCTCAGATGGAAGATGAGAATGAAGGGTGTGACTATCGGACTGAGGAGCTCCTCCAAGATAAACACCTATTATGGACAGAGATGTTGTCAATTTGTTAACGTATTCACATTCCAAACATCAAAGTGTGAGCTTTGACCAGGTGCTGCTGCCACCACACCACATTTACGATCTCAGGCCTAGTGTGAGAGAATGTTTCCGTCCTGCTCACCGCTTTGTACTGGAACAGCTGAGCCACCTCGTCACGGGTCTCGCTCTTGTTAGCATTGCCCCTCCAGTGGTCTGGCATGTAGTGAATGTGCGCCAGCATGCACTGCAGCAGCTGCTCCGGACACCACACCATATGCTCATCTGGGATGAAGGACCTAGGACAGGACAGGTACAAAACGTGAACACAACAGTACCCTTAAAGCCAGAACAGATGAACTGCAGAGAAGTAAACATACTCAATTCAATTTAAAATGATTGGAGAAGTAGTAAAACAAACAATCCAGATCCGTGAAAGTTTACCTGGTGATAGTGATTACAACTCCCAGCACAGTGATAGCGGTGAGTATGTGCTGCACTGTGAGAACATCCTCATCATAGACAGTCAGTGCAATGAGAACAGCCAACACCGAGCCTGAGAAGAATGCAATGTTCTTGGCCAGCACAGTCAGAAGCGGCGATGTGAAGGAGTTCATGTATTTGGAGGTGGGTTTGTAGCCCCGACCTAAACGCCCATGCAGCTCATGGTCCAGCTCATTAAAGTGTCGCAGGTACAGGCGACCGTACAGGGACCAGCGCCGCGCGCCCAGGCTCCCAGGTTCTCTGCGGATGATTTCTGTATAGCTGAAGAAGGCATAGAGCACCTGCCACACTAAGATGAAGGGGCACAGCAGCAAATTGGCCAAACCAATCAGCAGGATGACTCTGCTAAGCTGCTGGGCAAGCTCGAGGCGGTTCCCATTGCGCTTGTACTTGGGATGCAGGTTCCACTTATTCTGAAACAGGGAGCCTGGACCCCAGAAGAGGATGAGCTCAAAGTTGTACTTGAGGCCCTGGGTGAGGAACACCACATTCCCCAGCAGGGGGAGCTGCAGCTGCACAGGCAGCAGGGATTTGTTGATCATGGCCACCATGTAGTTCTTGAATCGCAGGATGCGGTGGTAGATGTCAAGTTCTGTCAGCTCCTTCTTGTGTATGCACATTTGCTGCTCCCGCTGCAAGCTGATAAGCCTGTCCTGGACTTCCTGCCACGTAAAGTTGCATAGTTCATCCTGCGACAAGAAGAGCACAAAACTAACTGTGTGACATGTGGGGGTATTACATGACAACATAACTCAAAGTGTGAAACTGGCAGACGGTCTAGACGTCTGTAAGAAGACACATTTGTGTGACATTTGTATCACTCACCATTCTGATCTTCAGTGCTTTAATGTAAAATTGCCTGATTTCCCAGTAGCTCAGAACATTGCAAAAGACTTTAACAAGTCGATAGATCCAGAAGATGGCTGCCATGATGAGAAGGAAGATGATCCAACTGTTCTCTTGAATTCTAAACAGAAACAGAGGATGAAGACAAGGCTTGTTTTGATTATGAGAATCAAAGAAAATCCTTTGTAACAGATAATATAACAACTTGTGTGAATGAAAACTGAACCTCTAGTGTGTAAAGCAAAATATGGCAACTAGTTGAGCAGCAGCCATGTTTGCTTACAGGACCACTTCAGCCAACACTTAAGTAATATTTTATGCACTGTCCTAATTATTTCGCATACAAACAAAGCCTTGGAGTCCCCTCGGGACAAACACCCATTTTACCAAATGGTAATTAGAAATGGGGCATTAAGAGGACAGCTTTCATACTGTTCTCATATTAGAGTATGTTGAACTTCACTGACTTTCACAGAAATGACTTTGGAGCTACAGTCAGAAAGAATGGATGAAAGGCTTATTAGACTAGCCGAGGAGAGCTGTCAAAGGCTAGGCTACGTCTTAGAACAAATATGACACAGAGGGTTGGGGGCGGGGGCTGGTCTGGCTGTTCCCTTGCAGCCAGATAGCGTCATGTGGTCCTCAGCTTGGCTGTCGCTATCTTGGCTGGACAGTTTTGCCTCAGAAAAGCTATCCATTACACTGTCCTGTTCTCTTAAGCCGCTCTGATCACAGTACACAAATACCTTCCTCTCACTAGTCCTCAATTGCTGGAATGTTGCAACCTGAAGCTGCTGCTCTCAGGTTGAGATAAACAGCAAAGAAATACATTTCACAGAAACCAACATCACATGTGTCATACTTTAAACTAAGACTTTAGTGTGATCAACAAAGATTGTTGCTTGAAACACATTTACTGTTAAATATGTCTTATTCCCACTTTATCTAACACAGTCCATTAAGTAATTATGTTTAAAAGTGTGGTTTGTGTTCATTTGTGACAAATTCATCCCTCTTAAGCTCTAATAGCTCTAATAATATATACACAGCCAGGTCTGCTTGAGAACAACAGCTTTATAACAAAAAACATGACATTTTTGTCCATCCATCCATCCATCCATTTTCTCAACCGTTTACTCCCTAGTGCGGGGTCACGGGGGAGCTGGAGCCTATCCCAGCTGGCTACGGGCGAGAGGCAGGGTACACCCTGGACGGGTCGCCAGTCCATCGCAGGGCTGACATTTTTGTGACAGTCTCAATTAATTCATCTTGAATTCTCCTATTTCCATAGGAAAACATATTTTCAGATTGTAACAGCTCTCTGAAATACTCTGATGATCACTTTTACCTTTGCGTGCACTGCTGGCTGGGTAGAATGGCATCTGGGAGAGTGACTTTGTTCCTGTCCAAGGGGTTCAGGCCTGGCGTGGTGTGATTGACGGCTCGATTGGCAAACAGCACGTCATACTCCACACAGTTTACAAGGAAGGTTGTGAACGTGACCACAAACAAAAACTGACTGTTAGGGAGGAGATAAAGAAATTAATTAAAAGGAAGTTACACCAAAACCAAACCACAATAAAAACAAGAAATAGTGTAATATACTAGCAGAGAGTCACTGTATTTGTCAAGCTACAAACCATACTGTATGTTCTGATTAAGTAACAACAACATGTGTAGGCAGGATATCACTGTTGACTTACTAAGTACAGTTACAGGTTGAGACTATCATTGTGGTGGATTTTGTCAGGCTTGTGGTTTTATGGGGCTTCCTAATAACTCTCTCTGTGGTCACAATCAGATAGACACTGAACCAGAAGCCATTGATGACGAAGGCCTATTTGCAAACCGCAGCTCTAAATTATCTCAAGCACCAGAGCAATGAAAGGAATAGTTCTCTGTGAAAATGAAGTTATCAGGCAAAAGAATAAGTTGTGCAACGATAAATCTCATGCTACAAGCAAACATTACTGAAATACTTCACAGCTTCTGCTGAACTTTTCATGACAGTATGCTTGAGGCACCTTTCACTGTCATAGCATGAAAAATGCTCAGTGACATACGTTGACCCAAGTGTGTGTACCAACCTCAACCTAATTGTTTCACACTGCATTTCTTTATACTTACACAAGTTCAAAGAACTCCGACATCATCATACAAGCGAAGCCATTCTTCTGATGAAAATGATAGATGTGGACCTACTGGTTAAGGCAAACCTCAAACACATCCACTGAAAAGATTACACATGTCTTGTACAGTCAGTAAAAGTAGGTTAAAGCAAAGATGATCTTTCAAACCAACACATGTACGTATATCTATTACACAACTTTCCCACCCTGTTTATAGTAACACTGAAGATTTATGGCTTCTACGGTGAAAATCAGTAGGTAGGAGACTAAAGTGTGTGTGTGTGTGTGTGTGTGTGTGTGTGTGTGTGTGTGTGTGTGTGTGTGTGTGTGTGTGTGTTAGACCCTGTGACCCTGTGACTGTGCACTTTGTTAACTTGTTTACTGTAACTTAAAAAGGATATCCTTGCGAAGAAGTTATCCAGGTTCTTGATGTGGTGCCATGAGTCTGTAACACAAGTTAAAGCATCAGAAAATCAACGTCAACCCAGGATCATAACATCATTACAGACTTTTAATGTACTGATCAGTTAACTACAGCACTTCTTTCCCAAGACCACGTTTAGTGGAGCTGTTTACCTTTCAGGCCTTCGGGCACGTGCAACAATAGATCTTCCTCCCCGGGAGGAGAGTCCTCCTCGAAGTCCTCGATTCTCTGGTACTCCTGGTAAGCTTCAAAATTGGCCATGGTGCTTCACATTCTAAGCGTCGCCCCGAACTGACGAGCCACTCGGAGTAAACACTGTCCAAAACGATCGCAGTCTCGCAATCTCGCCTACATTATGTGGCTGTTACTCAGCAGTTCAAGTGGGGGGTAACGTTAGCCGCGGCTAACATTAGCTAGCTGGCCAGCTGCTGTAGTGGACGGACAGAGGTTTAATCTCTCCAGCTACGGCGAAGACCTGCTCAGCGCGAGGAAGCAGCTAGAAACGAGCTGCCGAGCAGACGAGTGATGCACGCAGGACACCTGCGTGTAGGTTAACGCGGACGCCGCCTGTGTGGCGGCTGGCTAGCCTGTGAATGATTCAGCCACTCGTGTGGTCGGGGTGACACGGTTTGTTTTGTACCCGACCTGCTCCGTCCATCTGCCGCTGTGGATTCCGTTGTTTTCACCTCGAGTCGGATGTTAACGGGCGTTGGTTCGTTACACGCGGCTATCTATGAATGGCGACGCGGGGGGGGGTCATCGCTCTGTCCCGAAGTCCAAAAATACACCATCCTGTGCGTGTCCACTGTTTTTGTCTTGAACAAATAAATGTCAACAAAAACGCGCTTGACGCCATGTCCGGCGCTGACGTCACATCCGGTTCGCGTTTGTAGTTTCCCAGAGTAGAAAGACTGTTTTCGTGGTTTTATTGGTTAAAGTTGTTGCACGTCGCGCGTAAAACGTGTCACTAAGTTTTAATGTGCTCGGTAAATTATCAGTAAATTGTCGCAAATGAGCGTCCAGGGTAACGGCAAAGTCCGCTGTAGTGGGAGAGATGCACTGTGGGTCAGCGTCAACATGGCGGCCTCCATGTCGCCTTTGGCTTACAGCGGAGCTTAGCCAACACTGCACTCCGTGCGCCCGTTGAGACACTAACACGCATAAAACATGTTCCTTTTACTCTGCGGCAGAGCAAACGCCACTGCTCCCGGACGGCTGCTGTCGCTGCCACCGCGATGCAGGACGGCGGCGGACGCATGGAAGCTGTCACGGTAGGACGATGCTACCCCGGCGGCTAGTTGAGCTAATGACAGCCCCGGCTTATCTCCTGGATCAGCCACATGTTGAATGACAAACACGGACGAGATCTGGTTTCACACAGGAGATATTAGTTCTTGACTGGTCAGTTGTCAGCACTTGATCTGTTGATCTGCAAAAGTGATTTAAAATAAAAAAATACATTCACATAAATTATGTTTCTTCAGATTTTTATTGAAAAACTAAGAGATCTTTAAGTATTTAATATTAAAACTGTAGACACCTTGGATGTAGTAGTTTTGCAAAATGTCCATGACTTTCTAATTGTGTTACCAAACCTTTCTCCCATCTAGGTGCTACACATCTCTGGGATGTAATGCAAATGCTCCACAACGCACTGGAAATACTCTGAGTCGTGTTTGGAGCCTCGTCCAAAGAGCCGCGCGACACTCTCCCCACAGAACGTCCAGACCCACGGGAGCTGCTCTCAAGTACATCCTGGGACCAGCAGTGCTCACTGTCTCTGCACGACTGTTCTGCCACGGAGCTCAGTGTGAGGCACGTGTGAATAACAGCGGCCCAGGGGAGGCTGCTGCCAAAAGCTCCGTGCCGGAGTTCAAGTGGCGCATCCTGTGGGAGTTTGTCAAGCCTCAGCTCTTTGCTCTCATTGGGGCTGTTGTGGTAAGCAGCAAGTCAGCTCACCTACATGTTATGTCACTATTTCTACACTAATATGTGGCGTATGCATAATATCAGATTCAAACTTTTTTTTCTTTTCAGCTTGCTTTCGGTGCAGCCATCTTAAATATACAAATCCCGCTCATGCTCGGGGACCTGGTGAATGTTGTTGCCCGTTACTTGAGAGAACATACTGGGAATTATGTCCATGAGATAAGGGGTCCTGCCGTGAAGTTGCTTGGACTTTATGGTTTTCAAGTAAGTTCAGAGGAAGTGGTTGAACTGTGTAAACCTTTGCAAAAGGACTGTAGATGTAACTGTAATAAAGATGACATTTATTTTTCTCTTTGTTATTAAAAAAACAAATACAGGGAGTGGATGCAATAAAAGCAACACATGGACACTATAATATATTACAAAATAAGGCTACCATTTTTATGAAACCTCTATATTGTAATTTAGTCAAAGAAATATTGTTTAATTATCAGACACAATGTCTTTGAAACGGTGGTTAATGTGTTGTTGTATTGGATTTCCTGATATGAAAGAATGTTCCCTTGTTACTGTGTTTTCCTTTCACGATGTTTGGGGAAGCTATTATAGTTATTAGTGCCTAGTGCGTTATGACATGCTCGGTCTCATTCTAAAAATGTACTTCATAGCTCATAAATGCCAGAGATGTTTTCTGTAAATTGGCCTGTTGTGCTGCTCATGAATCACTTCCTTTGTTCAGGGCCTACTGACGTGTGGCTACATTATCCTGCTCTCCAGGGTGGGGGAGAGAGTGGCAGCAGACATGAGAAAGACCCTTTTTGCGTCCTTATTGAGGTACAAAACAAGCAGTGGTGAAACATTCACTGTCACAGGTGTAAAGTTTAAAGATGGAGGCCATCCAGTAAATAATGGACTGCGTCTGTCTCAGACAGGACGTGGCTTTCTTTGACGCCAACAGGACGGGGCAGCTGGTCAATCGTCTGACCGCTGACATTCAAGAGTTCAAGTCATCCTTCAAACTGGTTATATCTCAGGTATAAAGTGTTACATGTGTGTTAAAATAGGCTAAGTCTGTTGTAGGTTTGAGCCATTTAATGCCTTTTTGTGTGGTTCTTGCTTGTTTGCAGGGTCTGAGGAGTATTACACAGACAGTGGGATGTTTCGTCTCCCTCTACTTCATCTCTCCCAAACTCACAGGCCTAACGGTCGTGGTTCTTCCCTGTCTGGTGGGAGCAGGAGCGCTCATGGGCTCGTTCCTGCGCAGACTGTCCCGCTTAGCTCAGGAGCAGGTGAGAGCGACCATGCTGTAATTCAGCTCTTGTACTGTATCATGTCCTGCTTAGCTGGCTGGTTGTCTGACTGTGCCTTAAACTACGTAATTCAAGGTGGCAAAAGCAACAGGAGTGGCAGATGAGGCACTGGGCAACGTGCGGACAGTGAAAGCTTTTGCAATGGAGGAGCATGAGCGCCAGTAAGACCGCGTGTTCACATGCATTCATGTAGTGAAAGCAGGTTGTCGGCTCACATTAAGTCTCTTTCCACAGACTGTATGCACACGAGGTTGACAAATCATGTGAAATGAATGAAAATCTTGGTGGTGGAATAGCAGTTTTCCAAGGACTGTCAAACATCGCCTTGAACTGTGAGTGTGTTTTACTATACTACTATACAAACAATGCCATGCTGAACTTCTCCTGTTGTGTCGTGTGATGTGGATACAGGCATTGTCCTAGGAACTATTTTTGCTGGTGGGACTTTAATTTCTAACAATGAAATGTCCCCTGGAGACCTCATGTCTTTCCTGGTTGCGTCTCAGACTGTTCAGAGGTAAAAATGGTTGCATGGTAATTAAATGTATATATTCTACACTTCATGTCAGGGTATAATTTGTGTATTATCCCTGTTCTTAGGTCTTTGGCCAGCGTCTCCATCCTTTTTGGACAGGTAAGTGACAGGAATGTAGGTCACTATTACACCTGGACATGTGGATATAAACAAAGTATAGTTTAGTCAGTGTTTAACCTTTCTTAAAGATGGTGAGAGGGATGAGCGCTGGGGCTCGGGTGTTTGAATACCTTTCTTTGAAGCCATCCATCCCACTGACTGGAGGAGGACGCATCCCGTATCACTCTCTGACCGGAAGAGTGGACTTCATAGACATTTCATTTAGGTTCAAACCTCAGCCTAAATGTAAAAACACATCTCCAGTCTCGACCATTTTACATGCAACGACCTGAATTATTTTTTTCTGTCTTCATAGTTACCCAACAAGACCAGGCCAGCAGGTGTTGACGAAGTTCAACCTAACGCTGCCGCCTTGTATGACTGTTGCCATTGTTGGGGAATCTGGAGGAGGTGACTTTGTGCTAACGATGAGGGGTTGTAAACATTGCGAGTGGGGGCCTGTAAACCTTTAACCCTCTGCATCGCAGGAAAGTCGACGGTGGCGTCTTTGCTGGAACGGTTTTATGACCCAACTGGCGGCGTGATCAAACTGGACGGGCTGGACATCCGAACCCTTGACCCGTCCTGGCTCAGGGGTCAAGTTATTGGGTTTATTAACCAAGTAAATAAGCTTCTCATCTTGTTTTATTAAAACAGGAATCTGACACGAGTTAGTTTTATAAAACTACTACTGTGACGTTTGTTGCTGTACGTGTCTTGTATTCCTCTGTGCAGGAGCCAGTATTGTTCGGATCATCTATTATGGAGAATATTCGCTTTGGGAAGCCTGAGGCTACAGATGCTGAAGTCATTAATGCAGCCAAACAAGCCAACGCTCACCGCTTCATTACAGGATTCCCAGATGGCTATAGCACAGTGGTTGGTAAGGACTTTCATTTAGTTTTATGATCACCTGTCAAATGTAATGATTGAACCTGATTTATGTGAATGAGCAACTAGGACACTCTGATATGCATGGTAAGCTCTATATTTCTGAACCCAGGTGAGAGAGGAGTGACACTATCAGGTGGCCAAAAGCAGCGCATCGCCATCGCCCGCGCTTTGATCAAGAACCCCAGTATCCTGGTGCTGGACGAAGCCACCAGCGCTCTGGATGCAGAATCGGAGCGAGTAGTGCAGGAAGCGCTGGACAGAGCCACAAGGGGTCGCACCGTGCTCATCATAGCCCATCGGCTGAGCACCATTCAAGGGGCTGACCTCATCTGCGTCATGAGCAACGGCCGCATCGTGGAGGTGAGTTACAGAATGCGTGGAGTGATAGAGGCGCTGACATGGCCTGTTAAATGCCTTGATTGATTTACTTGACAACAATGCAGCATTCCCTTGATGCAGTGTTGCGTAATTCCTTACAGATACTTATATTGGATGCTTCTGTCTTAATGGTCTGTCTAATATAGAAACTAATTTGATGTAACAGCCTCCTCTTCTCTTTCAGGCTGGGACTCACTTGGAACTGCTGAGCAAAGGAGGACTTTACGCTGATCTAATCCAAAGGCAAAGAGCTGAGGGCCAGAGATGAACGCTGGGAAACTAGTTCACTGTAGAAAAGAGAGGGACTATGTTCCAGAATGCACAGAACCTGCAGGAACAAAGTTCAAAGATTGATGTTCAAACAAAGATTCTAGAGCATGTATGTAATATTGGACCAACTGCTGTAGATCAACACTACTGTATGATGTTTGACTTTAAGAGGAATTTCTTGATGCTGTTTTGTCTTATCCAATAAACTGTAGACTGAACAGTGTGATAAGGAACACAAGCAAAGTGAAAGTGTAACTTTTATCGCGCTGATCGTATTTAGAACCGTCCACTTTACATGGAGATAATAAACAGAAATGTACAGATAAAATGACTTTTTTAAATGTGCCACTTGTAGTAGAACCTTTAAGGGTAAATGTGCATTACAAAACTATGTGAAAACCCACAAGAAGCAACTTCTGGTATGTAACACGTGGAAAGAAATGTTGTCATTTATCAGCGTTAAAACCAAATGAGAGCATCCACAGATGGAAAGCCATTCACATGTAAAACCTGCGGGAAAAGATTTAGACATGAATCATATCTAAATGTTCATCTGTGAATTCATACAGGTGAGAAACCAAATGCATGCAAAGGATGTGAGAAACACTACAGGAAAAACAGCAGCTTGACAGTCCACGAGAAAGGTTCACACAGGTGACAGACAGTGGCAAAGGCTTCAGTGAATCCAGGATCTTGAAGCAACACATGATGGTGCACACAGGTGAAAACCCTATTCATGTGAAGCATGTGGATGAAGCCTTACAGGTGGCAAAACCTAATGAAAACATCACAACAAATGCCTCCATCTAGTGGCAACACTGAATGTTGTATTACAGTGTTTCCCACCTTTTCCCACCCAGACCCAGTGTCTCCAGTTAATCTGACTGTGGACTCATTGTCTAACAGCTCACACTTCTGTAACCTCACTGTGACCTGCACAGGACACAGGACTCTCACATCAGCACCACTTTTACATGTGTCAATCAAATCTGCAGTGAAGATGGAGACAGATGAAAATCCACCTTAAAGATATCTCAATCTGCAGGTTCTAAAGGCGGCTGTGATGAGGGGGAGCAGTACAGCTCATGACCCTGAGTAGCCATTTAGTGGGAGAAGTCAGGTCTGAGCAATCTGAGCAGTGCCCCTCGCTGTGAAATTAGTCAAAACAGGAAGAAGGCATGAAAATCTGTGAAAAACCACAGACCATGACACTGGGCCTACTGTTCTGCAGGCAGGTGATGATGACTATAAGCTGCTTCATCATCAATAAGCTGCTACAGAATTTAAGAAATTAATACTTGAAACTAATTATATGTTTATATATATGTTTTTTTACCTAAAAAGTTCAAAATGAAGTTCTAAATTTGAAAAGAAAATACATATAACTAGGTGGGTCTTCTGCTATTGACTCTAGTTGCCGAGTAGGCGCATTTCCTGTGAGGAAGTCGTGAGACAGACAGTCTAAAGACGTAGACAGCATCTACGTTGGTGAATAACATGGATCATCGCTTTCAAGGTGTTATTCTCCTGTTTTTATCATATCATATTCAAGGTAAATAATAATTTTGTTACTATTTTTTGAATGGCTTCCGTAATGAAAATATGTCTACTTTATGTCAGCAGGGAAACATTGTTCTCAAAATAAACTTGTTTTTTATTGCTTTGCCATGTTATTTATGATGTTTTTTTATGATGATGTTTTTTTATTTGTACTACAACATGTTCATAGTGTTAATTAGTAATCACAATTTTAATGCAGTACAAATGAATCATCCTCTACTTATCTATGTTGACTACACAGGACTGTACTAACTATTACTGTACTATTACATATAACCTACAGCCAATAACAGTTTAATTGTATTGTGTGTTTACTGTATTTGCAGCATCCAGAGCTGTGACCTCTGTGTTTGTGAAGAAAGGACGTGATGTACAGCTGGATGTTAAGGAAGATGATGTTGCTGAAGATTTTCTATTTCTTGCATGGAGAGTCAATGGAAAACATAATTTAGTCTTATTGTCACATGGAGAAAAACCAACTCTTTACACAGACAGAGTTGAGTTTTCAGTGACAAATTGCACTATGAAATTGAAGAATCTACAAGAAACAGACAGTGGAGATTATACTGCAGTAGTTTTAGGGGCTGAAATCAAAGTAGTAGCTGAATACAAAGTCACAGTTCAAGGTAGGTTTGTTAAAATCCTAGACACTGATAGAGATCAACTACTGTCATATTCCTACAATGTTTTTCATCTTTCTCTCACTCAGACCCAGTGTCTCCAGTCAGTCTGACTGTGGACTCAGTGTCTAACAGCTCAGACTCCTGTAACGTCACTGTGACCTGCAGGACACAGGACTCTCACATCAGCACCACTTTTACATGTGTCAAACAAATTTGCAGTGAAGATGGAGACAGAGCAAAAGCTACAACCTCTGGTGCTGTTCTTCATGTCTACCTCGACGATGACTCCATCAAGTGTAACCATAGCAACCAGGTCAGCTGGACCACAAACCAAGGAGCAAAGATACAGGAATTCTGTCACCAATGTAAGTTTGAAGACAAATGTCTTAACACCACAAAGTTTAGATGCTAGCTTAGTCTGTAATGTCCTGAAATACTTTAGTGTTATTTTCACTGAGTAAACTGCAAACATGATGACTTTATAAATACATTTACATCCACAGCTAATTAATATCTTCTGTACAAGCTGTGTGTCACTTTGTGTTTCCTTTTTCAGTTTAGTAATGAAACATATTTTGTGTTCCAGCTTCAGAGACTCTCTCTGCTGGTTTCCCTCTCTGTCTGGTGAAGATGGTCGTGTTCTCCGTTGGCCTGATCATCATGACGTCTGCCGTCATCACTGTCAATCTCATTGAGAGGACCATGAAAAGAAAACTCACCCAGGAGTATTTTACTAGTGTCAGCACACAAAACTCATATTAACCATGAACTTTAACATTCGGTTCACTTCATGTTAACACTTCACATTCTGTCACATTTCACGCAAGATTCAGTTCATCGTCAGCAGAGGGTTTTGGAATCAGTTCTTCAAAATAGTTCTAGTTACGGAAGTAGCTGAAAGAGAATGAGGACGGATTTTATATGCTACGATCTTCTGTCAATAAAATATAAAACGTCTGTGTCCTGTCTTTTGAGTCTTGTTTGGGTTCAAGCCTAACTGTTGAATGATCTCAAATATTGTGAAATTAGAAAAAAAATAGAAAAAATTAGGGATAAAAAATAACGGTATTCAATCCCGCTCTCACTGCAGCAAAAGAGCATCATACTCACAGCCTTTAAACACCACATCACTACGCGCTGACTACTAAACTGACGTCATGCATCACCCCCCATGCGTTTTGGGTTGTCAACCCCTGGTTTAATGAAATAATAGTTAAAGTACATATTGTGTTAGAACAGAGCCTGTGCAGACAGCAGCTCCCCAGGCTTCTGACCTCTCCATGGTAGTTCGTCACTTCTCACAGAAAGCGACCTGGTGGCCAATGTGCCAATTAAATCTGCACTGAAGATGGAGACAGATCAAAAGCTACAACCTCTGGTGCTGTCCTTCATGTCTACATTGAGAATGACTCCATCAAGTGTAACCATAGCAACCAGGTCAGCCGGACCACAAGCCAAGGAGCAAAGATAGATGATATTAAGAAATGATGTAGACTGATTAAAACTTTGGTGCAGTCCACCTTAAAGATATGTTGAAAAGATCTCAATCAAACATAACCACAGAAATACATGTTGGATTAGTCCAGTTTTACCTCCAGGTTCTAAAGGCTGCTGTGATGAGTACAGTTCATAGCTTATGACCCTGAGTAGCTCTATAAGCTGGAGAAGTCAGACCTGCATTTCTGTTCTTCATGCTCAAAGCTCAGACACTTAATATTTGTGTGAGCTGCTTTCTGGTAGTCAGTATTTGAGCAATGCCTCTAAATGTGAAAGTAGTGGAAACAGGAAAAACAAATGACATTCAGTTTGTACTGTGAAAACCACAGATTTTAAGAACTTTTTATGTTGAAACTAAAGTTATGTAGTAGTTTTTACCTAAGAAGTTCAAAATTAACTTTTAAATTTGGTATAAAAAAACTGGGGGGAAGTCATCTGCTACTGAATATATTGCTGACTACTACAGTTGGCTACTAGGTGTATTTCCTGTGAGGAAGTCGACAGACAGGCAGTTTAGAGACAAAGATGTTGGTGAAGAACATGGATCATATTGTTCAGTGTGTTGTTCTTCTGTTCTTATATCATACTCAAAGTAAGTCTGTTGCTACCATTTAAATGATTTCCATGACTAAAATTAGGCTGGTTTATGTTAGCTGTTTTTTATACTGTTATCTTTTACCATCAGACCGTGTCAGTGCCATCAGTACAATAGAGAGAAAACAATATTTGCTGATGTTTTATGTATTTGTATTTTACTATATTACAGTCTTTATGTTGAATGTTGACCCAGTTAACCTTTTAATGCATTACAAATTAATCATTTTCTATCAATAATATATCATATAATTGTATAATAATTATACAAATAATAATTGTATTGTGTGTTTACTGTGTTTGCAGCATCCAGAGCTGTGACGTCTGTGTTTGTGAAGAAGGGACATGATGTACAGCTGGATGTTAAGGAAGATGATGTTCCTGAGTATTTTAACATTTTTGTATGGATGTTCAATGAAAGTAATTTAGTATCATTTTCACTCTTTGGAAAAACAAAGCTTTACACAGATAGAGTTGAGTTCTCAGTGACAAATTACACTATAAAGTTGAAACATCTACAAGAGACAGACAGTGGACATTATGCTGCTGTAGTTACAGGGTATGAAATCAAAGCAGTAGTTGAATACAAAGTCACAGTTCAAGGTAGGTTTGTTAAAATTCGATCACTGATGAAGATCAACTACTGTCATATTTTCTATCTGTTATATCCTATAATGTTTTTCATCTTTCGCCCACTCAGCTCCAGTGTCTCCAGTTAATCTGACTGTGGACTCAGTGTCTAAGAGCTCAGACTCCTGTAACCTCACTGTTACCTGCAGGACACAGGACTCTCACATCAGCACCACTTTTACATGTGTCAATCAAACCTGCAGTGAAGATGGAGACAGAGCAAAAGCTACAACCTCCGGTGCTGATCTTCGTGTCTACCTTCAGAATGACTCCATCAAGTGTAACCATAGCAACCAGGTCAGCTGGACCACAAGCAAAGGAGCAAAGATACAGGATTCCTGTTATCAAGGTAAGTTTGAAGACAAATGTCTTAATAACACACAGTTTAGATGCTAGCTTAGTCTGTAATGTCCTGAAATACTGTACAGTAGCATGATACTGCTGTAGCAGCTGCTGTGTGTCACTTTGTGTTTGCTTTGTCAGTTTAGTAATGAAACATATTTTGTGTTCCAGCTTCAGAGACTCTCTCTGCTGGTTTCCCTCTCTGTCTGGTGAAGATGGTCGTGTTCTCTGTTGGCCTGATCATCATGATGTCTGCCGTCATCACTGTCAATCTCATGGAGAGGACCATGAAGAGAAATCTAACCAGACCTAAGGAGTCTTCTACCAGTGTCATCACACACACCTCACATTAACCATGAACTTTAACATTCACTGCACGATAGGTTTCATGTTAGAGGAAACATTCAAAACAACCAGGAAGGACATGATGAGTACAGAGATTATTAACACAGATTACCGATTACTAAGAAATGTGTTAATAAGAACCAGAACCTGAAACAAAACAAAAAGTTAAATAAGGAGCAATAAACAAACTTCAATCATATATTGTATATTAATTTTGTCTTCATTCAATTTTCCTACATTTAATTTTCAAACTTTGTACATTAAAAATCATTTAAACGTGGTGTCTGCTGTCGTCACTGTGCATCTCATGGAAGGAATCAATAAGAAAAACCTCTTAACTCATATTAACGCCTGTGTCTCACAATGTGACAGCAAATTGTCAGCTGGACCTGAACAAACGTTCCAGTCGATTGGTTTGTTGTACTGTATCTGCACTGTAAGACCAGTGACGTAAGCAACCTCATCTCAATAATTTCAATAATGATCACGCTTCTGACAGCTTCAATTAAAAACTGAGACAGTATCGTTCTAATCTCATGAAAGTAATTAGAGAGTAAACAGTGGCAGAGTTACTGTGTTGGACTGAATCAGGTGACGTATGTGTCTGTACCTAATAAAGTGGCCAGTGTGTAAATGTAACACTCCATAAGGTAAGATCAGGTACTGAAGCACTTTACTGACACTAATGATTCCCTGAAGTACAATTCATGTTGCATAAAAACTTAAATACCTGTACATAATAAATCTAAAGTACAGTACAAAAATACAAACTGGATCTGAATGAAAATGAAATCATATATAAAATTACACACATAACAGGACCTAGAGACTGGTTCTTTTAATAGCACCAATATCCAAACAGCAGGCAGAAGCGTGGTCAGTACACGAATCAACACGAATAAATCCAACACTGGCAGAGGTACCGACAAGGACTAGACAAACAAGGACTGGATCCAAGAGCAGGTAAGGTCACGGTACTGAACGCTGGGAAGTGGTGACAACACCCAACAATCTGGCAGAGGAATGAGCCGAGTACTGGAGACTAAATAACCGGTAACTAATAACTGATGAATAATTACAGCTAGTGGGGTCACAAGACTAGATAAGTAAAACAAGACCTAAGGCAGACAAGAAACAAGACAGGAAATACCAAAATAAAAAGGGATTTTTTTATAGGAGACACTTGGTTGGTCAGCGAGTTATGGGGCATTAGTCATGTACATTATATGCATATACATTCCTATTGATTCACTCTGGTCCACACACCAGTTTGGTAGGTGGTGGTAATGCACCTCTACATTGGTTGCCAATGTAAAAGAAGCAGTGTTAGGTCCATGGGGGTGCATGTACAGGGAATTGTAGGGAAAAGTAAGAAGGTGTTAAATACAATGATATATCTAAGAGGAAGGAGTTAGGGGCTAATACACTCAATGATGAGTTATGGCAGCATTATATATGGGTCAGGAAGTGAAAATTTAATGAACTGGACACAATCCAATATCAGGCTTTAAGATTAAGCTGTTAAGATCACACCGGTATCAGTAATACAGGTTGAATCTAACAAAGTGCCACTGGAAGAGAGGAGGTGGGAGTTAGCAGTTACTTACTGGGCCAATTAAAAAGGAGGAAAGTCATCCAACACCGGGAGTGCTGAGACCATGTCAAGAAAGAAACAGAATAGGGAAAATCAGAAGTTATGGGTGGGCGATAGGAGAAATGGGGAACAGAATGGAAAAAGGAAACTGGAAGATAGGCCAGACGCTGCCACTTTCAGTAGTACTGTACCACCATGGTTGACAGAAGATGTAGGCGTGGATCTGAGTCTGGGAAGAAAAGGAGAGGTTCCGTCCCTCCCAAGTGGGATGCTCTGCAGTTTTATTTGCATTAGTCATACACACTCGTCCAGGAATCTGGGGGCCCCTTCCGGGGGGGCCAGTGGACGGAGCCTTCACTTTGATGGCTCTGTCTGCTGGACCTTGGAGAATAGGCGATCTCCCAAAGTTCCTCATACTTAGCCACATACACATACATTTAGGGCCGGGGTGGGCTCTTTCACTGGGGCCTGGGGCTGAGCCCACTGGCCCTGGTGGAGAGATCACCACCCTGCACCCTTAACTGCAAAAAAGACATTTAGGGTGAGGGGGTGCACTGTCCGGGGGACACACCGTCAGCCAGCGGTCGTGCCCTGGAGGTGTCACCCACCTTCAGTGCACTTTAGTTCCACACACTCACGTCCAAGCTGGATGGATGGATGGATGGATAAATTATAATTTCTTAATTTACCCCTGGTTTCCTGAGCCTTACTGTTTGCTCCCTCACAAGGTTGAATCACATGAAAGCTAACACAGTTCTGTGTGGAAGTACTGTATGCAAAAGCTCACAATAGGGAAGGCAGCATTTTAGGTAAGTGTTTGTACATTAAAAATCATTTAAAATCATTTAAATGTGGTGTTATGTATATGTGGTACATCTGGTCTATTGCTTAAATTAAAAAATAACAGTGAAAGCAGTGGAAACAGGAAGAATGTGTAACATTCAGTTTGAGAAAAACCACAGCCTGACACTCAGCCGACTGGTCTGATGATGATGATGATGATTATGATAAAATGCTTCATCATCAATAAGCTGCTACAGGATTGATCTTGTGATTTTAGTTGAAATTAAGGTTATGTTTGTTTTTACCTAAGAAGTTCAAAATTAAGTTTAAATTTGAAAAAAAGAGAGCAATGGGGTTCTGCTGCTACTACTGAATATATTGCTGACTGCTACAGTTGGCTACTAGGCGTATTTCCTGTGAGGAAGTCGACAGACAGTCTAGAGACATAGATGTTGGTGAATAACATAGATCATATCATTCAATGTGTTATTCCCCTTTTCTTATATAATACTCAAAGTAAGTCTTTAAGTCTTTAAATGGGTTTCTTTATTAAAACCTGGCGTGTTTATTTTAGCTGTTTTTTATTATCACTTTGCTCTATTATCTTTAACTATCACACTGTGCCAGTGCCGTCAGTACAAAAGAGAGAAAACAATACTTGCTGATGTTTTATTCATTTGTACTTTACTAAAATGCATTTTGACTGCGTTTCAACCCAGTCACCCTTTTAATGCACTACAAATTAATCATCTTCTTGCTATCAATTACAATCATATCATAATTCTATATTATAATAATCATTGCATTGTGTGTTTACTGTGTTTGCAGCATCCAGCATTGTGACTTCTGTGTTTATGCTGAAGGGAAGTGATGCACGGCTGGGTGTTAGAGAAGATGATGTACCTGAGGATTTTTTTATTCTTGTATGGAGAGTTAATGAAACAAGTATTTTATTATCATTTTCATCCTTTGGCAAAACAAAACTTTACACAGACAGGGTTAATTTTTCAGTGGGAAATCACACTGTGAAACTGGACAATCTACAAGAGACAGACAGTGGAGATTATGCTGCTGTAGTTACAGGGGATCAAACCACAGTAGTAGCTGAATACAAAGTCACAGTTCAAGGTAGGTTTGTTAAAATCCAAGACGCTGATAGAGATCAACTACTGTCATATTTTCTATCTGTCATTGTCCTACAATGTTTTTCATCTTTCTCCCACTCAGCTCCTGACTGTAGATTCAGTGTCTAACAGCTCAGACACCTGTAACGTCACTGTGACCTGCAGGACACAGGACTCTCAAATCAGCACCACTTTTACATGTGTCAATCAAATCTGCAATGAAGATGGAGACAGATGAAAATCCACCTTAAAAGGTTTCTCAATCTGCAGGTTCTAAAGGCTGCTGTGTGTCAGGCTTTGGCAATGATCGGGCCCACATGCACAGCGATGAGACGTGAGACAAGAAGGTGCAATAAGAATGATATTTAATTCCAAATTCAAGTCACAACGGTCCGGGGTCATACACAGATAACGACAGTCCTTTGGCACAAACCAGGGGTCAGCTTACTCGGGTCCAGAACAGGCAGAAGGCAATAACCGGAAAGGCTCAGATCTAGGTACTTAAATCAGCAGGCTTCAGACGGGTCTATAACAGGCGAGAGTCGGTAACAACGGAGACTTACAATGCCGGCAAGGGTAAGGCGAGGTCGATGGTCAAAGGTACAGAAATCGGTCGGAGTACGGAATACACAGAACAAGGAACGCTGGATACGTGAACACGGAGGAAACAGTAGTCAACGATCTGGCGAGGTACTAGTGTGAGAAGGGGTGCTTAAATGCAAGGTGAGTGATTACTGATGAACTGCAGGTGTGTACAATGACGGGTGAAGCAGGAACAGCTGTGACGTGACGTAGACCGGAAGTGAAGCTAGAACAAAAACAGAAACCGGGAGACTACCAAAATAAAACAGGAAATGGAAACCCAAAACATGAATATATGGCTGATGAACAGAGTCCTGCAAAATAAAACCGAGAACAGAACCAGAACCTGACACTGTGATGAGGGGGAGCAGTACAGCTCATGACCCCGAGTAGCCATTTAGTGGGAGAAGTCAGGTCTGAGCAATCTGAGCAGTGCCCCTCGCTGTGAAATTAGTCAAAACAGGAAGAAGGCATGAAAATCTGTGAAAAACCACAGACCTTGACACTGGGCCTACTGTTCTGCAGGCAGGTGATGATGACTATAAGCTGCTTCATCATCAATAAGCTGCTACAGAATTTAGCAAATTGATACTTGAAACTAATTATATGTAGTTTTTTTACCTAAAAAGTTCAAAATGAAAAGAAAACTTGAAAAGAAAATACATATAACTAGGTGGGTCTTCTGCTATTGACTCTAGTTGCCGAGTAGGCGCATTTCCTGTGAGGAAGTCGTGAGACAGACAGTCTAAAGACATAGACAGCACCTACGTTGGTGAATAACATGGATCATCGCTTTCAAGGTGTTATTCTCCCGTTTTTATCATATCATATTCAAGGTAAATAATAATTTTGTTACTATTTTTTGAATGGCTTCCGTAATGAAAATGTGTCTACTTTATGTTAGCAGAGAAACATTGTTCTCAAAATAAATTTATGTTTTTATTGCTTTACCATTGTTGTTTATAAGTATTTACTCCATTTCCAACAGTTACAGACTGTGGTACAAGTACAGTCAGTATAATACAGGGAAAACAATACAATGTCACAGTTCAAGGTAGGTTTGTTAAAATCCTAGACAATGATAGAGATCAACTACTGTCATATTCCTACAGTGATTTTCATATTTCTGTCCACTCGGCTCCAGTGTCTCCGGTCGATCTGACTGTGGACTCATTGTCTAACAGCTCACACACCTTTAACCTCACTGTGACCTGCAGAACACAGGACTCTCACATCAGTACCACTTTTACATGTGTCAATCAAACCTGCAGTGAAGATGGAGACAGATCAAAAGCTACAACCTCTGGTGAGGATCTTCGTGTCTAAATTGAGAATGACTCCATCAAGTGTAACCATAGCAACCAGGTCAGCTGGACCACAAGCCAAGGAGCAAAGATAGATGATATTAAGAAATGATGTACTGTAGACTGATTAAAACTTCGGTGCAGTCCACCTTAAAGATATGTTGAAAGGATCTCAATCAAACTTAACCACAGAAATACATGTTGGATTAGTCCAGTTTTACCTCCAGGTTCTAAAGGCTGCTGTGATGAGTACAGTTCATAGCTTATGACCCTGAGTAGCTCTATAAGCTGGAGAAGTCAGACTTGCATTTCTGTTCTTCATGCTCAAAGCTCAGACACTTAATGTTTGTGTGAGCTGCTTTCTGGTAGTCAGTATTTGAGCAATGCCTCTAAATGTGAAAGTAGTGGAAACAGGAAAAACATGTGACATTGAGTTTGTACTGTGAAAACCACAGACTTTAAGAACTTTTAATGTTGAAACTAAAGTTATGTAGTTGTTCTTACCTAAGAAGTTCAAAATTAACTTTGTAAAACAAGAATGGGGGAGGGAGTCCTCTACCACTGAATATATAGCTGACTACTACAGTTGGCTACTAGGTGTATTTGCTGTGAGGTCGACAGACAGACAGTCTAGAGACATAGACGTTGGTGAGAAACATGGATCATATTGTTCAGTGTGTTGTTCTTCTGTTCTTATATCATACTCAAAGTAAGTATTTTGCTATTAATTAAATGATTTCCATGATTAAAATCTGGCGTGTGTATTTTAGCTGTTTTTTATCATCACTTTGCTCTGTTATCTTTTACCATCAGACCGTGCCAGTGCCATCAGTACAATAGAGAAAACAATACTTGCTGATGTTTTATGTATTTGTATTTTACTGTATTAGAGTTAGTATCTTGAATGTTGAGCCAGTTAACCTTTTAATGCATTACAAATTGATCATTTTCTATCAACAATATATAATATAATTCTATAATAATTATACAGATAATAATTGTATTGTGTGTTTACTGTGTTTGCAGCATCCAGAGGTTTGACGTCTGTGTTTGTGAAGAAGGGAAGCGATCTACAGCTGGATGTTAAGGAAGATGATGTTGATGCTGGGTTTTCTTTAATTCTATGGACAGTCAATGAAGAAGATTTAGTTAGATATTCACCTGGTGGAACACCATACCTTTACAGTGAAAGAGTTGAGTTTTCAGAGACAAATTACACTCTAACGTTGAAACATGTAAAAGAAACAGACAGTGGAAATTATACTGCAGAAGCAACAAAGGCTAAAAAGAAAATAGTAGCTAAATACAAAGTCACAGTTCAAGGTAGGTTTGTTAACATCTGAGACACTAATAGAGATCAGCTACTGTCATATTCCTACATGATGATTTTCATTTTTCTGTCGCACCAGCTCCAGTGTCTCCAATTAGTCTGACTGTGGACTCAGCGTCCAGCAGCTCAGACTCCTGTAACCTCACTGTGACCTGCAGGACACAGAACTCTCACATCAGCACCACTTTTACATGTGTCAATCAAACCTGCAGTGAAGATGGAGACAGAGCAAAAGCTACAACCTCTGGTGCTGTTCTTCATGTCTACATTGAGAATGACTCCATCAAGTGTAACCATAGCAACCAGGTCAGTTGGACCACAAGCCAAGGAGCAAAGATACAGGATTTCTGTCACCAACGTAAGTTTGAAAACAAATGTCTTAATACCACACAGTTTAGATGCTAGCTTAGTCTGTAATGTCCTGAAATACTGTAGTGTTATTTTTACTGAGTAATCTGCAAACACTATGACTTTTCAAATACATTTACATCCACAGCTAATTAATATCTTCTGCACCTGCTATGTGTCACTTTGTGTTTCCTTTGTCAGTTTAGTAATGAAACATATTTTGTGTTCCAGCTTCAGGGACTCTCTCTGCTGGTTTCCCTCTCTGTCTGGTGAAGATGGTCGTGTTCTCTGTTGGCCTGATCATCATGACGTCTGCCGTCATCACTGTCAATCTCATGGAGAGGACCATGAAGAGAAATCTAACCAGACCTAAGGAGTCTTCTACCAGTGTCATCACACACACCTCACATTAACCATGAACTTTAACATTAACTACACGGTAGGTAAAAAAGACTTTATTTAAAAATATAATATTTAATACATTTAATATTTAAATATAATAATAACAATTATTACAAATCTAATCATAAACATAGTAAAACAATAACAATAGTAAATAATAACTGAAACAACAATGGTAATTATAAAATAGTATTTACTGGAATAAACTAAACGACTTTTTATTTTATGTTTCATGTACTTTGATATTATATAATTTTATAATACTTAAGTCAGTGATGCCAGCTGAGTAGATTCTTTGGGTATTGAGTTTTCAGTATACTGTTAAATTTAAGCTGTTGGAAGGTAACATCCTGTTTTGAAGTTTTAAACATCAGTTCTTTAAATAAGACGAAACAAACCAGAGGGGACATAAAGATCGACCAGCAAGAACTAGGTTCTGTTGTTTTTCCAATTTGCATTCAGAACAATCAGAAAGGACATGAGAATACAGAGAACTACAGTAAAAAGGTTTATAAGACCATCATGAAAAACAAACACATTTTAAATCAGGTACTGTTAGTTTTCCTTCTTTCAATAAGGTATAATGTTTTTAGTCAGTGTTTAGTCAGTGTCCTACGTTGTGACTGTAGAGTGCAACAATTAATGTTTGTCTCAGATCAAACATTTATTGTGGATACAAATGAACTATAAATAATGGAAGATACCAGTGAATAATGACACGTACAAAGTGATACTGGTAGCCAGCAGGCACACAACCCACCTTCAATGGTAAAATATGGTTGAACTAATGTTATTGATGTGACATTGATATAACTTTGAAACAATGTTTAATGCTAACGATTGTAAAAATGTTAACAAAATAATTAACGTTGAAATATGGTTGAAATAATGTCAGTTGTTTTTGTGGAGGTAAAATGACAATAAATGCTTATTCGTGCTCAGCCCCGTGTAGTCCTTGGCTTTTACATAAACATTCTGTGAAGTTGTGCAGGGTCTGGACCTGCCCCTCCAACCAACCCCACCACGCCCCCTGTCACCACAGCAGTAACCAGGCAGGCCATGCCCCACCCACACACAGGTCACCCAGGTCTCCATCCCCAGTACCCCGAGGTCAGACATACCCCCCCTCTAATCCACCCTTTAACCCCATCTTGTTCCATGTAAATCAAGGGAAACAAACTGAGAAATTCATATGAAAGCTGTGCTTCATCACAGGGCAACAGACACAGACAGACAGACAGACAGACAGACAGACACACACACACACACACACACACACACACACACACACAGGCAATCTAGACTGACCATTGATTCTATGGCATGATTTTTTTTTTAAATTTTGGACCGTGGGAGGAAGCCGGAGAGAAGCCAATGCAAACTCCACACAGAAAGGCACCCCCCGGGAATCGAACCCAGACCCTTCTCGCTGTGAGGCGACAGTGCTACCCACTGTCTTCACTGCAGATTTAAATGGTAAGTAGTTGTTCACTGTGGATGACAAAGAAAGAAATAATCTTCCCCCTTTTCCCTTATAAATACAAGCTAATATCTCCCAGGTGTATGCTGAAAATGAATAAATGACAAAAGGGATCCAAAGAATGTAGCCTCGTGTATTTATATTTGATATGCGATATGATATATATGACTTTTCTCTGTTGAATTTGGACGCAAAAACTGCTTGTTTGATGAAGCTTTGGCTTTGACTACAGTTAAAGACCAGAGTTGTCGCTCACCACTGACGGTTCTCTGGACACCGGCGCTTTGGGTTGCGTTTAGTGTTGCAGTTCATCTCTCGGCCACTAGATGACCGAGACGAGCTGGACCGCACTGTATCCACCAGCAGATAGCTTTGAGCTAACGCTAGCTATCAACTGTCTTTTTAACCCCAGTTTGGGGCTTCTGTCGGGCGTCGGTTTGAGAGCTGGCTCAGGCCTAGCTTCACTGACCAAACATGCAGAAATATGAAAAGCTGGAAAAAATCGGAGAGGGTAAGTGTCGTTAATATCAGCTAGCTCGGCTTGCTAACCTAGCTCTTAACCCGGAGGGCTAATGTTAGCCAGATTGTCAGCTCCGTCGCGGCACAATTAAATTTAATTAACACTGACTAACAGTGCTCGCACGATGCACAGTAAAACATTTGCATCAGTGTCTTAATGATGGTGTGAGATTTTTATATTTCACCATTTATGCTATCAACGCTAGCTAGCTAACCTAGCTAAACTGAATTTTGCTATTTCATTTATTCTCACACTCCACTTGTCTGCTCACCAGGTACGTATGGGACCGTTTTTAAGGCTAAAAATAGAGAAACGCACGAAATCGTGGCATTAAAAAGGGTCAGGTTGGATGATGACGACGAGGTATGTAATTTAAATCAAATATGTAGTGTATGCTAACAGTTAGCAGTGAAGCTAATCAGTGTTTTCATGTTTTTCTCAGGGGGTGCCTAGCTCGGCTCTTAGAGAAATCTGTCTATTGAAGGAGCTCAAGCATAAAAACATTGTCAGGTCAGTTTGCTGTCCTGCCTAAAGGCATCGTTTGTGTGTGGAATCGGAAGCAGTGATTGCATTTAACCCAGATGTGAACAAACCTCAACTGATAGCTGCTCTGTCGTTTCTAGACTACACGACGTTTTGCACAGCGATAAGAAGTTAACCTTGGTTTTTGAATACTGCGATCAGGTGAGATGCAGTGGTTTCAACCTGCAGTATGTTGTCAGTGTTTCCCTCCTGATGCTAACACGCGTCTTTCATCAACTGCAGGATTTGAAGAAGTATTTTGACAGCTGTAATGGGGATCTAGATCCTGAGACTGTGAAGGTGAGGTAAACACTCTGGAGTCTAGCCACTGGCAGGTCACCTGATTAAAATATACATACATATGCTTTTATGTTTAGAAAGCTGCATTTGATCTCTTGCGAGTTGCATCTTATTGAACCTGAAATTAACCGCTCAGACATCATCATGCCTCTTTACTTGTTTTCGTCTGCAGTCATTCATGTACCAGCTGTTAAAAGGCCTGGCTTTCTGTCATAGTAGAAATGTACTCCATAGAGATCTGAAGCCACAAAATCTCCTCATCAACAGGGTGAGTGTTGATTTGCATTTAGTGTTAAGACTGATGATTAATGTTATTGTGTGTAAATCAATCAGATCAGTGAAGTTATGTGTTTATATTATCTGAGAAGTGGTAACTTATGTAACCTAACCCTATAGAACGGGGAGTTAAAGCTGGCTGACTTTGGACTGGCTCGAGCCTTTGGCATTCCTGTGAGGTGTTACTCAGCTGAGGTAGGTTGCATTGCAACATATGCATTTCGTTTCAGCAGAAAGCCAGGGCTGATTTCTTAACTTTTCAGTGGAGACACAATCCAGGCTTTCAGCAAAGTTGTAATCATCTCTGCATCAAATGAGGGAGGCTTAAAAAAACAAATTCAGCAACTTGTGACTGGGTCACGCTGTACAGTCTTCATGCATATGTAACATATCAGTATTTCTGCTATTCCACTTACGATCAACGAGTGCAGCTTCACTTATCTCTGCAAAATCATCTGAGACAGTTTGCAATTGTTCTGTAGCAGATGGTCACATTTTTAAAACACCTGTACTGAAGTGAACTTTTAAACTTTTCACAAACATAAGCGCTTCCACACGCCTACGCATTTTTCAGTGGGAAATATTAAATATAAATAATTCATATCTTGCCTTGCTTTTGCTCTGTCGGTGCACTTCAACAAACACAATATCATACAATTTGGGAATAGGTGTGTGGAACAGCTGACACTTGACAAATGGCAGTTTGTTAAAATGTCAAGTTGTACTAGAAACCACATGTAGAACCAAGTACACAATTAAGTACAACTACAAAAAGCCTCTCTTTGTAAAACTCTTATCAACAGCTAACGTTGCCAATAGTTGTTTCACTAAATTGAGTTGAGTTTAACTTTGATAACCAGTGCATCAGTCTGATTCTTAATATATTTTGCTACATGTTGTGATTTGCAGGTGGTAACATTGTGGTACCGACCTCCAGATGTGTTGTTTGGTGCTAAACTCTATTCTACCTCAATTGACATGTGGTCTGCTGGTTGTATATTTGCAGGTTTGTTTGCCATTACTTTGGTTTAGTTTAGTGGATGTGCTGTTTTAACAGAACAAGTTATTTTATGACTGAATAAATCCAACCTGTCTTTCAGAAATGGCTATTTAATCAAGTTATGTTTTCATTTCTTGTCCCTTTCAGAGTTGGCAAATGCGGGAAGGCCATTATTTCCTGGCAACGACGTGGACGACCAGTTAAAAAGAATCTTCAGATATCTTTTTTTCTTAAATGACACATCCCCTTACTCAGTTTATGTGACGTGTTTAAACTGAACTGATCATTAAAATGGTCAAAATTTATACTAAAGCGCCTTTTACATATGCAGTGGATTAGAACAGGTTCATACAGGTCAGCTGCATGTGTAAACTGAAAACTCTGAGATTTCCTACATGGGTCTCAGAGTCTCTCTCCAACAAAAACTGTATCTTTAAGTCAGTTGATGTTTTGAGGTGAAAACATATTATATCATTGACGAATACAAACATGCATGAGGCTACTTTAAATACTGCTCATGCAGCAAAACCCAAAATATAATGTCCTTGAAATTAGACTGTCTATTTGAGAGCTGCATGTGTGTGGCTGCTGTCCTCTGGAGATAGTCTGGAGTTCACGTTTGAAAAAGGTGTAGGCCGATGTGCGTCTGGTCGTATTGGATGACTGTGTTTCAGAAAGTTTCCTTTAACCACTTGGCACATTGTTGGGTACACCAACTGAAGAACAGTGGCAGACAATGACAAAACTTCCTGATTATAAGGTTGGTTACTGATGACACTCTTTTTGTCAACCATTTGAAGGGTCATCATAAGTTTTCTTTCATTTATCTCTTCTGCCTGCAGCCATATCCCATGTATCCAGCCACCACCTCTCTGGTGAATGTGGTGCCCAAATTAAGTAGCACAGGTCGGGATCTTCTCCAGGTACTGTTCACTTTTAATTTGCCTATAGTGTAATATATCAAAACAGTTTGTTTTGTTTAATACGTCGCAACAAGCTTTGGCCAATTTGCAGGTTTCCTGTTAACTTAATGAAACTGTTTGCTTTGATCTCAACCCAGAACCTGTTGAAATGTAATCCTGTCCAGAGGATCTCTGCAGAGGAGGCCTTGCAGCATCCTTACTTTGCTGATTTCTGCCCACCCTAAATGCTAAATTGCCTCTAACTGAACCTCAGTCGCCAGAATCAATCATCCTTCACTCCGTTGGGTCGTTATGACGAGTCCCGAGGCAAATCCCTCACTGGCTGTCAAACACTCCCCTGCACTTCATTTTGTGGTGCCTCTCTCTGGAACAAAGTCCTAGTGGCTCTGCAAGGTTTTAGGTGTTTTAAGCTGTAAGCCACTTTAATTTGGTCCAAATACACATCTCCAGTTAATTAGCACAGATGTGGGACTGTGCACTGTGCATTGCTTTGAATTCATTATGTACCTGTGGAAATGCTTCCTAACAAAAGCCTCTGATCCAAAACAAACAAATTAATGTGCAGCTGTTTGTTTGAAAGTCAAGCATGAATCAAAAAAGCCCCTTTGAATCTGCAGTGGTCTGAATCTTAAATTCATCTGTTACTCAGCAGCCTAACATTATATTTACTGTTTCCAAAAGCAGTTCTACTGGTTAACTTCTATTAATATTTCATGAAAGGTCCTAATAATAACTTTTATTTAAAGTCATATTTAATGTGTTGTTAGATGTTTTAAGATCACAAATGATTTATTTGATAGTCATAAAAGATGAATTTCATACCCACAGTTTTTCGGCTCGCCTTTTGGATGTTCTACTTTACACAGTTAAGATGATCTCAGAGCAGACTGTCAATTCACTTTAATGCCGGGAAAAACAAATTTTATAGAAAAATCTGTTTGTTATACGCTTTATTCATTTAGAATATTTTGGCTCTCTGTGTTACAGTCACTGTTCCATGAAGACCTTTTGCAGAATTTGTGTAATGACCAAATAACTTAAGAAATGAATAATGTTTACTGGTTGGACTTTAGACTTCAAAATTCACACAATGGTACATTTCTTTGTCCCACTATGGAGAGATTGTATATTAACATGGGAGCTAAGTTATGGTTTTTCTAAGAACTTCCCTTCTAATTTTTGTGCACTTTTGATTTTAAAATAATTTAGATATCAATATTAATAAAGTTGAACACTGACAGCTAAGATTATAGCCAGTTAACAGTAAATGGGCCAATACATGTGTAAATATATCTTTTTATTAACTAGTGGACCATTAGTGACATTTTGTTTTTTTTAATGGCTATTGTACTAATGTCTTTTAGCTTCTCTGAATTGCTTTTGTATTGGCTGACTTAGAGTTGCAGGAGTCCAGATAATCTGCTGATGATCCATGTTTGCATATGATTGTTTTGCACCATCAGCTGTTTCCATATAGGTAACTTGTAATACTAACACAGTTGACAGTGCAGTGTTACTTTACCCCAGACTGCCACGTGTCCCATAAAGGCCTACACAGAGTGGTTTGCAGTGGCCGTCTTAATAGGGAAGGAATGGATGCATGTATTTATTTGGTTAAATGTAGCAGCAGCTTCATTTTGGGCAGGAACTCTCCTTTAGAATAATTTAAATGTAGACTTTTTTAGGGTTTAAAATGTGTGTGTGCGTGTGGTTCTACGTTAGAATGAATACAGTGCTTTCAGTATTCCATTATGCCATGATGACGACATATTTCATAGTAACTGTAGTTACTTTGCAGGTTAAATCTTAAGTTTTAATGAAGAATGGATTTTTTGCACTTTGCTAGTACCTTTTGCTTTTCGTCAGCCATTACGACTAGGTGTTCAGTCAGCACCTTTGCATCTCTTCAGTACATTGAGGTCAGATCTTTACAGCAGTTGTTAAATTGTGAGCAGTAATTCAAATTGTCACTATGTGTTCTACCTGACACCTGCTGACTTAAGCATTTTATTCAGTTATGAATTGTAGATGTTTAAATTTCCATCTTTCCTCGTGATTAATGGACGTTTCACTAGTTGGCCGACGCTCGTAATGCGATTTGACGAGGATGGAAAGTCCTTCATACACTTGGGAAAATGGACATTTTAACACGATTAATTAGATTCTGTGACAGTGGTGTGAGATGACCAAATGTGCACAGTTTAAACTCAGCCTCACTGGATTTCAAAAGCAAATGTACTGTGTAATGGATAATGCCTGACAAGTTGTGCTTATCGTATAAGACCACAATAAAGAGCTACTTCCACACAGTATCGTCACTTATATTAATACAAGTTGGGTGCACTGATACGTTTCATTTCCTTTTGCTCACCCATCCATCTGTGGTAGGAATCAGAATGGTAGGAATCACATCCAGGGACCAGTCTGCCAACTTTTATTCACCTGAGTATTATTTCTGAAGGGGCAGAGTTTCAATGAAGAGCTTTAAGTCAGCCATGACCGCTGGATTTAAGACTAAGTTACGCATAGTTAAGTGTGTATTAACTATTTAATGTACAGTTCAGAGGTAAAATCACATATCTACAGTAAAATGCACATTAAGCCTGTAGAGCCAGATGAAGCAAGTCCAGTTTCCCAGATGTGTGCATGGGAATTTTGATACAGGTATTTCAGAACCGGACACATTTTTGTTATGCAGTAATAATAATAATAAAGGAGATTCCAGCTATTCCCACATCAAAATGATATGTTAATTCTGAGTACTGCACCTTCTCAAACCTGGTGAAGGAGAAAGTCGTGTGAAGACACAATATGTAGAGAACACTACTTTGATTCATCTGGCTCCAGAAATACATTTTGGACACCAAGGAGTGAATAGCGTGGTTAATATTACATGAGGAGACCAGAGATCGTCATAATACACAGTGGTCATGCAGGGAGAACATGGTGCTGTACTGGAAAATATTACCTGCAAGAATAAAATAGTGGGCTGACAGATATAGAGCACGGTTTCCTATGCAGTAAATGGAAATCGCAGTGTGGCTGATGACCAGTTCAGTGTTATGGTTTCTGCCAGTTCACATACACTCTGCTGTTCTGACTGGTAGTAAGGCAGGGGTGGGGACGGAGGTAAACACCCGGGACATATTCACAAATCCTCTCCACAGTGTGCAGTCACTTCCACGCTTTGTGGCCCAACAACGTGACACGAGTCAATGCAGCATCTTCAGAGCAGCATCATTGTGTAACGTGACTTGGCATCGGCGTCGTGTGGCAGATGATGGCTTCAATGCGAGCGTTTCGTCACACAGCTGCGTTGCAGCTCTTCAGTCTACGTCGATTCCAGCCGCTGCGTGTCGTGAATTGAAAATGGGACTCCAAAAGCAAACCATTTGTGTGTGTGTGTCAGGGTTTTCTGATTCCATGCATTTATTGCTCACGACTCAACGTCACTGCTTCATCGATGTTCTTCCTGAAAGGTAAAACTTCCGTTTGGACAAAGTCTCTGCACATGGTGGTCGGCTCCTGTTAGGGAATACACGCTTCTTCCCGGTAACGCTGGAACAGTGAACGCACCACGTGTAACAGTGTGAGAAGGGTTTTTTTTTTTGTTTTCGGCCGTCATTGGCTTTCGAGCGATGGCTGATCTCCAAAAGGTTTGTGCTTCACATCAACAGTCATCTAATTAATAATACACACAACAGAGTAATAAAGCTACAGTGTCATGAACACCACTTACTCGATTGGCAATATACTTGAAAGTTTCACATTTAAAAAACAGCTTTTGTATTTTTAGCTAAGTATTCATAGTGAAGGATATGTAAGTTTACCCACAGGTCCATAACTGGAGTGTCAAGGATTTACATAACACAGTAATTAACAAGAGGAAGTAGACTGACACGGAGATAAGAAGGAAAGTTGTGTACGTGAGTACGATGGTTAATAGAGTTTATTATACTTGATCATTTATACATCACAAACTGTTATTTGTGACTTGTTACATATTCTGGAATAATAATAATTAGAATAATAGGATACAATGGAAAATCTTACAATGCATTTGTGTTATAAATCAACTGAGCTGAATGAGGCTGAGGCGCATTTTGAGGCCATTCTCTGTGTCTAAGTCCAGCTGTCGCCTTGTAGTTAACTTAAAGACACTGACGGTTCGCCTACAGACAAAGTCCGAAGAACACACGGAGGAACACTTTTATCATCTGTGTATATTTATAGTTATATAGTTGACAAATGTGTCAATGAGCGGTATAGAATTTCATCATGGCATCTGATTGTGGATATTTACAAATTACTTTCAAGTTTAGGAATGTCAGGCCTCTCTACTATGTTCAATAGAGAATAGACTACTATCACAGGAGATTGTGCTGATGGAAACCTTCGCGTAGGATGATTAAAATGCAGAGTTATTGAACCGATGCAAAGCTCCTGGTTCTTTCTGTGATGGATGGACGTGTGAGCTTTGGGCTCAACGCTTGCCTTGGTTCAGACAGTCAGCGCAGCAGTGCTATCCCACAACATGGGAAACGTCAATGACAACCGAAACCTCAGCGATAGAAAGATACAATCGACAGACCCTCTCGCCCCCGTCTGTAGGTAAAAAGTGACCACAGTTGAGGTCATCCATCTACGGTAAGCAGCTTCCTGGAATCCACGTGGAATAAAACTTGCATATATACAAATTATCAAGTTCCTCCTCCGTTTTCAGGTTGAATAAGCACAGTCATCTAACTGAGACGTTTCAAAGCCTCATAGTAGCAAAAGGCAACAATGAACACCAGTCCAGTGTTTTGATTCAGGTATAAGCAGCTGGTTAAAGTTCCCAAAGGTTCTTCTGTTCTAGCTGGCAACAGGTATAAGGTCCCTCAGTTCTCGGCTGCAGACAGAAGACTCAAACCGCGACACGCGCCCGCCGACACCACCTCTTGTGGTCGTTTCTTTGTTTTGAAGCACAAGTAGCACAGCAGAGGTACGCACCACCCGAACACAGGTCCGAATCCCTTTTCCCCGAGTCTACACACTCATCCGAAAACCAAATGCACAAAATGAAACATGGAGAAACTAACACTGATGCCTTGACATGGCAGTTAAACCTGAGTTCTGTTTTGAAAGTGGTCTCTTTTTCTGATGATAGTATTCTATTTCTATTCAGGCATTGATAAACTCTAACTATATGTTTCTGAGTTTCACACTCAGCTCCTTTTTTTCTGGTAAATACATGAATTATTTCACAGTTTGCTGTCAAGTCCCCGCGTGTGTCACCCGGCCCTCCGCCCCCGCTTTATGCTGTCAACAAGCAAACTCCTCGAAGTTGCCTAGAGTCGGGTGACGAGGTAACATGTTCGGCGTGAATCCGAGGCTGTCCGAGTGACTCCGGAGGGTGTCACAGGTGCTCTGCAACACAGAGGGGAGGGAAGGAGGGAAGACGAGTTGAACCGGGTTAAGGGACGGGCGATGGAGGGAGTGATGATGATGACGATGATGATGATGATGATGATGAGCCACAGGTAAAATGAGGGCAACCGGGACAACCATCAATGAACACAAATATGAGAAATAAAACCATCCCGGGTGAGAAGACATTCAGATGCATTGACACAAGGACAGGACACACAACAAGGGGCGATGAATGACAGAAACATATGTAGACAACGATGAGTGGATGAACAACAGGTTTGGAGGTTGCGGAAATCAGCCACGTTGCATATGTTTCACAGGTGGAGAGAAGTTAACAGGAAACCGGGGGAACGGGAAGAGATGAATGAGAGATGAATGACAGGAGGGAGAAAGAGAAAGAAAACAGCACATTTTAGTCCTGCTTTAGCAACTAGCATATTCACTCCTCAAAGATACGGAACGTGTGGGTGCATTTCGCTGTGTGTGCAGCGCTACTCGCTTCGTAGGTGACTGCTGATCCGCAGATACGACATCAGTCGTCCCCTCTGGCAAAAAATGCCCATTCCAGCAGACAAAGGGCCATTTGCATTTTGTGCCAACTCACTACATGCAGGCTGTGATACCATCACAAAGTAATGCATCTAGTGATGCTATCTGGCACAAACCTCAAATGCATTGCCTCTAAATGGACCTCTGTGCTGGAGGGAAACAAGCCGATCTCATGTGGTTCTGCTTCTTTTTTTTTTTGTACAACAATTCAATAAATATAATCTGCTTTCACAGGAGCGCTGCGCTCTAGCCTATGGGAAGGAAAGCAGCATTATTCAGCTGACGGAACAGGGTTTGCATAGAGCACAGAGTCAAATCTTTATCCACATCGAGAATCCAACCAACTCATGTATAATACAGAAACATACCAAACTAAGCGCTTCTGACATGGAGGCAGGTATTAAAATGCTCACTGCAGCTGAAAAATCACCCCTTTTATTGTCGACTGTCTCCTAAATCAAACCAAATCATTTGTAACCACAGAGGAAATGATGTATGAGATGGTCTCAAGTATGTGTGAAAGAGAGGGACAGCATGGGAGGGAGCGGCTATTATCAATGGGGTGTGCTACCTGGGGGCATGATTAGGCGTGACACCAGGGCTGGTTGGGTTCTCTGGAAACTCCTGGAATAGACACGATGAAAAGAAAGATGGGTGAGGGTGACTGAAATGAAAATAAAGCACAATGCAAATGCTATTAGTCAGGCTTGTGCGGGAACCCTGGCCGAGGGCATTTCCCCTCAGCGGCGAGGACTGAGGGCAAAGCACTGGGAGACTGCGTGGATCCAGGCGTCTGGACGCTCATTAATTGGGTTCGTTAAGCGGCCTAATTGCTCCTTTGTCAGGTGGCGCGAGTGAAGATGTGACGTGGACTTCGTTAAAGAAAACAAAAAGGATGGTTTATAATAAAGGAGGTGAACACATGACATGAATGAGCAGTACATCACATACTGGAAATATACACGCTGCCTTCGCTGACACATATTTTCATACAATGCTGGATACGTACAAAGATTAATCTACTCCGCCTCCTTTCAAGTCTTTTCTTCCACATGAGCAGTCAAAGCCAGTGCTGAATCGCGGCCAGCCGAGCATGCGAGAGCGCGGTCGGTGCCCGTTTGACAGGCGGTGGAGCATGCAGCCGCTCAGGATGAAGACGCCTTGTTGTGTCACACGCGACAAATAAACAGCAGTGGGTTTAACTGGCTCCAGGTCTGCGGGAGGGGATTATTACTGCAGGGCCGTTTGTGTCTTAGACAGCGAAACAACAGGCTCGTGTTAATTAGCCGTCTGCTGCTCCCGATGCTGCCGTCTGGGAGCGCCGGCTCCTCTGGCTGCAGTGTGGTGAACCACTGATTTAGGGCCGGACAGCAGCCTCGCATTCATGGTATATTTCATTTTGAAGTTAAATGGGTTCCGTTGCCTTGAAGGCTTTAAACAGCTGATCATAAAAGGTTAATAAAACCCCCAGACCTCTTAATCTTGCTCCACTCATTCTTGCACTGTGGCATGAATCTGCTCCAGGTTTCCTCTAATTACGTGTAAAGCGAGGAGACTGGAGCTTCCGCCGCCCCTGACTGTATCGTCCCGTCATGTATATAAGTGGGTTGTTGTGTGGGAACGACCGGGATGCCGGCGATAAACTCCGATTAGAAGAGCACTTTGTGAGTCATGGATCAAAGGGGACGGAAGATCAGACACTTGTGTTTGGAGAGTGGACACTCAGGCATGAAAACACTTCACAAGGCACAAAAAGTTTGGTTATTACTGTGAATAGTTTCATCTGTGACATTCACAATGCAAATCTGCATTTACACTGTGAAATAACAGCGCAATGTTCATGTTTTATTGATGAACACGCTTTTTTCCGCAGGGGAACAACCTAAAAACCACGGCATGCGTTCAAGGGGAGCAGGCGAGTTAGTTTTTCGCATTCGTTCCATCCAGTCAAACAGAAACGGAGAGGCTGAAATTACCAGATTGTCGCTCTGACAACGCTGCGGACGCTTCTTGCGTATGAAGTAACTCAGAACTTTATCTTTAAAGACCTGAATGCAAAAAAAGAGAAAAACACAAGATACACATTACACATTAATACGCATTCAAAGCAGTCACTTGATATACCAAGTTACAAACCACCGTTACCTCGTATAGGTAGTCAAATATTTCCAAAATCGTTAAAACACTGGCTCCGATAAACAGCCCCATCTGACCTCCAATGTCACCTGGGGAGAGAAGCGGTGAGAGGGTATTGGCAGGTACAGTGAATGAACAGCGGTGCATGAAGTCATTCCCTGCGCTGTCACTTCCAATTCAGCATCCGTGGGACTAATCTGAGCAGAACTGTCAGAAGTGTCCATCCGGGCCCGGCTTCTCGTCACGCCCAGCCAGCCTGCCCTTGCAGGAGCATCAGATTATGAAAATGGGCTCGGCCTATTTCGCCAGTTCAAAGAGGGAAGCCTCGAAGAACGCGGCCCGAACAGAGGGGGTCGGAGGTCAACTGCAGCGACGGAACTCACCGAGGAGCCCTGCGATCTCATAGGCCTTCTTCTGCTCGATCTTCTCATAATTCAGAGCTTCGAAGAAGATGTCCAGGACCAATATGTTTTCTCTGAGGGGCAGACGGGAGGGAGCAAAGCCAGTAGAGGTTATTCACAGAGTTATTACATCGGAGCGACGGATCTCACATCTCCTGCGCGACTAACTTTCATTATTGTTACATTGAAGGTGAACGATGGAGACTCGGTTCATGCTCTGCCACAGTACATTCATCAACAGTAAACAGCACAGAGGCCATTGTCTGAATCACTGACTGCTACTAAACAATACTTACCCAATATATTGCTCAGTTTTGTTGAATTTCTTAGCCAGATATTTAGCAGATGCCTTACTGGGGATCTTAACCATGGACAGCTCCTTGCCATAGCGAGTCATGTTGCAGGGGGTCTGACACACACAGTAATCGTTGTCTTTCTCTACCAAAAAGTCTGTGGATGATCAAAGTGATTTAAAAATATTGTGATCACTGCGAGGAAGCCAACAAACCTGCATTCAGAGCCTCTCCGTCACCGCTAAAAATATCTACACACAGTAAAAAGGAAAAGCTCGGTTCGCTGCCATCGTTCACTTTCCATGAAAGCAAATAATGACTGAAGCTATAATACAGAAGAGGGAGGGGAAAAAAAAGCTCAGTGGGATTTTTTTTATATGAGCCAAGCAAAGACATATCGCAAATCATCCTAATGGAATTTCTGAACAATAATTTGACTTTATTATTTTGCTTCAGCACTGTCTGAGACTAAAGCAATTCCGAGTTAAAGCCACAGAAGAATTATTTAATGGCAGTAATAGTCTCGTGGCACTGCTGCTCAACACTTGGCTGGATTCAGACCTTAATTCAACGCTATTACTTTCATATTTCCTACATGTGTGATGGAGTGTGTGCTCTTACCTAAGGCGGGGTCAGCGCACTCTTTGTACTGCTCTGGTGTGCAAACCTTTGAGTTGCCTGATTGGAATAACAGCAAAGCAATTACATTTGACACACAGTCTCCGTGACGATGCTCTACTACGGGCTCTATAGTGGGAGTTCATACCAGGCATGTGGACCATTCTGCAGTTGCAGTTCTCCAGCAGGTACCGGGTCTCGCAGTCAATGCGGCAGGCGGTGATGCTGTACGTGGAGAAGAACTCCGAGTCTATGGGGGTAGACTTGCAATCTCCCCAAGGCGGAGGCAGGTACTGAAGCTGGAAAGAAGGGAAGCGCAGCACGTTTTGCCTCATTATATACTATCACACAAGGAATACAATGAATAACAAAAAATGGGAGCCCGGTGCAGCGGAATAACACAACGGGGCGGCAAGCAGGCGAGGCCCAACACAAAGGTTCCAAAGTAAAAACACTGATGTCTTTAAATGAAACATGTGCACAGAAAGGTCCAGTGAGAACAACATGACTGTCCACGTGCGGCAGGCAGACTCCATGCAGAGCGTTACTGATGCGGGCCGAGCCCCTGGGGGGCTGGTGGTGGTGGTGGTGGTGGTGGGGGGGGGGGGGGGATTAACATGGGAGAGGACGGGAGCTGAACGTGTGCTTTCAGACAGGACACCACAACCAACGGACAAATTTTACAACTCCGGGAACGAAAGTCAACGACTGACAGCTTTCGGGAGGGCAAAGTCGTTCAACGGACGTTAACACAGACCACAGCAGCTCGGAGGAGCTCGGTGAAGCGGGGTTACCGGTTGCCCAGTCATATTTTCTAATTTATGCTCATGACGGCTTGTGATGAAGCTACCATGACGGCGCAACACTCTCAATTTGTCAATGTACTGACTACAGCGTCTCATTAGAGGGAAAGTCTCATTAAAAGCGCAGACCGGGTCATTTTTACTTGTAGGTAACGCGGTGAATACTAAACGAATCCACTAATGAGCCTGGGTTCACCCTAAACACTAGACCCACGGCTTTAGAGGAACGGCTCGTTTGCAGCAAACCTACAAACCAATACCAGTGGTGTGTGTAGAGCGTGGCCACCGATCTGCTCGGGCATCGGAGCATCGGAGCCACTAATTACGGCAGAGCCATCAAAGCTGAAGGCTAAATCCTGACAAACGCCACCGACAAATTATGACGTTATCATCACATTAAGGTTCATTATTATTAAGTGTGACAACCAAATGGCCAATCAGTCGATAGAAAGTGCCACAGCAGGTTTTACAGAGGAAGTGGCAAACCTGATTAAGCCTTTATTGACTCGTAGGTTGGGAAAACCAGCCATATGTGCTGCACGGACTCACGCCGGGGGAGGTCATGGGTAATAAAGACAGGATCGCCTGGCGCCGTCTAGTGAATGGCCCCAGTGAGGCTAAAAACAAACAGGAACGTCTGAACAGAACCGTTCATGGCGGCGAAAGCGTGAAGCCGGGCCGTCCTGATGAGGACGCGGACGCAGATTCGTGGCTCAGCGCTGGGATGGAACCTGTCAGTGGCCTGGCTGCTCACATCCATTGAACAGAGAAGACAATGACGACAAGGATGAACTGCAAACGTTGCATGGTGTTGCTTCAGCCGCACAGAGAGGGGGGAGATGGATCCATTCCTCGGGGGGAGGGAGGGAAGCGGGGGGTGGGGGGGGGCAGCAGATGAAAGTGAGGAACTGGATGTGCAGCTATTTAACAGAGGAGCGGCGCTGGCATGCAGGAAGCCCGGACAGTCATACGCTACCCTCTGCTCTTGGGTGGAAACAAAGGTTTGGAAGCCGGGGGCGACCCCGAAGCCCAGCTCATGGAGGAAAGGAGGCTCTGACTGAGTGTGAAGCTGCACCTTTATGCCAGCCTCATAGGACGTCTCATCTAGGACGAGGGGATGAGCGGACACAGTGAGAGGAGGAGCAACAGGGAGCCCGTCACTTAACGGACAAACAGGCCAGAGTGACACCTCCGCAGCGCTGGGTGTTCACCATTCAGCCATTCACTCAAGCTGGGACCAGGAGAAGCGGCCACACGTCACAGCCTCCTGCTGCGAGTACATCATTCAGCCGACAAAGCTTTACGAATGAAACGTGTTGGAACATAAGTTCATTCAGCTGTTATTACGCCGAGACTGACTGAAATTAATGCTGTCCGGGCTCTAATGACAGCCCAATTAATTCAGCACATCTTTTAGGCCGTAAACACGTCGTTCAGCTGTCACCGGTGTCATGGTTATAAATGACAATTCATGCACTATTGCTTTCTGGAGCAAACTTTGTGATGGCGATTAATGGAGCACGTTGGCTTCCTGGAGATGGCTGAATGATGACACGCTACATTTGGAGAGAGACGTCGAGTGCAGCGTATTTAAAACGAGCTCCCCCCGAAGTAAAATTTGTCACGTTTGTGGTGTCCAGAGTCCTGCTCCAGCGGTCCTCGCATGTTACCGCGTTAAAACAAGGCTGGAGGTTGATTTGGGCTCGTTTATCTCATGCTCATGAACCGACACGCACTGTTATTTGTAAGGAGCAAAACCATTTAAGTTAGACTTGGTTAACAGTTCAAATAATACACATCATTTACTGCCTGGGCATCCATTACTTTGAGAAGTCGCGAGGACTGATTATGTGGTGAAAATTTAATGAGCCTGCAGCACAATACAGAAATACAGCAGATCTCAGAGGTGATCAGTGCAGAAACATAAATCCTCTGTGACATCGCTGCAATGTTGCGACTTGTGACCTACAGTGAGCGTTTTTGCCATTTCTCACCATATTTTGCCGGCTCCTCTATTGTAGACAAGAGTGGCACAATGTGAATTTGTTGTCTTGGCAACAAAGCATTAGATCTGAATGGGAACCTATGTGGGCTCAGTGTTGAGACCTCGCACACCTTTCTGAGTGGGGTCTTTTCTGTTTATACTCAAACACTCAATTGACATAACTAACTAACTAACATTTTAAATATGCTCTAGGTCGTCATCCACTCATCGTGCCTTTATAGGATAGAAGGCAGCTTAAAGCATTTCAAGTTTGTCCTACTGCTGATGTTGACTATACTGTAACTCGTGATGCTTAATCAGTGTTAGAGTCCTTCAATAGAAGGTTTATTAAAAAGGTTAATTCTCTCATTCACTCTGAAATGTGAAGGTCGCCCCCTTCGTCTCTCGCTGCCTTCATTTTGAATATGTCTGTTTTCATGACTATTTTCTGTTTTAATTCCATTTCCCAGGCCAGACCACGTTTCCAGACTCAGTGTGAGGGAACACAAAGCGCCTGAGCTGCCAGATAGTTTGCACGCTGTGTGGAACGCGGTTCCTTTGGCTTTGATAAGCACAGTATGCCGTTATTCTTGCCTCCAATCACAGTGTGGTCCCGTCGCGTCGGCCACAATTCCACACTTTCATGCCTCGCACCCGGAGCCACTGGATGTTTATGTAACGCCTTATGTGCATGTTTTCCTCACAGGGTTAATCAAAGTCCTAATTTTGCTCCAGGCTCTGCGACACAAACGTAAATGGGCACTTGCTTGGTGAGCATTTGGGGAACAAACAGAATGAAGCGGAGATAAAAAAAAATAAAATAAAATAAAAAAAAATGGCTTAGGTCGGACGGGGAGGAAGCCGAACGTTAGGTACCAGTTGCTGCTGACATGAAACAAAAGTTTGAAAACCAGGGGCCACACCAAATCCCAGTTGGTCAATGAAGGGTGGCTCATCCTGGCTGTGGATCTGAACCTTGATGCCTGCTTCGTAGGACGTCTCATCTGTGGATACAGCACGCCAGAGAATGTAAACGGTGCAGGTGGTGAAACCTATGGAAGCCTGCTCTGTGGCTGACGCTGAGACAGAAGCTACAAAGAGTGACACGCTCCCACAGTAACGCGCCAGAACATGATCAACAGATGGACAATTACACATTAGTTTTATGATCCTCGTTTGTGAATAAAGTACAGTAAAACTTTAGACCTGATGTCACTTGTAAACCTGCAGAAACATATATAATATGAACAATAAAACGTGCTGTTAGAGACAATTGGTTATAAGTTCTGTGCAGAGAATTAGATGATGTGTGATAAGAGGCGGGAGGTGTTAAAGACGACCCACCTGTCTCTCCCCACACGGGCAGGTATTCATCCTGCTGAATGTCCAGCATGATCTCCAAGCCGTTGCCCGTTCCACCTTTCAGCGTGGTCAGCAAAGGGTTGCCGTCCAGCCCGGAGTTGAAGGTGTAGCATTTCCCGTAGCGCGTGTAGATCTGCGAGACACGAGGCAGAAGCAGAGGCGTCCGGTTATCTGGCGGTGAAGCGCGTTGCAGGCACATGGCGGGCTGCAGGAGGAGCAGCACCTGCGTCAAACCAGCACCCGGCTCTGACGCCAGGAACTAATGAGGCTTCCTAAGCAGCAGGAGACGATATCAATCTTTAGCCAATTTCCCTCCAGATTTCCCCAGAGTCATTGAGAGTGAATGTACTACTACGCCATGATTAAATAAGAAACATCTGATGTAGGAGCTCCGTGGGCACGATCTGTAATTTGGCTTCATGAAGGCAAACTTAACAACAAACTTAAATCAGTAAAGCTCATAGCTTTGATTTAATTCCTTTAATTAACTTGAGTTTGTTTTATGGCTTTTCCCCATGAAAAGTTCTTGTACTCTGTCAAGCATATACACATTAATCAGCATTATGAAAAGTGTTGTGAATTAAATTCGCAAGAGTTTCGATAGAGGATAATGCGACAATTAATTCCCAAAACAGATGTAATATGGGTTGAAGACAAGCCTTTCAACTAAAGATAACACTATCGGACTAAAATTGATTAAATATTCAACACTCAGACCTAAAATATCAGCTCTTTGTAGTTTTTAACTCAATATAAAACCTGTAGCATTACGCTACATTTATTTTGTATCATTTTTACATCAAAACCATTTGAAGCTTTAGTCTGGCTGCTGTAGCTCCCTTCTGTTATTACTCGTCTAAGCAGCAGAGGATATTAAAAAGGAAATTACTTCATTTGCATCCAGTGTGATGAAGTCATGGTGAAAGAAACCCACCATTAGGGCATTAGTTGATTTTGAACTCTGTTCGTTCATCAGGTTCAGGTGACATTTCGACGCATCTGCTCTCCCATCTATATTTGACAGGTGGAGAAATGCCAGTCATGTGTTGGTATTTACAGCCGGATTTAATCACAGGCGCTGCATAAATAAATGAATCCCCGCACGCATACTCCTCACACAGCTTCCCCTATTTAACCTCTACAACACCGTGATGCGTCGGCTTGCAAAGACTGTATTCAAGCGTCAGCTATGGTTTTGCAGACGTCACCCACTTCCTCCAAGCAGCATTCAGCAATTAGACAGTAATTGTCTTTTGGTGTCAGCTGCATTTTTTGAAAAAAAAAACAAAAAAAAACAAAAAAAAAACTAAAAAACACATATTCTCCACGTTTCCAGATGTTTCATTAGAGAAGCAGCTCCTAATTGTAATTTGGGCTGATTGTGACGACGGACTTGTTCAGGCCCTAATTTTTCTTCCCACGAACAAAAAGTTGTTAGCGCTAGCGGCGACGCCAGAACCTGACAGGAGGGAGACAACAGTGTCATTGAAGTGACAGCGTCACCATCACCATCAAAGAAACACGGAGGTAATGGGTTTGTTTCCTTGAGTTACTTCAGGTTTAATAAGGAAAAGCCTCATGTCTGCGAGGCAGCAACGGGACGGGCTCGTTTGTAGCGTCCAGGCATCAACCCCTGAGACAACGGCTGCTGGAGGGAACATCATCCAATGCTTGCATGAATTATTAATGGCCCTTGTAAACAACACCCGTATCCACACCTGACAAACACCACGGCTCTGTACATACGGTGCTGAAGTTTCTGTAGGTGCACGTCTCCCCGCGGAACCTGCACACCAGCAGCATGTCCTCCAGCTGGTGCCCGAGCCGGCCCATCATCTCCGTGGTGTTGACGCGGTAGTCGGACGGCGCCGTGTAGTTCCTGAAGTCCAGCAGGCTCAGCAGACCCTGCTTGTGGCTGTCCCTGAGGATGGACAGGCTCCTCTCCATCACCGTGTGGTTGGGGTACATGAGGTCCATCCAGTAGCCGCTGTGGTACAGGTCGTCCCTGGTCAGAGACGACGCGCGGAACACGTTCTTGTTGCAGAACGTGATCGCCGGGAAGGACATGTTGTGAGCCCAGACCATGTAGATCTTGGTGACGGCAGGGTAGGACATCAGGTAGAAGATGCGATTCAGGGACCAGGTCATGAGGAGACTGAGGCACACGAAAAAGGCCAGGATCCAGACGACTCGCTGCACTTTTGACTTGTCTGGGGAGAAAATAAACTTCAGACCGTGGATCTTGGTCCTCCGTATGAACCCCACTGTGACCTCCCTCCACGTGGGTTTCAGTGAGCTGGACTCATTCCCCTCGCTTCGCTTGTCTGGCCCCGGGCCCACGGACTCGCGTGTGGATGCTTTCACCATAATTGAGCGGCCGAAGGCAGATTCGTCGTCGCTGAACGCCGCGTCTCAGTCACCCGGTCTGGACCTCCCTCATTCACAACCGCTGGATTTTTCCACAGTCATCTCCAGGTTTAAGCGTCAGACATTCCAGGTGCTGCAGCCCTGCTGTGCCGCCGTCCTAGCGCTCAGGGCTGAAGAATATATGCTGTGATGATTAAAAACAAAAAGAACTCCGCTCCTTAGGGGGGAGGTAAAATTGATTTACATAATGATTCCTTTATGAGCAAAACAGCTGAATCACTCCATTTACAAAAACCATCAAGCGTAACCATCACCGATCCTTCATCAATACATAAATGGGCGTGATAATTGCAGCTGTAAGCGGCGACTTCACTCCCAGAGGCAATCACTTTGAAAATCCTTACCCCTGTTGCTCAGATCCTTCACTCCCCCATCTCCTTCTCCAGTGCCAGACAATACTTGCAGATTTTCCCGTCTTTGTGTAGTAGCTGCCCAGATCCCAACTCCTCCCTTATCCACAGATTGAAGAAAAGCTTTTTAGTCTGTTGAGTTGCTGTCTGCAGAAAGGAATATAAAGCTTGTTGCCCCCCTCCACACTCCCTCTACAGTCGAATGGAGAATGAGGTGGAGCCAGTGGATGAAATTGTTTTCCTCCGGTGATGAAGTAGACCTCCAATGGTATAGAGGCGGTAGAAGAAGTGAAATTGTGATAAAGACATTGCAACAGCAGAATGATGGAGCCTGAAATTCCTTAATAGTGAGGAATCTGCAGCTCCCTGCTGGATCGATATATCTATATAATTGATGACAGAGTGGAGCGTGGCAGCGGAGACATAAATGCAGCAAAGTCCTCTTCAGAAGCTGTTTGAAATCTGCGTTACAGCACGTTTTCTCGCTTTCTCACATTTTCAAATACAATTTCCCCCGAACGCTGAGCAAAGAGCACCGGCGTCCTGCTGCACGCAGACGTGGCTCTGCTTGGTTTTAAAGGTGCTCTGCTTCGTCATGTCACACTATGAGAGAACTGCACATGGCTCAGATTCGTACTGGATTATTTCTTTTGTTATGTAAGTGGGAACCTTCTCACTGGGTAATTTGCATATTAGCAGCTACGCCGCTCTACTGTTGCTACAGCTGCAAATAATGAATGAGGAAAAAAAACCAACATGCCTGTCGATTTTGTTTTAATGTCCCTGAATTAGAACTTGATTCATACATTAAAAGGAGGGGTCCTACATTTAAACGCATTTGCTTTCTAGGAGAATGAACAGGAACATGCTCCTGTCATGCAGAGGCAAACAGCTGGCACGTGTCAACCATCAGTCAGTGCGTCCAACAGCAGCTGCTGTCAGTTCCAGTCCTCCACTCCTAATTTAATAAAAAGATTTTAAAGGATGTTTTTTCCACAACAAAGACTGTAAGGCTTCCCTGTATGCACAAGTGGGCTATTAACAGTGGGATACTTGCAGCATGAATGTCTGGATACTGGAAAATAAAAGAAGTCAACAAATAACTAATAGCTGCAGCGCATGGTGATAGTTTTCTTTTCTCGTTGCTTTAGGGCTTTCCAGCAGCAAAACCACTCCATTAATTGCCCGACTCCAGCTGCTCCAACAGCCACTGTAAGACACACCTACTTCTTTGTCTTCCAGGCAACACAGACGCCCGCTGTTGAAATGTATCGCCTATTCAGGCAACAATTAGTTTATTAAATTGTGGGACTACGGCTCCTCTTATTGTTAGGAATTAAACAGCAGCCCCAATGGGGGAAAACAGCCTCAGTCAGAGAGCCACAAGCGAAGAGCCGTGCAGTAGCGGCTGTGGATGACTGGCAGAGGAATAAATAACTCCCACCAACAAAGCAGTATGAGCGGCGGAGTATAGGTCCTCCACTTATAGACCAGCGCCATCGATTTCCTTTATTCTCAGTTGCTTGGGAAACATGTCAGTAGAGCTCTACTCGGCTGTTGAGTAAGTGCTCAAACTCCTTTGTCCTGCACGAGACCTGAGGAACGTGTGACGGACAGCTCCGCTCTGTGGAAAGTCCCTGGTCAGCAGTTTAAACAGCTTAACTGTGTTAGCGCCGGCTCCTGACGCCACACTGGTGACAATCATCATTAGCCTGGTGACGCTTCAGGCCCGACCGACTGTCCCGCCATCGATTCGGAGCTCCATTATGTTTGTGGAGCACTTACTGTAATACCGGCCCGTCACGTTTTAGGCGTCTGGGCCGGACCGGTGACCTGCCACACGTACTGTAGACCCCGTGACTGGCGCCGGAACAGCGGCGGGTGCCTGCTGTGCTGCGTGGCTGCCGGCTGCGCTGTGTACAGAGGAGATGCGCTGAAGAGGCTGTTGACATTAACGGCTGGCAGCTGCGTGAGGAAACGACACTGAAGAGAACGCACTGAACACAATGAAGTGGCAGCCATAAAAGCAAAGACTGAGAGATGCTTTAAAGCTCAGCGGCGCTGAAGGAAACCACTGAGGCTCTGGAAGCAGCTCTCACCCACGACCACTGTTGTGCATGGTTAATATGAAACTATTGATTAGTGCAGCTGTGAGCGTAAACACTGCGCTTGTTCGGTCTCACCAGGGCGTTGTTGTTTTAACCCAATTAACGACATCCTGCCACGAAGCAGTGGATCCGCATACGTACAGGGATCCCGTTTCCTCTCCTTTGTTGCTGGACAGACAACACGACTGTGCGAGGAAACATTTCCCATCCACTCAATAGAGCGGAAACAACAAAGCTTGCGTCGCTGGTGCAACACTCTGCAATCATGTTTCTGCACCGCAATGTTTTACAATCTTCTCCAGCGCCGCTCGCGTTTTAGTGCCATTGTAAATTTTTAATCCGTTTGTAAAATCATTCTGCAAAATCATCAATTTAATTAAAGTGTCTCGCAGCGCTACACAATATACAGGACTCCAGGCAAGAGTTAATGATTTCTCTTCTCTATAAAACTGCTCCCCTGCTTATTGAAAACGCATTTCTGCGGCCCGTACATTTCCATTGTTATCTTCATGGGAGCGTAAACGCATTTAATCTCTGCCTCAGTACTGAGCATGTGATTAGAGGATGATAGTGAAGTCTAGATTAAGAAAGCACAACTATGAGAAACATGTATTCTTTCAGATTTGCACATACGTTGCCCGGGTTTTAAACCTCCTCGGTGACGCCCGGGACTGTCAGAGAGTGACACCAAGCATCCTCCTTCATGTCAAAGCCAGGCTGAGCCCCAGAGGTCTCATTAGAGGAGGCGCAGGGTTTTCTCAGAGCAAAAGGACCGGCTCCTTCATGGGCCAGTGAGAGTGTTCAGCACCAAATGGAATCCTGGCACCAATTAGACGCACATCAGAAGCAGCCCACACAGAGACAAAGACAGAGAAATAAAAGCTCACCACTGCAAAGCTGAACTCATTAGACAGTTTAACAAATGCACAGGTAATTAGGAATAGTTTTGTTTTATCTGATTTAGACGCATGTCGACCTTAAAACTCTGTTACAGTTAAATACATTAGTACAAAAAAAGGGACAAAATACCAAACTAATATGTTTTCATTTCAGCAAGTTGCTTAGTTGATCGCACATATAAATCCTAAATGAATATTAAAAACATCCCACAGCTACTCCAGAAACTCTCTTGACCCTGAGTAGCGGGATCCTTGTGGAGCTACTCGATATGTCGACATGCAGCACACTGGGATTCAGGTGAAAGCCCCGCAACCAGGCCAGCAAACGGGCTGAAGCGTGTTTTTTTTTTTTCTAATGCAAATGGTGGAGACACAGATGGTTTGAGCCCAAACTCTTCCAATCAGGCGTGTCACTCTGGGAGACAGGCAGCTTCTTTAGCGGAGGGAGACATCTGGTGGCCTGCCTCTAAATGGAACGGTCCTCGACAGTACGTGTCTGTGCTGAGCAATGCAGGCGAAGCAGGATGGAAGCTCAGCCCTGAATACAACTGATACAATATTTATTAAAAGTGTGACATATTAAAATCACATTTTACATATTTTCATCTTAACCATTTCAGTTCCTTTTCCCCCTTTTCAAGGATGGATTGGCTCCATCATGTTTTTCCAGTCTGGGCAAAGGAAAAGCTGGCATGTCATACTATTTAATGGAAATGTGGTCATGTGGACTATTTCTAATACGGAGCATGTGCATTACAGAGCTTCCCTGGATGGAGGGCAGGTGCAGCTGTATCAACAGGAAACAGATGCTGCTGGCTACACCTGCCTCCTCTCTCCCTTGTTCCTTTCCAGGCAGAGCCCGACTAGAAAGGCAAAAAACACAAGAGCGCTGTCACTCAAGCTCCCAGTCCGCAGCCTGCAGTCACACTTTGATAAACTCACTCCTCAAATTTCCTCACCGCTACTTTCATTTGCAATGATAATCTGTTTCCCCCCCCCTCTGCATGTTTTCATCTTGTTTGCTCAGCTGGAGGCTTTCGGTATCCGTTCCTGCATCCGCCCGGCCACAAATTAAGCAAAAGCAAGCACTTCGCCAGAGGCCCGAAGCCGTCACGGTGCGACAGCGCTCCGTCAAATCGCTCCTCCGCCAGGTGAACGCATTAAAGTTACGCATTCAAACGTCCGCGAGGCTAAGCTGTCTGATAGACTCTCTTCCTTCAGTGTTCAGGGAAATTCCATTACAGCGCGTGACGGATTGTCACCCATGCAAAATGAAAAGTGTGCGTCTGCATCGTCCTGAGGTCAAGGGCGACCGTGGTCGACTCCAAAGACGCATTGGAGGAGACTGACGGCTACACGGCGGCACCGTTGGTTCTGGACGGAGCCCGGGCCGTGTCCGGTGTCTCCACCTAACAAGCTAATTAACTTAAGAGGCTGCGTCCAGCGGCACCTCTAATGTCGGCCCCAGGAGGGATCTCCAGCCCGACGGGCGAGTCAGCAAAACACACAAAATGAATCCCTTCAGCGAGGCTCTTCAGCAGCATTGATCGTCCTGCCAACGCTGCACTTACAGTAACAGTGGCTCCCACACTGGCTTTTACTGACACCGAGGCCCGTCGTCTACACTCGCTGCCTCGCTCCCGTTTGTTTATTTCACTCTAAGCGCCGCGCTGCTCTATTTTATCCCCGTCGCCCGTTTCACGCTCGGCGCCGTCGTTTCGTGCTCCTCCGCGCACCCCTTCCCCTCGCTCCTTCCAACGCTTCCAGTTGTACATCACAGACTTGGCGCCGCTCCAAAGCCGGGTCCCAGTCCCACCTCAATCTCAGCTCGTCCCCTCCCTGCTCCCTTCTACTTTGTCTCCGCTCTCGCCTCCAACTCAATTTCTTCCTCCGTAGCCTTTCTCCATCTCTCCCTCTATTTCTCTTCTGTCTTTCCTCCTATCTCTCGCACTGTCCATTTCCTGGCTGTCGGGAGCCAGACTCATTGTTTCAGAACAGGTCTGACACTCAATTCGGCTTGTGCTTCCTTCGCTCACCTTTCCTCATTTCTTTGACCTCCACAGTCAATGTCGGCCTCCAGACTACGCGGCAAGAGGTGAATTAAAGCAGCACCTCCGGCCTCTTTTCCCTGAACAAACCCCAGAACGCTGCGGCCGGGCCACAATGTAATATTAAAAGGGCTTCGGCTTTGATTTCAGCACAAGCAGATGCCTCGACGGTAAGTTCAATCACAGCACGGCATCAACAGTAAGAGGATAAATGTGGTGGAATCGCGTCTCGGCGCTGGCACGTGCTCTGGAGCACTGAGCCGGTGATCGATTGCAATGATGTTACATCAACTTCAGCATGCCTCCTGCATATACACACTGACAGATGATTTATTTGGTCCGAGCCAGTCTTGCCAGTTTATTCCACAGCAGGGTTGTGGAAGGTGTTGGGGTGCTCACGCTTTTGAGCATTAATGAGGTGATCAATCAGCAAAAAGCAGTGCACAGACAGGCCGAGAGGAAACAAGATGGAGGCGTGAGATTAATTCTTATAATTAAATAAAGTCTCTGCTAAGAAAGCTATTTAGTCTGTCATGTGTGCAAATCTGGATCCGACTCTAATTTAATGAGTTACATACGCTGATAAAACTACACACTTCATACAGATGATGTTTTGTAAAAAGCATTAAGAATCCAAAGCCTATTACCAAAGTTCACTCATACATTTACTCTGTGACATTGGAGGCCATGTTTCTGCATGTATTTATAGCACGGGGTAGAAGATTTCCAGCATCTACCATCTGCCAGCCTTTTAATATCCAATTCTCTTTCTCCTCCAGTATATTACCGCATCCTCCTCCAAAAGTATTTTATTACTTTATGCAGAGGGAATAATTGCACTCGGGGCCCTGATATTTTTCAATTCCACAGCACCCACATCCAGCTCATTAGTTGAAACATCTGTCGGTCTGTCTTGCGACGGCAGGCGCCCTGCAGTTCTCCTAGTCATACAAATGCAGGATGCATGTATGCAAACACAAACACATACTACAGGTAATGCGGTAAACTGTAGGAGTTCAGAACTGCTAAGGTTCCATCAGCTAAAAGGCATCTCAAACTCTCTACAGTAAAAGGTATCAGTGGAGTGGATTTGAATATTGTTTTTGCATATATTACCGCCCATTTTTCCACATGCGAGGGCTAATTGTCAGATGTTGTCTAGACCTTTTGTGAGTCACCTCGCAGTGATGTTGCTGAAGTATATAATGGGCGATTTCAATTCCATCACATCTCATCTCCTGTGAGAGGACCTGCCTCCGAGTCTCCCACAGTAAGATCAGCAGGCCGAGGAGGGGGAATTCAGGCAGCTCCATGAATCTTTAATTAGTCCCCTCTATACTTAGGCCCTCAGAGCATCTCCAGTTTCTGACATTTAGCTGAAATTTGCCCTTTGTGCGTGGGGATGTAACAGAGCCAAGGTCAAATAACCGACCACAGCAATATCAGAACCTGCCTTTATTAACCTACATGTGTGCATTTTCCTGTTTGTGTCTCAAGTTCATCTTCCGGTTGGGTTGAAAAGCCAAAACGTAGCACAACTAGCCCCTCTGGTCGCTACTCGTAGGCTTTTGTTGCTCAAGCGAACGGCACGACTCATCGAAATACGATCCCAACGCTGATGATTAAGTTCCATTCAAATTCCGCTGACGAGATCTCTTTATAGAACTGTGACAGTTGAGGGCAAACAAAAAAGGGCACAAAGCAAAAGAAAATTACTTACGCACGGAAAATAAGTTCATTAAGTTGATACATTGATCGTCTTGTGGTGTTTACGAAGAAAAACAATGCCGTATTAAAAACGCGACTGGTCCTGAAAACAGCATATGTTTGCTTTATAATGTATGATGTCGGCAGAGATTTGTGGAACCATATGGCCCCTCAGTGGTTTACATGCTTGTGGGGACACTTTCAGGAAGTAAATCACCTACTAATAATATTCACCAAATGAAGCAATGCAGAAGTGGAGGAAGTACAGTAGAAACACAAGCACAACAAAAAAAAAGGAGGCCCTGAAATCTGTGGCTGCTCTTAAGGCAGCTCACGTAAGCACAGATGGAGCGTAGCAATATTAGAATTCCTTCATAATTCCTTCCTGTCTCATACCTGTTGTTTCCCCTGGAAGCAGCTAACTCCTCAAGAGGATTAATTATTTTAAAACCGAGGATTATGGCACCGTTACTGAAAAAACAATTAGGCAACGGCAACAAAATTGGGATGAAAGTGACATCTCACTTCCCAACGCTATCTGGCACGGATGCGTTCGCCTTATGACTGCGCTCGTTTTATAAGCCACTCTCCTTTCTGCAGCCTGCTCCTCTAATGTCTCTGGCCGCTCATAAACATGAAGTGACTCATATTTCATTTCACCACGGGCAAAACCAAGCATTCAAAACTGAGCTGTTTAATAGCCATTATAATCCTCCGAGTTGTTGGCATTGTTGCCAAAGGCGTCTGCATATGTTCACATCTCGACTTGAAACTTTTCTAGTGAATGTGTCTGGGGTTTTTTTGCTTAGTTGTGAAAATTTTAATTCAAAATATTTAAAAGAGATACTGTTTGGAAACCAGCTCTCCAAATAGAAGTCAGTGGGTTTGAGAGCCTCAGGAGCAGCCGTACTTACTGTGGTAAAGTTCTCTGGGCCGCAGTCATTGCCTCTGTATTTGCAGTCAAGCAACATTTCGTCAATGCTGTGACTGGTCCTCTGCACAAACTCCAACATGTTGAAGCTCTGGGTGGGGAAGAACTTGGTGTTGTCCTGTGGCTGCCCTATAGCGGCCATGAAGTCATCAAAGTCCCCTCGTTCTACACCTAAAAGATCAGCCATCCAGAAAAGGTCGTTCTTTCGGAGCCTGGACTTTCGGAAGCTGTTGTAGTTGCAGAGGGTGATGGCTGGGAAGTACATGACGGGACTGTCCATTTCATCCAACAGGGTGACGTGGGGGTACTGGTAGTACTCGATCACACGGTCGGCCACTTGGAGGAGGAAGATGGAAAGGGAGGCGCTGAATGCGGCGGCCCAGAGCAGCCGGCGGAAGGTCACACCGCCGGGCAGGAAGATGTGGCTCAGGCCGTGGAGGGTGCAGTTGGCTCCGAACACAGTGATGTCCGATGGTGGACGCGGGGCTTCCTCCTCCTCTTGGTCTCCCATCTTCTCCAGGGGCTGTCCAAGTTCCGTGGGATCGCTGGATGCGGTCCTGCTGCAGTGGGGACCAGCTGAAATGATGCTGATGGCAGGCAGGACAATAATGGGTCTAGTTTCCCCATCACGCCCGAGGGAGGGACATGGGTTGGCTATCAGGAAGCCGGGCAGGAGCGACTGACTGTTACATCAACCAATCCTCACAGAGATCTTAGAGGGCACACTGATTTCTAGAGATCTAATTTCCTTGTGGAAGTAAAACAGCGGGAGGTGGTGGAGAGACGGATCAAAGAGGGAAGATGAAGCATATTCAATTTAGTGACCTCTGCTAAGCCTGTATTATTTCCTATCTGTAATATTTATTTATTTATCCAGAGTGGACTCAGGTTTCTGAACCCACACTGTGTAAATAATACCTCGTAACCGAGTTCAACTTGAAAAGCCTTTATTGTTTTAACCAATATTTTTGGGAGTGCGGACCACGATGACCTAATCAAGAAGACCTTCCAAATACAAGCTCTCAGTGTTCAAAGCAAGATTGTTCGTCTGAAACCCCGAAAAGTTGACATTTTACACATACGAAATGTCAGCAATTCCCAATTAGCTAGCAGGTTTAGTTACAGCAGCGACGTCAAAGCTTGAGCGGCCATGTACGATCACAGTAATCCATTGTTGGCCAATGGGGCGCTATACTCAGGGAATGCTTTGGTGCTTTACCTAATGAAACCTTAACGGATGTTGCAGTGAAACGCCAGAGAATTACTCATGGTTCGTGGTTCCCGGTGAGAGCAATGGCGCCGGTGGCCGCTTCGAATCTGCATTTCTTCCATCCTCCGTCCTCAGTATTATCATCAGGTATGTATGATACAATGTCATGAACCTGTCTGAAGAGTTAAAGAAGCCGTCCGTCTACTGTTCATATTATTAAATCTCCGCTTTAAACCAATAAAAAGAATTTAAAACCCATTCTAATCGATGCAGCTCAAACCTGCAGCACACATCATCTTCTATCCTGCTGCAGTCCCCCTATCATGTGTTTTGTAACAGCATCAATAATTGATGTATTTTCCTGCATATATTTCAACTCATGGACAGAGGTGTGTAGTGCAGAATGCAGACTTGAGCTCACTTCACTCAATCCCAGGAAGTGACTGCCTCGACTGAAATTATATTCCCTCACTTCATTCAAAGCACAACTTAATAGTGGAATTGATGTTGGGAGCAACGCGTCAACGTCAGCCTCACCTTCGAGCAGCACCCGTTCAAACCACACTCTCTTCTTGTCCTGCTTTTCTTCAACCTCTTTTCAACCTCACAAATGTACTCTCAAATCTACTTATAATCATGGCTTCCTCTACTGCCAGAGGCTTTGAGATGGATGTAATCTCAAATATATAACGTGTTTATGTCTGGCATTAACTTGAATAATGGCATATTCCAATTGGTATATTTCATCCTTAAGCTGCATTAGGTCTGGAAGAGGAGTATACAGTAGTAGTTACAGATGTGCACTGCCTCGCATCCATGTGCTTAAACCCTAAACTGACGCTAATGGACCTTCTGGCCACTAGGGGGCAGCACACCAACCTACAAACACAGTCACACTTCATTGTGGATGTGCAGAACATGTTAGTAAATAGTGATTAGGCGCCTACATCTGGCATCGCGTTTGGGTTTTACACTCCGAACGGCAACATCTGGCTTTTAAGCAGCTGAACGCTTCTCTGTGCTCAACAGCTAGCTGCTAATTGTATTTTGGTGCTGATCGAGGAGCATTCGTTAAAAAAAACTGCCTCTTGTTGCAGCTGTGAAAGAAACGCAGAGACGAGAGGTGGAGGAAGCGGTTTGCTGTGCAACCAAAACGGAGCTGAAATACACTAAAACGGCAAAGGGGCGCAAGAGAAGCCGCGATGGATAGAAACCAGCCTCTGCCTCAGTGAATATGTCAAAGGACCTGCTCACGCACTTGCATTAAACAGTGTGCAGCTTTAAACATTGGTTTCTTTATGCACAGCTTAGAGACACTCAGTATGTCCCTTTCTAAGTGTAAATAAACTCATTCAGTAGCTCTTCACACTGAATTGAACATTTATGCCCCGTGAGAACCACCTCTGCCGTTTTATATCACCTATGGGTAAAATGGAGTAATCTTTCTTCAACTATAGCAAACGCATAGGTGCTAAAATTGTGTTTCTGTAATTAATAGGTGCACATTGAGCGAAGGGCCGGCCACAGCTCAATCAATACGCTGCGGAGTTTCTCCAGACTCTTAAGTTAGGTGTAGTGGTTAATGTGCTGCCTTAAGAAATCAGCAATTCAGTGCATCACCGGTTGTCTGAGGCCCAAAAAACACTCGCCCTCATTCTACAGTGGGAAGAAGCAGGGGCTGCATTCACACGTGTCAAGATTACTGATATGTTCAGAGACAGAAAGTGCTCCTCCTCATCAGCCACTTTGTATCCCGAGTGTGTGGAGAATGTCAGGGTCGGTCCGCTGGATCTGATGGAGGACATGTTTCGCTGGCTAAAAGACTGTCATTGTCATAAAGGTCATTTAAATACTGAGAGTGGAATAAAAAGGTTTAAACCTGTCCCACTGCTAATTATCTCCTCTCTTATTATGTCGACCCGAGTCCACCTTTGCAACCAGGCACCTTCAGTATGTAACTGTTGAGTGGAGGAGAATATAGGGTTTTCTTAGTTATTGTTTGATTGCAAATGTTACCCCCCACAGGAGGAACAGAGGTCTCAGAGAACACAGCTTCATCCAAGGCGCTTGTACATCAATGTCCTACATGAGGACACTCACGTCACAGGCTTTCATTCAACCAAACACTTCCCCAGTTCCTATCAACACAAGTTCTTTCTTGTATCTCCAATCGAATCAGAAGGAAACAGCCATGTTTGAAAGTGCTGAGCTGACATATTAATGTAATGACACATTTCACATCAATGGGCCTCACTGAGATAAGTATGCAAATAAACTCATTAAAATGCAAGAGCAGAGCACGATGTTGGATTTGTTTCAAGCTCTTTTAAGCCCCAGACCCCAAATGCCTCGGCCAAACTTTCTTCAACAACACAAAGTTCACAACGGCTCAATAAGGAAGAGTTGTCGGAATTCAAATTGCTCATGACCTTCAACGTTTTTTGACAGAAACTCTTTGCTTTGAGAAACTTTATACATTTCTTTCTTACTTTTAAACAACTGCCTCGGGTCACGAAGCTGTTTTGGGCCTGTGACTTCTCATTGGTGCCGAAATTAACTGTAAATACACATTACAGTATTTCCCCAAACAAAAACACACAGATACAATTACTGTAGATTTACGCTTCAATTTTGAATAAAAAAAAACAACATTTTCACTGATGAGTCTCTGCCAATGGGACCAACAGGCCTCACCACATTTTCATAACAGTGCAGGGTCTGCTGCTATTTATAAAACCCTTCATAAATGCAGCTCTTTAAAAGCCAATAACCAGAATCTGGGACGTCAATGAATGTACAGTGCACTGCAGCTGGTTTCTCTGGCAAGAAGGAAATGAGCAACTTACAGTATGGGGAAGCGCAATATTTTCAGCTCGGGGATCCTACTGTAGATAAACTGGCTATCATGCATTGGCGCAGCAGCACTGTATAGTGTAAATCGACTTCACAAGCCGGACGGTCAATCACTTCTCATGTCGTTGTGCTTCATAGCGATGGCAGAATCCCTCCTCGGTTTGATTTAAGCCCTAATTCCATGCTACGAGTTATTCATCAGGCACAAGCAGAGAACTTCATGCAGCTGCCAAAGCAATCACAGTGTATAAAAAGGGAGAAAAGCTTCACTGTGGGAACTTCAAAGGACCTTTCAAAAATTAATTTCTGTCCATGTAAGACAGCAATTAGCTGTAAGCACAGTTAATGGGAATAAAAGGTGACTCTTCCCTCGTTCATTTACGACAGCGGTTTTTGGAAACAACACTCTTGAGAAGAAAACCTTATCTAAAATGACACTGACGTACTGTATCACTGGTGTCAGCCTGTGGAGACCACGACTGTCCAGATTAGTCATGGTCCAACACGTTCCAACTGGTTTGTAGATGATTATAAATAAAAAAAAAGCATAGAAAAGTTGGTTAATCATCTAATCTTTGGAATTATTAAAGATTGGCAATTTAATTTACTTCATGCTGAAGATGTCATAAGACTCACCCAGAGGAGACATGTTATAATCACTGATGATGGAAATATGAAAGAAATTCCCACCTTGCTGTGCAATCTAAAATAATAGTCCTGCTTCCTGGATGATCTGGCGCTAATGAACACTTAACTCTGGGGCAGAGCAGATAATAAGAGGCATTATCAGTATGTGTTACTTGGTCGTACGGAAGCTTTTACTAGTGGCAGCGCGGAACGAAAAGCACACGCACTCAGGAAATTACAGCGTCTCCGACCAGCATTTATGTACTGCAGCAGTGTCCGCGAGCTCCGTGAACAGCGGTTACAGGAAGAGCCACTCGATGAAATCAAAGATAGGAGTGTCTGCGTTCTCTCCTGGGCTGACGGGAGCTTCTATACACTGTAGAGGGCCGTTATTGCAGGGACAGCTTGTGCACACAGTGCTGCGTTCCTGAATTCGCCACCAGCCCGACGACTGAACGCAGATTCCTTCAAGATGCCACATTCAGTTGCTTAAGAATTTCATAATAAGCCACCATCCCACTACATAATCACAGGTATCAGAGAGCAGCACACAGCAAACGGCCCGATTTAAGGTCACTATAATATATGTTTACAATAATGACAAGTCTCATACATTGAAATTGCATTAGAGAGGTAAACAAAGATTTAGATTATTATTATACGACTACAATGTAAAGAGTGCAGCATGCTCATTCAAACAGTCAGTAGCTTCGTCTCAGATCAAGAGTAATACATAATTTAACCTTTAGGATCTCCGTCGGTTACACCCCCCCTCGCTGTCGCTTCCTTCTGTGTGACTTCCTACTTCATTTCTTAATAATCTCATGAGCTCTGTCTGTTGTTGATTTGTTGGACTTAGACAGACTCCACATCACAGCCGTGCACTTTGACCCTTCTAGTCATGAGACGATATGGAGCAATGCCGACAGTATTAAACAGATCTGGGTCTCTCAGCCCTGTGTTGTCCACCCGTCCTGCCCCGACTTTGCACTGCTGTCCAAAGTCCGCTAATTGGATTAACAATGGCAGCAGACAGACGTTGTCAATAAAGATTGATCCCCCCGTTTCATCCACGTTTGCACGGGCAACGCAAGCTAGCTTTCACTCACTCCCATGGCCATTAATTATAGTGGCTATAAATGGCTTAAGACCAATTAATGTACGGGTGGAGAGAGCTCGATTGTTTTGATAGCTGCCTGGAAGACGTCTGCACGGCGAAAAAGGGGGAGGAAGACAGAATAAATGTGAGGCGTGTGACAGGTCTGCGTCGCTGTCTGCTGCTGTCTGCTGCCGTCGCCTTCCTCGGGGAGATTGGCAGGGAGTCCATCAGAGGGACGGCCGGGACCTGTGCTGCTGGATCCGAAGCCCCTGAGCTGCACAGAGTCATTGCCCCCCCCCCACACACACACACACACACTTCAACATCTCCCACTGTTTCAGCGCTTACAGAGCTTAATGTTAACGCTCACCTCGACTCCAGGCTGTAAAGACTAAAGGCCAAGTTAGACATCTTAGAGTTTTAATGGATCTGAGCGCCCGAGCCACACTTCAGAACTAACTAAATCAGTCTGTTGCCACATAAAACATATCGGATTTAAAAGGACTGCATGAAGGAGTATTCCAAAGGTCTCTTTTAATGACTGCTATTGGATTTTACATGCAAATGACTAAAAAAAGCATGTTTAATGAAGTTTAACCATGAATGGCCCTAAGATGCAGCTATTCTAACAACTAACTATTTTATGCCTTAGAAAACTCTCTTATAACTTTGTTTATCTCCTTGTTATCGCCACTGTTATTTATACCGCCATCATGTGTGGCCTCCTCGCTGAACTCGCTATAACAAACAATTACCTGCTTTCTGTGTACGTGAGCGGCGAATCGAAGCCGAGCCGAAATTGGCTGGAGATTCAAGGGCATTAAAGTGAGTATTTTTACAGCACAAATCTTCCCCTAATGCGTTTCATCGTTGGGCGTGGCAGAGGACTGTCGAGGGCCTGCAGGCGTGCGTTAACTAAGCAGGCGATCCTCAGCCTGTAATGGCTGCGTAAAGCACAAAGAATTCAATTAAAGTGGACGGGGAAACATCGCAACACAACAAGCGTTAACAGTAATCCATGGGAGCGCCCTGCCGAGACCTCTGGGATTACTGGTTAGCATCCGTAATGGCCGAGCCGGACAGAGGGAAGGACAGGAGGCTAATACTGATCCGACGCCTCACACGCTACAGCAGTTTTAGATGTTACAAATAATTACTCACCAAAAGGACAAAGAACTCATCCGAGCCACATAAACTGACGAGCAGCTTTGTGACTCTCAGATGCCACGGAGCCACATGATCGTACTGTACCTAAACACAGCACAAGCCCCCGTCCTGTTGGGTGGACGTCTATCCTCACAGCGCTTTCCGTCTGGGCCTTTTAGCAGACAGTGAAGGCAGCAGCCTCCATTATTCCTCTCAGCCGCCTCCTTAACGAGCTCTCCTGTGTGCCTCACAGCTATCGGCTGCGCATCTCCACTGTTCTTCCACCGATTGATGCTACTCCCTACAAACTGTCCGACAGTAGTCAAGACTGCATCCCTGCCTCTCCAACATCTGTGAAAAATCTACTGATGAGTCTGACGGGGGTCAGTTGTTGTCAGTGTTTGGCATTTCGATTAATTTATCGATTTGATACAGTACAAATACTACAAACAATCTACTTGTTCCCTTTCTTCAGTTAATAAAGGCCGGCAGCAGGTGGCAATGTTTATTTAGCCACAGCATCGAGGTGCGTGTTTTGGTGCAACATTCCGTGAGTAACGATTCGACATATTGCACTTTAAGGTCAATTCATTAAATGTAGTGCAACAATAAAACAACAATAACAACCTCTATACAAAAAATTCCTTTAAGCCATAACAGTGTTCAGTTTTAACGGACGCTGTAAGAGAAGAAGGATTTTGAATTTCAACCCTGATCAACTGACCTTTCCGCTGTATATGCTGCAGGTCTGTCCCTAACAGTGGTCAGTGAATGCAGCACCGCACAGACAATGCTTTTTGCTTTCTCACGCGGCAGACGGCGCTTTCTAAGACACAGCTGCCTGACTGGCGTCTGAAGGCAGAACAATACGCTGCTACTGTACCTCAGCTGTTTACCAGCCTGTGAGTCACTCTACTCTTTGGAAATCAGACACTAATGAAGCGACAAATACTGCGCGGGTAAATCCTAATACCAATGCGTGACCATAGAGACACGCACACACACACAAAACATGGTGTATTTCAGTGAGCAACTGTGAAGCCACAAATCATCCTGTTAGCGTACACAAACAAGCTGTTTATCTATCCTGGTCCAGATCTGCTCCTGTCAGCGGAGGCAAGCCTCCAGATCAGGTCTCCAGTGTTTTCACCGTCATGTGTCTCACATCAGTAGTTTTCATTCCTAAATGACTTATAAAATTAAATTGCATTAATCATTGCACAGCTGAACATTTTAAAACGATTGCCGGTTTTTATCTGGAGCTCATTGTGAGGCATCTGGGAAAGTTGGTTCATCTGATGTCACGTACGCAACCTGTGTGAAATATATTTGTGACTGAGGGCGAAAAACACATTAAAAGCCCATAAGTAGTTTGACTTGCGGCCGCAGAAGGGTGCTCATGCATTGGTGACACCTGAGAATTTCAATTTAATTTCAGTTGACTGGTTTGATTAGAGGGGGCTGGGAGAGGCGCTGGTACATGGCAGGGGAAGAGGACTCGGCTTCCCACCTATTACTTTCAAGCTTCCATGACCAATAGCACAGAGGACGGCGGCAGCGTCTGTCCAGCCATGATAAATGCTCTGACGGTAGAAAGGCTGGTGGCCTTTGCCTTTGTGAATGCCAGGAACGACATCTTCATGCGTCATGTTAACCACATGGCTTTAATACTGGTTCTGCTGTAATAAAACAACCATTAGGGAAATGAGGGGTATATCGAAATGCACAGACCCCCCCTGGTAATTTCAGTAAATATTTAATTAGACATTTTTGATAATTTAGTTCAAGTGTCATCACCAATTTGTAAAAGCACAACAACGAGATGAGGTCAATTTCAATATGAATTGGTCCAGTAATGGGCAGGTTCTGATAGATGAGCGGCCGTGGCGGGTTTGGGTTCAGGGCAGCAGTTCTTCAATTTGTGAAGGATCATTAGCTGGAGATGTCTGGAGCTCTAGGGGCTGGGGAATCAAATAGATGCGGCAGGTACAGATGCTGCGGCGTCAATAGGAGATGTTTAAGCCTCACAATGCGGTGTGACGGGCCACTGTGGACTGGGAGCTGCACGTGGCATTAAAACCACCCTTGTGCATGAATTATGAGGCTCCTGAAAGGCACGGGAAGACCAAGTGAGTTAGAGTCAAGCACTATATATCCAGAACTAGTCATCCAATCTCCCTCCTACACGTACAGCAATATGTGTGGGCACAGGGTGTCAGGCTGGGGTCTCACTTACTGCTGCAGTCACTATGTAAAGCAGCTTTATATATGCAGACACTGTACTCGGCCGACTCGGATTTGCCCGCGGGGTAAAACAGGTTTGTGCAACTTGTTTATTTTCCAGCGCTAACATGACCGCGGCTCCGCTTTCGGCTTCATCATCGCCGCTCGGAAAGTTCAGACATGATGCCATAAAAGCCAATGACAATATTCTGTGATGCGCCGCTCCGAGGAAAGCACACGCTTAAGCACAAATACTGTAATTTCCACGGTCCTCACGCCCCAAGGTGCTGATTTCTGTGGTTCAGTATAGGTTAAATAAGCGTTTTCCTTATGGGTCCTGTGCGCTGCAGAATAAACTCTGTGCAGCAGTGGATGTGGGGTTTTATCACCGAGCCCACTCACATGCCGCCTTTTGATTTTCCCCCCAAATCAATAGAAAAGAAACAATACAATCAAGCGCCCGAGGCAAACCACCCATTTTACTGAACACATGTCCACAATATGGCTGCTCCAATAGATGCTACACTCACAGCACACCAAATGGGTTTCTACTGTCTCCCTGTGACACACAGAGACAGTAAATGTTGAAATAAACATTGAAGTGTCTGTAAAATCAAAAGTGATGTGTTTTAAATATATATTACGGTTAGAATTTCATATTTACGACTCATTTTTTCCATTTTTACTAGCAATTAAACAGCAGTGAGGGATTTAATAGCTGGACTAATACTCAAGACTGAGCAATCAAGTCGTTCCTGGCTGTAAAAGGAAACATTTGTGCTTTTATGTGTGTTTCCACAAATCTGCTTGGGACCACGTGTGTCGGCGTCGGAGCTCGAATGGACTAATTGACTTCGCACCCGTCGCTCCCAAAGCAAAGTAATGAGGCAGTTACTGTAGCTCATTAGCATAAGCATTTGTTGTTATTGCTACGAGGGAGGCGTGAGCCGGCGTCATCAGTGTCATCAGCAGCACGGGCAGGTCGGCGAGGCAGGGCCGCACTGTGCAGAAAACCCTCGCAAGGTGAGACATGACGCCGTTTCCAGAGGACTTTCTCTGCAGAGGGGAAAGGAAGCCTTTTACTGTGTCTCTTAAATTAGATGTAAATTGAAAATATGGCTGCAAGGAAAAGGAGAGAGCTGCATGGATGATCAGTTGCATTCTCATATTTTGGCCACCGTGACTTCTTACAATGACTGGAAGTTTCTGCACGGCCGCAACAGACGCAAATGAAGACAAATAATTACATAATAAACAATTAACATCGGGTCTTTTGCATAAACTAACAATTTACTGTGGTTTCGGGATTTTCTCGGTCTTTGCCCTATTCATTTGTACGACAACAAGACAAATGGCGGCGCATAAAGAGCGCTCCCACTGATAACTTCCATCACTAAGCGATTATGCAAAATCTGCGATTCATTAAATTAACACCACCGTTTCTCTCGCTCCTTGCCAGTTCTTGCCTCCTCATCCTTTTAACCTATCATGTTTATATTGTTATCTCTCATTTCTCCAGGCATCTGTATAATTAGCACCTAATCCTGTCATTAGGTTAATTTCCATTAAGCCTGTGATGGCTCGCGTCATCTCGTGTTTACATGATGCCACCAGTGCAGATTCTCACAAGATCAACAAGTTTCTAGTGTTGATTCAAGTATTAGATAATATTATAATATTCTAATTAATTATAGACTAGAAGCAGAATTAAATGCATGGATTGACTACTTTCTTTCCCTCATCACATCTTTTATGAAGATAAGGTTTAGGTTTGTAACAACAACCCAAATTGATTCTTTACGGTCTTTTTACAACTGTATTTGCATCGCTGCGCGCTTCTGTGTATAAAAACTGTCTGTAATACATTTCAGCAAAGGAGATATGGTCATTACAAAATGCAGCAGTAAAAGATTAGCTAGAAAGTGCTCGCTTAATCTATATTGTGGGATGTAAAGTTTCAGGCAAATCCACTTGATACAGGAGATTAAGTTTTACCTAAATCAACAGGAATCAGCTGGTAATCTGTAATAAATCCTCTCATGAGTGCTTGAAGTTGCCAACTGTCTTTTGTTTATGCTTTGCATTGCATATTACCGATAAGGCCGTCTCTTCATATCACACAAAAACAAAAGCACTGAGGCTGTAATAAAATTGTGTCATTAAAATCATCATGGAGCTTTCACTTAATAACGAGCCCCAGAGCGGCTCATGTATCCGGAGGGTTGATCTCAGCGCAACTGCAATAATTTGGCTTTTGCATAGCTAATAACCACACAAATAGAATACCTATATAATCAAGACAGTCCTATAGAAGACACGGCTGTTATTTAAACCTCATTACAGTCATTATTCCATCACACTAGACTTCTCTAATTACGAGGCTCGTCTCGTCGTGTCCTGCGGACTCTCTCAGAATTCATGATTGAAGGTTCCGCAAAGAATGAAAACACATTTTCTGATACAACCTTCAACGTGGCGTCCGTTTTGTTCCCTTGCATCCAGTTTAATTGCGCCTGGAGTAATTAAATGTTGAAATTCAGAATTCACAGCCGGGCTGGAAGGAGGTGTTTCATTTGTTTGTCTGTGGGGCAGAATGAGTTGAGCGTTGAGGTGCATCCACAGACGGTCCTGCTTCAGTGGAGCAGAAATCCTAAGCCACTAGGTTATTTTGGATTCAATCTTGGCTGCAGACATACTTTACACTTCTTGCAATTTTCCACTGTGCCACGCTGATTTAAATGCAAAGCCCCAAAACAAGTGTTTAATGTGCAAAGACAACTTAATTCCAGCACAGAAATACTTTAGACATGGCCGTACCTGTGACCAGCCATCAGTGTATTAGCAAAGGCAGAGGTGCAGCATAGACAACCACTTACACCACCTTAGCTGTGACACTTTACTGCAGCTGTGAAGTGCAAGGCTTATCAGGACAGCATTATTCTATGAATAAAAATGGATCCTTCTGAGCATAAAAGGTGTGAGAACACACAATCACTGCATCACACTGCAATCATGTCACGGAGTTCTCCTCATTGAAAACAATGACGCGATGAGAATGAGCTGCGTTCAGAGGCAGACGCCACCTGCAGTTCACAGGTTGACCTCGATGTGACCAAGCAGCTCTGCTGTACAGTATGAGGTGTATGAGGCAAAGCTGTACAGACGGCTGGAACTGTAAATGAAGAGGATCGGGAACAACTCATTTTGGTGATTCCCTCTGCACTGACTTAGATTCTCCACCTTTTCAGTAGCAAACAAAACATTCTTGGTGCTAAACAGTCAGACGCTCCATCATCATTACTGTGCTGCACTGTCATGCGTAATTAAATAGACAGACAGAACTTCATTAAACCAGCCTGCCGTCATATCTCCCATTCACTCGATGCGTTTTGGTTGTAGCCAAGAAGACGTTAGATCAACTTCGACAGAGCTGCAGACGAACGTTTTCATTAAGAGTAACGGTGAACATCAGTGGAGCTGAACCAACATCCTTCACCCTCGACACAACAAGTCCGTATTGATCACACACAAACACCGCGGGATCCTATGACGGGCACCGTAGACTTTACACTGTGCAGCTCCTCGGGTGAAAAATGAAGGCGACGGTGCCTTAACAGTACCTGGGCTGTGCTCGTGTTCCCAGTACATCCTCTGCTCAGAAATGATAATCCTGCTATGGCATGAAGCTCATTTGGATGCAAATTCAAACAAACATTGGGCGAGTCCTCAAAGTGTGTGTCATGCCGTGCCAAAGGAGCAGTTCTACACTGCATAAAAGATTAATGTGTTGTTCTTCCAGGAAGTTTGTGGTCTCAGAAGTGACTAAACTGTCAGCACAGGGTTCAAGTGAAACCGATTAAGAGCCAACGAGCTCCTGGGTTGAGCCATTAAAAGATCCCGGAGCTAAAGTGATCATTTCCAAAATGCACTTTGCTGCTGTTACAGTAACAGCACGTGGGATCCGTCACTCTCCAGTTTGACTCAGAGCACACTACTCAACGGTAGCGTTGACCCGACGAGCCCCGCTTTAAGGAGCAGATGTGTGCGCTGGAGGAAGGCGTCAGTAAGGCATGAAATCAGTCGTCATATGGAGGCGTCTGCAGCACTGGAGCAGGTACCAGCCGGTTAATGGCGGCTCTACTGAGACTCTGCAGCTCTGCACCAGCCTAAGCACATCAGCAAAGATGGTGCGAGTAGGATTCCTGTCAAACAATAAGAAACTGTGATCCTGACCCCAAGTTTTAATTATTAACACGCTAAGGAAATATTTACTCCCTCACTGCTTTATTCAGTCGAGGGTCGGGGGCGGGCTGCAGCCCGGCCCAGCTGTCACTGGGGCGGGAGGTGGGTTCGCCCTGGACAGGCTGCCAGTCCATCACAGGCCACATACCCAGACCAAGAACCGCTCAGTCTCACACTCACGCCTACAGTACAGGCAACTGTCTACGTGTCTGTGGACTGTGGGAGGAAACCAGCGTTCCCTGGAGAAAACCCACACAGGCACTGGGAGAGCATGCCAACTCCACACAGACCCCAGAATCAAACCCAGCTTTGTGCTGTGACTGCGCAACACCACCACCGCTTTTCTCCTCTTCATCATCATCATCATCAGTCTTTGACCCCCGACACCAGCTCTTCTATCAAAACCATACAAAATTTGTAATTAGTACATAATTACGCAACCAGTGATGTCTGTCATTTTAATTGCCAAACACAATGGTCAGTGTTGGACGTGATATAAACCTCCTGCTAAGTAAAACATGGTCATTACATTTCGCCAGTAAAAAAGAGAGACAGCAGGTTCAAAACAAGCAAAAATTCAGATGTTGCATCTACCGATATGTCAAGTCTGTGTAGTGGGTTAAGCTAAGGTGGAATGTGGCTCAGTAAATCTTGCATTTTCCCTAAAGCCGAGCCACCAAAACAATCCCCCCGAGTCATAATGAGAAGAATGTGACGCCAAACGACTGCGAAGCCGCTGTGCGAGCGGTGAACGCGGGCCAGCTGCTCCCCGGATCAGCTTCAGCAGGGGGATCTCACTCCATCACCGCCGCATCGGTGAACACATCACATGGATGGAGAGGGGACGCATCAATCAAACGCGACGCCACAGGAAGCCCCGGCTCTCAGCCCCTTGGGGGAAAACTTGGGAGACGGTGTCAAAATGCGAGGGAATATCAACAAATGAGATGATGGAGAAGCCACAGACTTGCTGCTGATACAGTTCGGCTGCAGTTCCCCCTCATCCCTAATCCATACAGTACTTTAATGACTGCTGTAGGTAAAGACACACAGCTGTGGCAGTAGTCTACTCAGTAGTCGCTTCGTTTTCTGTTAGCGTAACAATGCGATCTGTGTTTTATTCATTTTCTTGCCAAGCCTTGGACTCACAGCATAGAAAACAGCTTGAGAGATTACGGGCTGTGACTATGAAGCAACGAACCTGTGATGTCTGTGGCTCATCAGGACCCGCCTCGTCTCAACACGCAGTACACAGTACATGCAGCGAGACAACGACAGTCAGCTGGGACCCATTACATGCAGTGCCATTCACCAAATCAAGACGGATTGTGTTTTGGGCAGCTATGCATCTCTACATAAAAACATTAAACGTGGAACAAAGCCACCGAGCACAGAGGTTCCGTCAAAGCTCCTCGAATCATAACAATTCACTCCTTATTCCTCTCACACACAGGACTCTCCCCAAGCAGGTCTAAGTTCATACTATTGAGCTGAGCTCTAATTTAACCAGCTTCAATCATTACTGGATTCACGGCGCACACCCTCACCCCTCCCATCGTTCATGCATATGCATGCACACAGCAACACGGCCTTATAAAATAATTAAAGGAGATAATGACAGTACAGGCCGCTTTGCCAAATGACTCGCCTGTTTTATTGAGCACCGAGCAACGCAGCTTCCTTTTAAGTTGCAGGGAGGAAAATATAAAGGTTCAAAACGCTCTCTGATGCAGACTTAAAAGGCGGGTTGGGTTTTAATATAAATGCTCAGGATGTGATGTGCTTGTGTGTGATATTATGTCTATGCCTTGTGCATGCGTGTGTGTGTGTGTGTGTGTGTGTGTGTGTGTGTGCATGCGTGTGTGTGTGTGTGTGTGTGTGTGCGTGGGTGGGAGGCGGCGTAACAAAGGCGTGGGTGGGTGAGTGCATCCACGGGAATGTGTCTCTGCGAGTCTGCGTGTAGACACGACCGTTCACTTGCTCATCCAGGTCTCGTCTTGATCGTACGCGGGGTTCAATTTGACCTTTCAACACTGTCCGGGCGCAAAAGCTCATGAAAAAAAATGCGGCGCAAATCGATTCTCTTATTTCTCGACTCGGGCTCTGAGGAGTTTTCGACTCGGCCCTTTTCTCTGTGGCCTGAAAGGTGAATTATTTGACCTGTGGCCCCACAGACCTCGCCCAGTCGTCGTGAGTATAATGAAACAAGGGCTAATTCATTTATACAGCCTCCTGTGTTAATACTAAAGGCTTCAGACGAGGGGATGTTACCCGTCTGCATGAGGAGCCCACGCTTCACTGCTTCTGTCCTGAGGAAACAGTGCCTGGCAGAAACAAGGCACCGCTGATAGAAACGTTCAATGTAAGATAAGAGCTGCACGCTCCCAGGCTGATCTACATGAATGCCTTTCTACAACAACATCACATCTCCCAACAGAACATAAAAGCTTCATAAATCAGGTTCATCAGCATCTTTATTTCACAAAAACCTGCCCTGTCTGCTAACTGAACCTAGAATACAATGAGTTTCTGAATATGTAGATTGTTGCCAGGTTCTTGAATAAATGTGAAGTGGTAAAGTCGCTGTTGATAATAATAATAATAATAAGCTGCAGTATTTTCACAGCACTGTGAGGCTGAACAGGTCGTCTGCAGTATGTGTCTGCTTCCTTACACTGATTGAAATGCATCTGCTGTTGTGCTTATTAATAGCTTTAATTTCCACCTGAATAAACAACTGAGCAAATCATGATTGATTATATGAACAATTTAACAGGACATCATCTTTATTTGCCAAAGCAAAAGAAAAAAACACAATACAGAAAACTACAAATGATAATATTTGTGGATTTAAAATGTTTCTTAACATGTAACAAGACAGGAAGCAAACATGAGCAACTAAAGCATTAATTACAGCTTCACTTTACTTAATTGGTTTAATTGGTTAATCAGTGGGTGGAAACACTAATCAAGGAACAAGGAGATTTACAAATATATACAGTCGATATTTCGTGATTTAAAGCAAACACGCGTTTATTGCATTTGGTCTATTTAAACAAACAAACCAAATTATGAAACTAAGCAAACCGTCCAGTTTTGTATAAAAAACATCTGAAGTCAACGACTGTCTGATACAGTATCTGCAAAGCACCAAACCAAAATACGCTGTCAGGCATGTTGACACACGTCTTTGAGCTTTTGCTTTTGAGTCATTATCCTTTTGCATTTGTATTTTTGTTTCGGAGCAGCGAGTCGGGTCATTATAGCAGGTTTTATTGACAGCTATACAGGCTCAAACCATGACATCTGTTCCACAAGGTTTAAACATCATCATTCTAGTACAAGTTCATCTTGGTTTCATCAGACCAAAGAATCTGATTCTTATTGTAGGTGTTTTCTGGCTAAATCCAATCTGGCCGTTGTATGGAAAATAACTTTACCTTAGTTGACCTTCACGGTAGTCAGAGCAGCCGTTGAACCTTCCAGTATTATGGAGGAAATGCCACCGCTTTCAGATGTGTTTATGAAAATGGCCAACTAACAGTTGCAACCGATGAAATGAAGCTGAAAGTTCATTTATCCGCCGATTCATTTTGTGTCAAGTGTCAGAAAATAACGCATAACCATCAGTGTTCTGAGCTGAGGTATGTATGAATGTGCCATTAGGTAAAGTGGGCAGGAAAATGCATATCAAAGCATCCCTGCCAGAAACGGAGCTGGACTATAATCATCTGTAATCTAAACAGCATGACTGTGTGTGAGCTGCTTCTGATTACTTTTGTTTACCTCTCTCTCTCACCGTACGTGTTAGTGATAAGCTGAAACCAGGCTCGATCAAACGACACGTAACCTTTGTAAACGTCTGATTGGAGTCAAATGAGCAACTGTCAATCTGTGTTACGGAACGCCAGGTGATATTTCAGGCATCAGTAAACCTTTAGCCAGGGAAGACAATAAAAGATTTAACACCGCTTTTAATAAATGCGCTGTTTGCAGAGGCTCGGTCAATATTCCACTCCGCTTTATCTAAACCTACCCAATGCCTCGGGCTGATTGATAGTTCTATTTTATCTACTGAAAGCAATTCCAGGTATCCAGGTCCCCAAACTATACGGAATCTGTACTCAGGGACAATCAGGCAATGAGGTCTGGAAACAAAATTACAACTGATTTTCTCAGAGTATCTAAATTCTGAGCACGGGATCAGCTGTGAGGAGGAGAAGCAATCTTTCACAAACGTATCCGAAGCAGCCTGATAGATATCACTGTAAATATGATGCTACAAGGAGATAAGTAGCGAGAATCCAAAATGAAATGGAATACCTGTTTAACTTTATACATCTCCTAACGACAGGATTAAAATATAACAACTAAACGTTCCGCCAGGCTGCAGCTCATCACTCTACACCAGGCAACAAACAGTATTGTCTGCGACAGCAGGTGACAGCTGCATCCAGAAGAGAAAGAAACAGCAGACGTGTACAAGTAGCAGCGGAATTGATTGTCACCAAAAAAAAGCCTGATTCAAACCAGCAGGAGTGAACAAATGCAGTAAAATGGTTGGAGACGTAGAATGCGATTAACTACGGGAGACAAAGGGGGCGTCATTCCTGCCTGTGAATCCAGAAGTATTTGTGTTAGAATAAACACAAATAGGTTCAAGACTGCAAGAAGAAGATTTGTAACGAGTTCACACCCATTAGAAGGACGAACCTGATGTTGAGAGACGTCCACTCACTGTCGTCTACCTTCACCTGACGGAGCTCTGTTGTTAAGAACGTCTCTCAGAATAGTTGTAAAACTGATTGTGAAAGCTCGTTTTTCCCATCGCTTCACGTTAATGGATTATGAAGTCAGAGCAAAATGCCCAATCTTCAGAAACACACTGTATGACCCTAAACATTTACTAAAACAAAGGAGGATTAAAGCTGTGGAGCCTTCACTGAGGACGTCTTCCAGGACGGTATCTGTAAACTGCCGGCGTATCCTCTGTCTTACTCTGTTTACTGTCCTTCTGTTGCGCCATCAATCCACATTAAAGCTTTGACAGCAGTTGTGAGCTGCCCCGCGCCTGTGTGATCATGTGTTACAATGTCATCGAGCGTATCAGCAGAAGTGTAACCACTTTGAGCTCACGCAACATTTTTTCCCGACTGCAATTAGCCAAGCATCCTGCTGGGCAAACAGCTCTGCAGCCTGAGCTCCATGCTTAAAGACTGATGACTAAATATTTTGCCATGTGAAAGACATTCACCAGTGGTGACTGACAATATGTCTTCTGTACTGCAGCTTTACAGCCACAGGAGCTAAAACGTTCAATGGGGCACTATTGCTAGGGCTCACAATTAAAAAGTGCCGCTCCAAATTCATTCACTCTTATTTGAGAAAGGAAAAAGCTCATGGTCTACCTACAGGAGCATATACAAGGCTTTCCTGCCAAAAAGCCAGCAGGACGGGAAGTCCCAACAACCCCTCACTGAGAAAAAATGACTGGCTGGGTTTCGAATAGAAGTGACTGATATGCCATAATGTAATAGAGCCATAAACCTGAGTTTACAGGGGGCTGCCGCGCCGTCCTTGAAAGCATCACATCCCCGCGCTCAGCCGGAGAGAGGCAACAACAAGCAGCAGAAGATGGAGCAGCTTCAGCACGGAATCATATTAGAGTGCCTCGCACACACACTTGTACTTACATATACTGTATGCCTTCCCTAGCCCCTCACCCTAACCATCACTAAAGGCAGACGTCTAACCTTTGCTCTAATCTGAACCAAAACTCAATTCTAACCTCAACCTCAGCCCTAAAATCACATCTTGACCATCAAAACAAAATGTCCTCACTTCATCAAAATGTCCTTATTTTGGTAGGAAAATTCATTTTTTCTCATTTCTATTCAGACTGTGCATTTCATGACTTCTATAAGGTAGAATCAGTATTGGACTGTAAGAAAGCAATTCAGGAAGTCAGTCATAACAGACGCGACTCGTAACTGATGCTGTGGAAGTTTCTGGTTATATGAAAACACTGTTCATTGATAAAAGGCTTATGAGCTGAATCCCTTTACTCATTAACATCAACAACTGAGGAAGCCGCTGCCCTGTTAAATACCAACACGCTCCCATCTGAGGGGATCTCAAGCATGAATCGACAGCATCTATACAGTCATTATGTGCATGAGCTTCTGTAATTACGTCTGCGACGCGACCACATTCGGCGTTTAACCGGTGAACAGGCACCGACACACGCTCCGATTTCATTCCTGTCCTCAGCTGCAGTCGTCAGCAGTTTCACCCTGCAAACACTCGGAACACGCGGCTTGAACCGGACGGGCTGCAGGAACCTGAAATCAAAACAGAAAGCCCCCTGACACAGGCAGGTCACCGACTCGCATTACGTCTCGGTGCTCTCTGTAAACAGAGCGAACCCCGAGGTCAGACTGACGGAACAGATGCAGCCATCACTGCGTTTGTGTGTTTCACGGCCGCGTCCAAATGCCCAGTGCAACACAACCAGATGGGAGCGCGTTGGGAGCGCAAAGGCTGTAGTAGCACCACAATGCAGCTATTTTTCTCCTGGGCTGCAGCGCCGGCGCTGCGGAGCACACTGTAATCCACAATATATCAGTTCTGTTCCTAATCCCACCTACAGAGAAGCAGGTAATTACATACATTCAGCATTCAGCACCAAGGAACTCGCTGGAAAAGCCTCCAGCAGCTCAGCAACGTGTTTGTGCTTGAGGGGAGAACAGAGGGACAATGGCGGAGCCTCGTCATCTGCTCACTCATGTTGCTTTCCATTTGTGAACAATGACAGTACACGCATCCAGACGGGCACACTTGTGCAGGGCTGTGTGGTCTGTGGCTGATCTCTGGTTCCCGGAGGCTCGGGGATCAATTTACTGCTGGTTCCTGCAACAATGAATGTGTCTGCGATTTCAGCATATGAGTAAAGAGAGAATAGTATTAATAGGTTGGTAGATAAAGAAACCTAGTTACTCTATTCATCAGGGCAGCGTGTTTAGGTCTGTGTCTGACTGAACAGCTGACTGAACAGCTGACTGCAGTCGCTCTGTGATATAGGATTCCACTAGTGAGGACCAACAGTCCACGGGTCGGGCCAGCCCCGGTGGCACGCGGCCATGAGGAATTAGCCGAGTGTGTCCCACATTCTTCAGCCGGCGCGTGAATTTGCAGATCTATTCCGGTCAAACACCAGAGTGTGTGCGCATGTTTGACTCGCTGTGGCGCCTACTAGGATGTATGGTACCAGCATCCACAGTTCAACTGAATGGAGGCGCATGTCTTCATTCAGCTGCTCTCTATAGTAGTAACCTCAAACTAAATTGTTTATTTAGTTATTTATTATTATACATTTATTTAGATTATCATCAATAGTATAATATGTAAACATCTGTATATACTGTATGCTAATGTTGCTACTTATTTTACTAGGCTGCTAGGTTTGAGTCAATAGAAAAAAACATTTTTATAAATTCACATATTACATATAATTTCATCATATCCTTCATTTTATTTTTATGAAGGGTCATGAGGTAAAGTGTTGAGCTACTGTGCTCATGTGCTCAGTTACACAAATTGTCTATAAATGGACACTATGCTGTGCTGCTGCTATTCCTGCAGGAAGTGGGCGCACTCGAAAAGCAAAACATATGCTCCAAAAGGTAAAAAAAAAAAAAAAAAAAAAGCTAAGAGCAACAGTTAAAGGCTTTATGGAATAATCTGAGCTCATGAATACCTCTATTCTCAAGTCTGCCTCATGCAAATCGTGGCGCATGGTTACATAAAGCATGCGGTCTACGGCACAGCCGCACAGAGCTTTACAGAAGGAAAGAGAGGATCACAGTGAAACACACACACACACACACACACACACACACACACACACACACACACACACACACACACACACACACACACACACACACACACACACACACACACACACACACACACACACACACACACACACACACACACACACACACACACACACACACACACACACACACACACACACACACACACACACACGTGGAGGAACCCGTTCTGCTGATGGTGACCTCTAACCTGCTGCGGCGTATAGACGGGCAAATTACAACACTCATCAGCGGCATGCTGTTAATATGCAACCGGCTCCTGGTGATGACTGTTTGATTTGGGCAAATAATATGACTGTTTAAATATCACACAGGATTTGTATTCACGACTCACACAGCCGCTGTACAAGAGGCGGACAATGGGAGGTGGAGAGCGGGGAATTGGCTTGCAATGCCTCGGCGCTTGACGTTTGCTGGATCAATGAGATAAACACGGGGGGGGGCTCTGAATGTCAGACTTTACATCTGTAAGATTGAAGACTTAAATTTGGTCACTGGTGACTGCTCTTAGGAAAAATTCTATTTAAAAAGGTCAGCCTCAACCCTGCTCATGTTGAATAAGTAAATGTCTGAGTGCCTGCGTGACCGGCCGCCTGCATCGGGAGCATGCATTCGACTCCAATGCTTTTGTTTAATAAAAGCAGCACTTCTCAAAAGCACAATAGGGCGGATTCATTTTTAGCTACTGCAACACCAGAAACTTGAACGGTCTCCATCAATAACTACTTAATTAGCCTACACGTTTCTGACACTGGTCTCAAAAGTCAACAATTAATTTTCCGCTTATTCAGTCCTGTAATTCAATCACACCTAAACAAAGATGATTAGCTAAACACTTGGCACCGGCGCTCAATTATTCATACAAGTAGTTGCCAGCGTCCTTGCTGAGATCTGATGGTGGGACTAGAGCCTCATAAGGAAATCTGGACGCCTTATGGACGGGTCTCTGGCTGGCAGCAGACGTCCAACAGGAGCCCAGGTGGCAGTGCAGAGGGAGGCTCTTGGCAGGAGGCGCCTTCGAGGGACTGGAGGGGAGGAGAACGTTATCCTGCTGGCGGAGGGAGCCAGAACATGCTTGTGGAGTGTGGGACTTTCACCAAGTCTGGAAGGAAGGACGCTCGACTTCAGAATGAAGACGTCCAGCTTTACAGTCAGACTAAAGGGAATTAATTCATTGCTATTTCTGCATGATATACGCGGTGTTTACCCCGCACACGCCTACAGTGCTCATACTGTAGGTGAAGGTCCTGCAGCACAGCAAGTGACAGCTGTTACACTGGTAGCAATAAACATCTTAAGTACGCGCTAAGAAGCACTCAGCTCAGAATGAACAGCTACTACCGTGCAGAGCAGAGAAGGAACAAAGGAGAAAGCACATCACTGTTGATACTAATTGGCATGGAAATGTACGATGCACAAACATTAGACAGACATGCAGCGTATTTTTAGAGCAAGCCCACAAATATTATTCCTGTAATAGTATATGCAGTATATACAGTGATAATTTGGTGTCAGGCCATGCTACTTTCATGTGCCAAACATGTCAGAGGATGAGATCTCACATTCAGAGAGGAGGAGTTGTTATGCATCACTGGCTCTGATTTGCAGAGAAGACATGAAATCGGTGTGGAAATGAGACTGAGCATGGGCTGCAGGTGATGCAGGTACAGTAACATTCCCCTTTAAAAGAACCAGTCTGTGACAAATCAAGTCAATAAGACCACCGCACAAGATGGAGCAGCTGTCCAAGCCGCTATTGGCCCAATAGTGTTCCACCGATAACACGTAAAACACACAGAAACACAGATGTCAGCAATCAGCGCTGCTGCAAAACAATGTGGACCCAAGCGCTAACTGCTAACGCATCCACTCCAGCGTCTCATTTCTGCCTGTGGCTGAAGCCAGGGGACAGTTTTATCTCATTTCACAATTTATTCGGCAAACAGAAGTGTGTGCGAACCCACGTGGAAGACTCGCAACCCTTCCATGTGTGGTCTGTCCTGAAGTCTCCGTCTGAATCACTACGACAACTGTTGTTCCCGAGCGTCGTGTGGACAGATTCCCATGAATCTAACTAATCCTTTCACATGTTCCGTTTGTGGTTTGACTAGTTGCATAATGTCTTTTAATGTTTAGTAATTCATGTGTAACAGAAGTGGAAATACATCAACATCTCTAATAAGGTGTAATTAGGCTGCTTGAATATTAAAAATGACCCAGTGTTAGAATGTTTTATATTTACACATACAACACAACAAAATATACAAAATAAACTTCCAATCAGTTGCACAGAGTGGGGACAATTATAAAACCCATAATAGGTTCATTAGAATAATGAAAGAGCCAATCTTCTCCTCTGCATCCTAAACTCTTGTATTAGTTTCTCACAAACGATTCAGATTAGAAAAGCTAAACACGGACTGAAGATGATGATGATGTTCAAATATTGTGTATCGCTTCAGCTTCACCCAGATGAATGAAGAAACACTCCAACATGCTCCTGTCCTGTACAGGCTGCACTACGTGTTAAGCACAAAATAGGGCTATGTTTGAAACGGAACACATCAGACACCAAACTTTGCTTTGCTTGCAGCTATGCTACCTGGGCGTGGCAGAAAACGGTCTGCAGCCGCAACCACATTTCTGGGGAGGCGGTTGGAGAAATCCCTTGAGTGACTGCGGAAGATCTGGAGCAGGAAAACGCGCACTGATGTTTTAGTTAGCAGCATAAGGCGCATACCAATCGCTAAAGTGTTGGGAGCTTCACAGATTCCGCCATGTCTGGAGGAAGAAGAGGAGAATATATGCAGAAAACGCTGGGAACCTGTGACAGTGACGAGCTGAGCTGAAGCGTCTCGCTTCCTGTGGACCGTCCTACAGTACATGTCAACGACCTCAAAGTCCACCGCAGCCTAGTCCGTTGAAGGGTGACCTGGGTTCAACTCAGGAGCGTGCGAGAATGATGGTAAACTAATGCCGATGAGAAATGAGCTACAACTACTTGGGATCGCTGCCAGAATCTGCTGTGTGGCTGCACATGCAGCACATTTACAGAAGGTCATAACAGTAAAATATGCTCTAACAATGACTGAGGAATCTTATGAAGGAGATGAATACAAAGTCTTTCTAGGAGGAGATGCACACATTAGTACTATACTGTAGCAGACTATAGTCTGGATCAGACATAGATACAGGGTTCAATGCAGGTTTACTGGCATCCTTTCCCACAGACAATATACAAGAGGTATCCAGTATCAGCGTGAACAAATCCCCTTGAAGCTGAGACTGAGACTTTAACCTCACAGCCACTGTTTCATTTCAAATCCAATATGCTGGAGTAAAGATAAACAACTGAAAATGTGTCACCATCAACAGAGTGACAAACAGGGGCCACGTTGCTCACAGGACGCTGGTGTATAGGTGCTAATTACAACATGACTAAGGCAGCGCTCGTCTTCTGTGTGGAGAAACACCTAAAAAAAGAGCCCACCGCCTTCAGTAACATCCATGAATCAAGGTGAGTCAGCCTTTTGAAAATATTGCACACATAAAGTACAGTTCCCACTGTAAACAAAAGGTGCTGCTCAGAAACTGTAATAAAAGCATCGCAGAAGCAGAACGCCGATGAATCACTGATCATTCATTTGCTGCGCTTCCCATAAATTCACGACGGCGCCTGTTACTCATGCGCCGCTCCAAGCATGTGAATGAGGCCGACGCTCCCGTCATTAGCCTCTGTGAAATAAGCACCACCTCCGAGTGAGAAGTTTGAGACAGCGCGGCATAATAAAACACGGACAAGGCTATCTGCTTTAATTTATATGCAGGCAGAGAGTGATGCGCCTCGGGCATGTTAGGCCTGACTAAGCAGCGCGAGTGAGACACCGACTCGTCTGCAGAGAGCCTTCCCACCGTCCGCTGACGCCTCTGGGCAGCAGCACAACGCTGACATATGGAAACGGCTTAGTATGATCTGAACCGGACCTCGCGGTTGACTTTAGCATACGGCACTAGCTCAGGGAGTAAACAGAGGGGGGTTCTAGGAGAGTCTCAATCACTGCATTATCAGGAGACTACATCTGGGGAGCAGCCATTAGGGAGTGTTAGTTCAGCAACCAAGGCAGCGCTTCCTTAATAACAGCCCCTGTTTTAAGTGTTCCGTGTCAATTGTCTCAAAAGCAAACGCTCCCCGTGGACGTCATGCAAAGAGACTCGTAATAGGCTTTATCGGCAGATGTGCGAAGGGGAGGAAGATGGAGATGAAACGGAGAGGCAGACGTGAGGACAGGGTGAGAGCGGCAGAGCTTCCTTCAGCGTTCTGGGGAGAATAAATTATCTCAAGCCTGTATTTCTTCCATTTAGGATCACAAGGATATCGTGAACGCAATGCAATATTAATTTAGTGGTTGTTACAGTAATTGCTGTATTGTGAGACGCTCAGTGATCATTGAGATAAGAGATGCTGAAACAAACCATAGGTATTTAATGCCGAAGCAGCAGAGAAGGGCCAATTTGGGCCAATACTGAAGATAAAAACACTTTTATCACAGCTCCTGCAAAGCATTCAGTTTATAAAGTAGAGGACAAACAATAAAACTGGTCTTATATTTGCTTAGCTGACATCATCGCAACAAATTAGAATTCCTGATCAAATAGTCCAGGCTGCACAGTGCCTTCAATCGGGCAAAGTATGAATCATCAGCAGTGGCAGCAGGTTTACAGAGGCAGAGACTGGAGACAGGAAGGTACAAACTGTGCTGTCGAATGAAGACACTTTGAGATAAGCAGAGTAACAGAAAATGCAAACCAGATGAGTCACCGCTCCTCCCCCTCCTCCCTCCCCCCCCGCACGTCTCGGGCCAACACATTCCAGGTAAGGTCATTACAATTACAGAGAACAATACAGTGCCACCAACCAGTGGTGTGCAAGCTGTGAGACGCCGGTTCGCTGCCTCCAGCAGCTGGCAGTTCTGTACGTGACCTCCAGCTTGCATCCAGTGGGACCTCTGGCCTGAGTTCATGGTGCAAATCCAACGATCGGCATGGAAGGGACACTCTCTGAATATTAGCCGAGGCGCCTACGCTGCGTTTCTAGCTGCGCTCTGCAACAACACAATGGCCACTTTCGACTGCCCTCCATTAAAATCCACAGGTGGCACGCAGGCTTCCAGTCGAATCCATTAATAAATGGATTTGACTGAGCCGCTGTAATTTTGAATTATAGCTAACCGTGAACTCGGCTTGAGTCACATTCTGATTTCCATGACAACGTTCCGTTTGAAGGGTGTGACCACATCGCCGCAGCCCAGCACCTGAACGCAACCAAACAATCAAGCACGAGGGGGCGGACGCTTTAGGATCCAAAAACCTGTTTCTAGTAGGAACCATGTCCCCAGCGAAACCATTATTTCGTGTCCTCCAGTTCCACAGACATAATGAGCCTCAGGGGAGCACATACAAGCGTCTTTCTCGAAACACAAAGGAAGGCTGAAAGGCTAATAAATTGGAAGGTGTTGCAGCCGCCATGTGTTGGGTAGTCACCAAACAAGCTTGTGTTATATGAAAAATGCAAATCTATACCAATGAGCAAACCAACACGTGAAAATTCAAACAATTACAATTGCAGTGCCTTTAATATCATCTTTGATTCAGACTTTACATGTATTTTAAGGGATCTTGCAAATAGAAAATAAAAGATTGGACACGTGTTTACCTACAAATGCCAGGACAAATGTCTCTACATGAATTTTACCGATTTAAAATATTCAGATATTGACATAGTATGTTGAGGGAAGGGAGCCTCTTAGTATGCTGGAATGTCCACTGATCTGATCCACTGATCAGCAGGGAAATGAGACGTCATCTTGCTCTCAACACGCTCGAGCGTCAGTGCTGCATATATTATCGCTTCAGAGCCGAAACAGAAGGAAGCGCAGGCACAACAAGGGGCTGTTTTGTACTGCATCCGCTGTTAACCACAGCGATTGCTGTTGCGCCTTAAGAGTCGCTCAGATGAGTTGGATAATTTTGCTGAACATAGAATAATGCAATTTGTGATAACGGTGCAGGAACAAGCCTCGCAGACTACTGCCATGGCAACAGACCGGCCCAAGGTGGCGAGGGGCTCCATTTCATTCACTTCACACTGAAATGAGAAAGCAGACTTTTCATAACCCAACACATCAGGCTCTGGGCTGTTTGAGCAACTAATGACTGGAGAGCTGACCTTTAATAACAGCAGGTTATCATCGACTGTACAAAAAAAAAAAAAAAATGAAGGCAAAAACTATGACAATATTTATTTGAAGTAATTAAGTAATTGTACTTCAGTAATTGCAAAAAGAGAAAAAAGGACTTAATTGTATTATTAAACTTTAGCTTGTATGACTTGTGCTCAACATGTGCTCATTTGCTCCTTAGCAATCTAGCAAAATTTAATTACCCGCATCACTCTGATATTTAATAGTTGGAGCAGCTGCAGCGGACACGACGGTCTACTCATGGTCAGGTGATTTCCTTGTGTAACTGGTGAGAATAAAACTTTAACTGGATGCAGTTAAGCAGGAGACAAAAAGTAATTATGACACAGTGACTTTTCAGTCTCTGTATTCCCTCGCCACTGGAGGCTCTGCCTGTAGCTATGCACGTCTCTTAAAATCTTGGTCACTAGGATGAGAAGGGATAAAACACTGGGGCCCAATAAAGTAAAAATCTATTTAGAGTTTAGATGAAGCCCAAAGTCTTTGTAGTGTTTACAGCTCACAGAACGTACTGTATGGATCAGTTGTTACATACGGTACAAACTGTGGTCAGACATTCACCTTAAATCATTCCTCACATCCAGCGTCGGCTGAGGTGAAGCACGGAGGCGGCTGAGGACAGCTGGGTCGTCCGTTACTCTGACAGCAGAGGTGCGACCTGTGTGTGTGTCCCATCACGTCATCTGTAACTACAGCACATTCACAGCAACTGTAGGTTGTGACAAAAATAAACTGGGTCAGCAACAATTTGTGCGCGTGGCACAGTATGGGTTTCTTCTCGCGCTTCTACGACCTATTGTGCACTGCTAAACATATTTCAGCCCACATTGTGCGGGAAACAAGCAAAAAGAAGTGATGCATGAGCCATGGGACAAAGAATTATACACCATAATGTAAAACTGTTTGGAAACAGTTGCTGTAGTTGATACGGGGCCAGAGTCAAAGGCAAACATCAATCTCTAACTATTTCATAAAGTGCAGTGATTCAGGACTGCAGGCTATTGCATATTTCCAAAGAAAAGCTTAACAGCCAACAGCTTGAACTTGTGCGCGATGGTTTCACATTCTTTTAAGTCTCAGTGTGTTCAAATTACTCAGGTGCCCTAATGGACGCGCCAACAGGTTTCACTTTGGCCAGAAATGTTTCCCTTTGAGGTGGAGGTTAAAGTTTGTGTCTGCGAAGGAAAAGATTCGTTTCTGAATCCAGATAAAGTGGGTTAGTGTGAGCGTCAGCGATTCCCTGTCGAGTTACAGTGAAAGAACAAATAAACACATATTTGACTAAAACAGCTGCAGCTTTGGAAGATATACACACAGAGTGTGGACCGTCAAAGACAATGTATATTCAAATAAGCCGTCTATAAATGTTTGCACAGGAGGACGACTGTAACTGCTCCTCCCGTTCCTCCTCCTATTCAATGTGTCAGACAGACCAGCGTTGCTGTTATTCAGGGTTAAACCTCCTCCAAATCGTTATTGTGTTATACCGGGGATGGAAGAATATACAGAGGGATCTGTTGACAATTTGTAGTTCGTAAAGTGAACCATTAATGCTGAAGATAAACAAACCACCACAGCTCATGAACATAAACAAGCTAAGTGCTGCCTCCTCTTCTATAAAGCTCACAATCAAGGCAATGACAAGTAAAATGACACAACTCTGACTTCGTGATCAGTCTTATGAAGTGAAATGTAAGGAAATGTCTGTTTCTTTAAGCTCTGGGCTAAACTTAATAAACATTCTGAACATGTAAGAGGCAGAATCGATTTACTCGGTGACATATTCATTTGTGCTTCCTCATTGTGTTTTCTGTATTTTAATGGAAAATGCACTCATGCAAAAAGAAGGTGCAAAACGCCCGTTTTGCTCAAGCAACACCAAAGAAAAATACAGAAGTGATTGTTGTGCAGAAGCGGTGTCACATTCTGTTTGCCCGTTGTTCTACACGTCATGAACGTACATTTGACTAAATTAACCCTACGCTACCGAACGCTACAAATGAAGGCGCCGCTCACCATCACAATGCAAAAGGCCTATGAATAATTCCATCAAGCTAAACGACTTCACCTGAGGTCGATCTGATCACACATTCAGGGCAGTAACAGTCTCAGGCAAACTGAGCAAGTCGTGCTCTTTTCAAACATGCTGCTCTGATAGTTACACAAACAGTGCATCGTCTTTAGACGTTTACAGCACAAAAGTTAAAGTTCTCCATGTTTGAGTTCAGCCTTCATTGGGTCATGTTACTGGACCCTAAAGCAAACAATCAGTCAAAGTTTCCTATAACCCAAGAGATGGTTTGGTCTCCAATGCTATTGTAACATGCAGCCCCTGCTTCAGACTTAAGGAATGGACAGTGAACTCACAGCAGGGGATCAGAAAGAAAACTGGACTCTGCATCAGCTGGTTCCAATGACCCAATCTGCCGTCAAGGCCAGGGCAGGAGAGTGAGGCTAAATATAACCACTAGCAGCAAAGAGCTATTGTTAGATTATAAACAAACTATAGCACGGCCTCATTGCTACGGTTCAAACTCCTACTGTAGCTTCACGTACTGTACGACTTCTACAAAAGCCATTTCTCTTAGTGATTCACGCTGAAAGTGTTCGTGACTGCACAAGATGCCAGTTTGACATACTTTTTTTTTGAGGCATTCAAAGTTTAGAGTCACTTCTTAGCAACTGCTTTGTGCTTAAAACACAGAATGAGTGAGTCATGTGTTTTTTTTGTGTGTTTTTTTAAATAATTTGCCTGAATCCTTGCTCGTCAGCAGTCTGAATGGCTTTAGTAGCTTTGGCTAAGTGCCACCGCTTCCATCCCTTCCCCCCCTGCATCATTTGTGTTTACTGGAGGGAGAACCACTTGTTCTAGATTTCTGTGAGTTTTGCTGTAACATCTTCCATAACATACATAAAACATGGCATCATGCAGTTCTACCACCAATGCACATGTGAAATGGATCTGCCTCATCTCGTGGTACAATTCTGACATTTTACGCTGTTCACAAACCAGCGAGACGACTGCTGATGCAGTAATTATCAGTAATACCACTGCTGTGATAATTAGTGCTATATTAACTTTGTCTATACCGCCCACATCTATTTCTGACCCAGGTCTGAAGCCAGGAACAGTAGAACCTGTCACAGCAACAACGCTGAGAATGTAGATCAATTATTTGCTTTACTAATGATCAAAGAACAATATGCTTTGCTTTCATACAGTATGTGCATTAACCTAAAAAAGCCATTTAAAAGATCAATACAGAACACACAACATTGTTATATGGTAATTGTCAGCAGAAGCACGATGCCTGTCAGGGTTTGACTTCTGGATAATCCAGTCCAATCCATCACTGACAGCCAGCTTCTCAATCCCACAGGACAACGTGAGTTCCCTTAGGAACAGTTCAGCCGCATTAAAGCAGACTTGCTGTTTGGCTGCAGGAGAGGGAGCTGTAATAACTAATGTTATCTCCTAATGTCAAATATAAGCGGTGACATAAGGCAGTCTCCAGCATAGATTAGGCTCACTCCACACATCCTGACTGGAATGCAGATGAGACTAGAGCCGGATCAGGGTGAGCTTCAAGAGGTGACAAGAGGAAAAGCCAGTCAGATAATTGTTGTACAGCAAAACTGTCACTGCAGATAATGCATTATAAACAAAACAGAACAATAAGTGTATTGCTCATATGCATTAATTTCTGTCAGCCTCCAGTAATCAGTGTTAATGTCGATTTGTTGTCTTTGTCCCAAAGAAAATGTGAATTTAAAATTGAAAGACAATTATTCAGACATTATGTTACAAAACATTCAAACATTAGGCTGCAACTAATGCCTGGTCCAAATGTGTCCATGTCTGGACGTGGGCAGATGCAACACACTCTTAAATATCATAATATCAGACACACAGTGAGTTTCCAGTGGAGAACAGTAGCAGAATTTAAAGGCAGAGGACTGTTCAGGGATTTGTGCTCGAACAGACCCTGGAGACAACACAGGGTCCACTATTTGTACACAGTTTGTTCTTACACCACTAGGCTCAGCAGCTACACAGCCTGCAAGTAGATTTTAACCACTGAACTTACAGCACACGTGCAAACACTTGTTTACATAGGACATTAACATAGATGATCTGAGCTGCTCATTGAAAAAAAATGTGCATTGTGTGCGGAGGTCAATGTTTAAGTCTCAACTCTGAAGTGTCAGTGAGTTATAAACCCCTTAAACCCGCTAAGGGTTTTACAGTGAATCCCGAGGTTTAAATAACTGAGGTTGTCAGCTGTGACAAACATGATAATTGGCCATAGATCTTTCTTTCTGAATCATTGCTGTATGTTTAGAACCTATTAACAAGTTGGAAACGGCCCGTGTTCCCCATCGCGCTCGGTTGCAGAGTTTAGTGTGTGCTGGGTTCACTCCGCATAGTTCTCACAAGACGTCACCTCTTGAAAAACTCATGAAACATTATTCAGTGGAGCATGTTGTTTTCGTCTTCCCTGACAGCGTCCAATTTCATTTCCCTTCAGCGTGCTCACATATCAATTGCTGCTGCGAAGCAGCTGGTAGTACAGCACGGACACTTTTCTTTCCCTTTACCAAAACTGATCGACTTAATGATGCAGATTTAAAGGCTAGTTGTTCCCACCAGCTGAATTCTGATGATAGCTTTCTTCCACAAAGTCAGCCCACATATCCACTTAACAAATCCAAATGACTATAGAGGATTCACACAGTGGCGGCTGGGGCAGTTTGTGGATTTGTGGATCTAGAGCTGCAAAGATTCATTTCATGGGAAGTAGCTTTGTGAAGTGTCCTACACAGTAGGTGTAATCTTATAAGCACTTACTTTCTTTGAGAACATACAGCTCTATATAGTCTGTGCATGTATGACTTGATGCGGTGAGCGGTGTGTGAACTTAATGATAAACGGAGACATATGGAGACAAATATCACCCTAATCTACTCTTGCAGCGTTTTGCTTTTGTTTTTTTGTGTTTTGTTTGTTTGTCACAGCCACAGTTAGCTTCTATGTTCAGTCACACCTCTCTCATCAACCTCATTTCTAACACCGGCTACTTGCTTTAGACAGAAACAGAAAAAAATCTAATAGAGCTGAGAGAGAAGGAGACAACAGAACTAGTGGCTGGCTAACGCTGTACCCACTTACATTATATCTTAAAATCATCTTTCCAAGAATCGCTAAATTTAGTTTGGGTGACAATTTGGGACAAATACATATTTTATGCCCCCACAGTTGATCATTCTACTTATTAACAGAATCTGCAACGCCATCTGCTAAACTGTGATGTGTTACTCTGCTTTTGCTCAGCTTAGCTGCTGCAGTGAGTGTGTAAACCAAACAAACCCCTCAACTAAACCGCCCGATTGTGACGGTTTTATAATTTAGGTGTTTTTCTACACTGATGACATACAGTGTGATGAGCCGACAGTATTAACCCTCAAATATGCTGTCTGGCTCTATCAGTAATTGGTTTATATAGAAAATAAGCCTCCAAATGTCGGGTCTGTATGAAAAGCTAACTCTCTAATGTGCATATGCAGTAGTCGTACTGTCAGTCAGTCTGGTTTCAGCCCTGCCCATGTTTCATCTTCCTGACGCCTGCCATCATCTGGACGAGACAGTAAAAGCCAACGTGCACCTTCAAACCTAGGCTTGAGGAGAATGTGATGATGACACACAGCGCCGATTTCACACACTCTGTAAGAAACGGCCGGAAATGTAGCCAAGGGGGACTTGTCATGACCCGTCACGACTCGACAACGCAGCACTACTGCCACACTATCAGATTATGATAATCAACCTCTTGCTCACTAGCTGCAGTCTATTATCGACTGAGGTGCCATTTACATACAGTGGTAGTCATAGGATACTTGAGCAGACTTTCAGAAGCACAGCAAGTCAATAAGTACATGTTGATGAAGACCATTTTGCTGATAGGACCACATCCTCTTAAGCTCAAATATCACACTGAACATCTAAAGTTGGCTTCAAAGGGGTTTAAGTGGATTACTGCTGATGTGGTGAAATTGTCAAAATTCATAATGGTGATACTTTATTACTGGAAGATACTGCAGGTCTCACCAGAGACTTTGTCTCAAATGTGTATTGAACAACAGGCTTGTTTGGCTGGTTATTCATTTCCTCATAATAGGACCAGGATATTAAAAAAAATAATAATTACAACGGCCCTGGAAAAAGCTTATTTAGAAATAGAAATTGCCTGTCGGAACTGCTCTGAAGCTCTGACAGGACATCAGAGAGAGACAGCGTTATAGGCTTCACGTGTGACAGGACCATGTGGGAACAAAATGTCCTGCCGCAAGCAAATCTCTGCTCGTTGGTAACATTCGTCCAATAAAATCGTTCATTAACGGAGATTAAAGCGGTTAAAGGCATTAGAAATACAAATTGCCATTCTCCCCTTGCCCACCCATCCTTTACAATGCAAAACATTCTGAATGTTTTGTCTCCCAACTGCATCATAAACCAGACTTAATGGAATTCTTGCTTCATTTATTCAAGGTCAAAGCTCATCACTCCCACAGTCCTTTGCATTGTAAATCTTCCCCTCATCATGTCTTTGGGGAAATTTAAATAATTGAGAATTTCCTGTGGTAGGTGTCTAAATATAAATACAGTGGTGCCGAATGGTGATTCAGTGCTTGGAGAGAAAAAAAAAACACAACGTGAACACACATTAGTGATTAAAGTCAGCAGACTACAACCTGCTGAGATCTCTCCATTTGGTGTCTTCTAATAAACAGGAGCAGAGAACCTTTTCCCAACTCTCTTGCTCTACGACGGAGGCAGACAGCGTTTTCAGTTAGTTCTGCGAGATCATTAACAAATACATCACCGGAAAAACTCCGGATATGCGTGGCATAGTGCTGCTGTCAGGCCCACGTCTGCCCACTGACAGCAGAGCGGCCCCGCGTTAACTCCAGCTCTGTTCAAACAGCGCTGTTCAAACGTGGCCCGAGCCGTGTTCACAGTTTGCTGGTCCACTAAATTTGACAAACAAAAATAAGTCGACGTGCACTCCAACCAGATCCATTAGATGTTTATGCCGGCTCACTGGATGCGGCGAGCTCCGTATCAAGCAACTGGAGCCACACACCAGTAATTGGATTCTCATGAATGACTTGCTTCTCAAGACATTGAGTGCTTTGAAAGCAAACACACATGAAGGCATCATCAGCAAAGTTTGTGACACAAATGTAGAAAAAAAAATAAAGCAAAGAATTTATTGGTTCATGGCCTCATACTACAGATAAGTAGTAGTTTTGCATGATACAGAAGATAATACATGTCTTAAGTTAATGTAGAGGGTAGAACACCTGGTATGTTTATATGCTGTTGTCCTTTGGGTTAATGTAATATGAGCTTTTTTTAAACACAGTAATAGTCAACACATTTAATGTCTGGATTTTATTTAACTGAAACTGTTTTTTAAACTTGCAGCACTAACTTAACCACTTAATACACACATTTGGCCATAGGACACGATTGCATTAGGCTCTAGTATCACTGTGCCCTATAACAGGAGCAGGACTTGGATGGTCTCAGACCTTTATGCCTTTGTAAGTGACTAATGTCGCCTGGATTCAGGCCTCAGTTTTAATTTACTCTTTTGCCCCAGATCAACTCATTAAACAATTCTCTTCACTTATTCTCCCTAATCATGAATTGATTTTGTATCGTCGACCATGCGCTGTCTTATATCCATATGGATTTAGTGTTGACACGCTGAGACAGATTTCAGTTCAGTGAACTTCATTCATAGGGTTTAGTGAATGAAGAGTTACCCTGGATAGGACAGATGGAGGCAGAAAGAATCAAAGCACACACTGTGACTGATGTGATCATCACAGCACCCTGACCACAGATCCAAGTAGTTCTCACACATCTATAAGTTCTGTTTAGGTATCTAAAGTGCACAATAAAATTTAGAAATACCTGTAATACATGTAGAAAAGATGATGAATATAAAAAAACAGACATTTTATTGATAGAATGTTTAACAATCTTTAATTGGTCCAATTTAATCTTTATAAAAAGGAATCTGTCAAGTTTGCCAAAACTGTGGATGTGGTGCTTGTTCCCTGTTTGAGCTTTGCTAACCCCTAAACGTAAAGTATACACAATACAGACACTGTTTAGTGCCTCAGAGACGCCAGCCTCTCTTCAGAACAAACCACTGATTGACCTAAAAACACAATTCACCCATCAGCTACATCTAATAAAACACTGCAAATACCAGATTAGAACCTTAAACAACCAAAACCTCAACACAAGTTTTCACTACATCAGAAAGCAACATGCATTAGACATTCACAGCTAAAGCTCTATCCAAACGCATGAATATAAAATCAGGTTTGGCAGGACACAGAGGAGCAGTCGTACTGTGCAGAGGTGCAGCATATTAAGATACTCGGCTACTTACTGTGGAGAAGTTCATTGGGTTACAGTCCTGTCCTCGAAAGGTGCACTGCAGGAGCATATCGTTAATGTCATGGCCTGTGCGGTTATAGAAATCAGTCATGTCGAACAGCTTGGACTTGAAGTTCTGGAAGTTTGCCTTATCCTTAAGGGCGGCCAGAACCTCTGGCTCGGCCAAGTGCGGATTGGCTATTTGGTAGTTTTTGTTAAGAAGGGCCAGAAGCTCTCCCACGTGGTAGAGGTCGTTCCTGGTGATTTTAGAGAAACGGAACTCGTTGAGGTTACAAAAGGTGACTGCTGGGAAGGTGAGGTTTGTAGCCGCCACCTCGTCTAGCTTGGTGACATGAGGATACTCCAGATAATAAGACACTCGATCCATGCAGACCAGCATCAATAAGGCTAGTGAACCCAAGAAGGAGAGAGCCCAAAGAAATCGACGGAATGTCATGTGCCCATAGGCGAATATGTGACTCATGCCATGTAAGGTAGATATATTAGCGAAAGCCTGCAGATTGGAGGGCCTGGTACTTTCAATGCTTTCCTCTGAGCTTCCTTTCATGGCTGCAAAGTGATGCTTAGCACTGTCTCCACAAGAACTTCAGGTTAGAGACTTTGCTTAGCAACAGCAATAGCAGAAAATCCACCGGCACTGTTGGGTAGGCACACTGAATCTTTATTTCCTCAAGTAGTCGAAGTGGTCTCTTAAAAAGGTTGCCAGTCTCTGTGACAGTTTTCTCTTCATCCCAATTCACCTTTCAGTTGTGATCAGCTGTTCCCGAGGTCCCATCTCCCCCCTTTTGTCTCAGGCTGCTATTTTATTATCGCCAAAGCTGTGGCTCTCACTCCCTGCTCAGCTGTCCTTTGTAGCGGCACCAAACACAATGACAGCTCCAGAAACACCCACTTCTACCAAAATGCAATGCCTCCTGGTTCCTGAGTGGTGTAGACGGGGACAAAAAAAGAAGAAGAGAGAGAGGGAGATGAACTGGGAAAGCAGCAGCAGCAGCAGACGTGTGGACGGAGGCGAGGTACGGGGGAAGAACTGCAATGAAAAGGGCTAGCGTTTGGAAAGAGGAGCTAAGCCTCAGCAGTCAATGGGACCCTTCCTCCGCCAATCGGAGAGAATGCCTCTACATCGCTGTGATAATGAGATGCAATAATTTTGTGAATGGTGAAAATAAAGAGAGAAATGGCTCACTGGTCCCCTCGCTGGCACCTTCCTCTGTCTCTTGTGTCTGTTTTGCTCTTCTCTGTTCTCCCCGAAAAGCCAAAACGGGGGGGTCGGGACCTCCAGCCAGCCCACCACTGTGCTTCTCGACCGGCGTTCACGGCTTCCACGGGTTACACTTCCTCATTTGCACGGATCCTCAGTTAATGGGGACGACAAGCTCTTGATGCTTTACGGCCACCGCCACCAGCACCAGCAGACCTCCAGCCTTAGCCCTGTTAACGTACAGATTTATATTCTGCCGTGTGGAGCCTTTCACTCTATTTCGCGTCCTCTCTCTCCCACCACTCCCCCATTCCTTGCTGCTCGCTCGCTCGCTCACTCACTCCCTTGCTCTCTCTCTTTCTCTCGCAGCCTGCCTCTCTCTGCCTTCTCCTCTTTAGTAGTCAGGATCCATCCCACTGCTGAATGGCTGCTTTGCTTGTGTGTCTCCGTTCACAGAGGAAGACTCTCAATCTGGACGCAACCTTCGCCATGTTATTATTCTCTAATCTGCTCCTGCAGCCACTGGCGTCAACACGTTTGCTACAGAGCCACTGGTTGAATGTTATTTTTGTATTTAGATATGTTTTGGTTCCAGATATGTCCATAATTAACCTTCTCTTTACCCAAAATAAATAAATATACGCTGACTAAACTAAAAGAATAGATGATTTCTTGGTCTTTAATTCTGGGTTTTACCAGCCTTGTGACAACATGGGTGAAATTATTGAATTTATCTTAATTATTATCTGATTTGGACCCTTGTAGTGTATAATTTTTGAGTTTTTGCTTCAACCAGTATCGGTGCTTGAAATTTTGCCGGACGTTCACTGCAACAAACCCTTTTCATCTGTCCTAAAAGCCAAGACAAGATTAACTGTCAGACTCCCCCAGGGGATTTCTTATTATCATAACAATAGGTCAACTGCCAAGAGAATGACCACAGCCCTTGAGGATTAAATCAATATTCTGTGTTAGTAACCAAGCACAGAAACCATAGAAACCCTTAACACTACCGCCTATGCAATTCAGATAAAACTACAAAACCATTTCACCTGTAAACTTCCCAGAAATGCAATGTCAACCAAAACACTGTCACAGTTGAGATATAATCTGAAAAATGTTCACTGAAGGGAATGCAACACGATGCCTGCAGTGATAGACTATTGTAGCTTTAAATCCACCTATCACACTATTTTCAGCCGACAGGGAAAAGCTAAGACTCCGAACAGGTTCACCAGAACAACATCTGAGGTAGTGCAATTTCAAAACTGCTTGACAGCGATCTACTTTTTCCTTCTTTCGACCAAAAGCAATAAAAGCTACAATCAAAATAGCTCTCAGACACTTTGATAATATCATGACCCCTCAAAGGTTTCCATTACTATTCCATGTCAAAATGCCTTGACTTAATTAAAACCTTAGGATCCAAAGATGATGTTGTTGACACTCAAGGTAATATGTCATGTTAGATGAAAGCACTCCACACATATGTATACAAATTGTGTGTATATTTATAAACCAGTCGTGTGACATACAGGAAAAATAACATGTGATAGTGTATATTAGAAATATTGTTTCACATTAACTAAAGCTGAGTAATAAATAACAAGTGTCTCCCCTAAAAATCAGCATGCGACCAAATGTTAATACACATGTTTGTAAATTAAAGTGATGTTTGTCATCATTATTGCATATTTAATTTTCATTTATGGTAATAGAATGCAAACGCGCCTCGTGCTGCTGCTTTTTTTGCATCCTCTGTACAATCGGTAACGCCGTCCTGTGCAAAGATTGGGAAACTTAAATTTCAAATTCCTATTAGCGCGCACGCCTGTTGTCGCAGATTGCAGTGTGGAAGTGGTGGACTTTTCCACAGTAATTGGCTTTCAAGTGGAGGGTAGAATGCACAGCGTAACACTGTGAATATTAATGAGGACGGGCAAGGAGGGTTTTACAACTGTTTGGGGCCTTGTGACTCCAAACCAGCACTGTGAAAAGTGGACACATCGTTAACTATTGAGCTACTGTACATACAGTAGGTGGTACAGTGTCATAGGTTCATATGTTAACTAGTCCACAAATGCTTGTAAAGAAACATAAACATCCATTCATCTAGCGGGAACAACACAACTGATGATGATACATGACTGATGTGAATATGGATTGAAGGACAGGAAATGTGATACAATTAAGCACTTCAAAGGCTTTGGCACAACCTTCTGATGCTTAGTCTGTTTGACAAAGCCTGATTTGATAAACGTCTTAATGAAATCGAATCAATATAGCAATGTTGCTGCACATTTTGGTTCTAAATTAGGCTGTGCTTCTAAAGCTTAGTAAAAATTCCCATCATGCAGCGCCAAGCGGAGCAATTGCTTTAAGTCATTCTTTGTGCTGCACAAGTTATACAGGTGCCTCACATGACACATCGCCCTGCTGGAGACTGAACCTGACAGTAAAGCACGTGGCATTTAAGTGCACATCCATCAGTTGGTTAGACGGAGGAACAGAAATGCAAAAAACACTGAAGATAGTTTCACTGGACAAGTGAAAAGAGGATGATAGAGACCTAAAAAGCAGACGACACTGTAAGAGTGTGGTTTATAGCTGCATTAGCCTCTGAGCACTTCCTGTCCTGTAAAGTGAAAGTCTGAAAAACTATGATAAAGGGAAAAACGTCTGACTTGTCACTTGTCAGAATAATAACAATAAAAAAATCTATCTATCCCCAAGCAATGAATTGCTAGTTTGAGTAAATAATGATTTTCTCCACAGTGGTTGTTTGAAAGTCAGAAAATGTTCAGACACTTTTAATGTTTACTGTATCAAAATATTAATGCTACAACAAACCAAAGGCGGCTTTGTCCTTAATGCTTTAAATTGCATTAGCTCCAGCCTTGGGACTGAAGCACAACTATGCATTCAGAAGTATTACTGGCAGTACTGCAGGTATCAAGTTTGTTATCCTGCACACAAACAGAAATCAAAGGCTGTGATCAGCAGAACAGGCGCCTGTTTTCCTCTGATTGTTGGACACTAGCACAGTAGTAAACGTGGTCTCACACTCACCCTTCTTCTCTCAGCCTTCTCTTCACAGATGAAACACCCAAACAGTGGAAATCTGCCAGACAACAGAGGAAATTATGGCTTTCACAATGCAATCAACCAATGGCGGCAGTAATGCGTGTGGCTGCTGCTGCAAATGACCTTGCACAACTGTCGTCTGAGATAAGGGCTTATTCATATGTAATCTACGGCTCGGTATCTGCTGCGCGCTCGTGAAACAAAATTGAGAGGGGAAGAAAAAAAAGTGCAAGACCCTGAGCAGAGAAACAGCAAAGCACCACAGCTCAGCGCTAATTACTTACTCGAATTGAGAACACTGCTCTGCCCTTCATCAACAGAAATCCACCCGTTTCTTTGGCAGAGCCTGAAGACCGAGGGGGTGAGCGCCGCAACAGAAGGCTGAGGTGGACATGGATGCGTTTGTTCAGAAAATGCATTTTCGTAAACGCGTTTGCATCATCGCACTAACAGACAGGTGTCCAGTCTTTTACCTCAAGTAAATTCTGCCAATTAAAACCATCAGTGTTGTTTATTTAAGTTGTCAATGCAAACCACACAAAGTTCTGAGGAGTTGATCATAAATGTTTCTCATTCCCATTTTTAGATTAAATACAAAATCTAAAATTCATCTCCAGCATGTACATTTTAGGCCCCTTGTTTTTGCCTCATACAGGATGTATGAGGCAAAGTTCTATGTGGAAGAAGAATGAGGAACATTCTCTATGGTGATGAGACCCAGTAGTGTTGATGGCAAACACCTGGTACTGTTCAACAGACTGGATCCATTAGAACTCAAGTGTGCTTTCCATTGTGTTTCATGTAAACCAATGATCAAATAGGGCAATAATATATAATGGAGCCAATGTGAATATCATACTTGATGTCTCGTTAGTTGCTTGTAAAATGATTCTCCACAAATTGAACAGAACCTTAGCAGCAAGTTTAGAGCAATGCTTTGACTGATAGAAATTAAGGAGCCTAGAAATGTGAAGACACGTGTGTGTGTGATAAAAGGCATGATTTGTGTTGTTTCCAGTCCTTTGGATCTCATCAAAATGATACAGTGTCATGTTATCAACATTTACTGTGTTTTCTCAACATACATTTATTTATTTATTTATTTGCCAGGGTCAGTAATAGCTGAAATTATTATAATGGCAATTGCTTTTAGTTGCTTGTTGAGGATGCTCTCAAACCACGCTTTTCATCCGAACTAAACAACAAGACCATGAAAGCAGAAAAGACATTTCCCATTCCTACCATGCAGTAGTACAAAGGTTTAGCACTTTCAAAAAGCAGACGAACCCACTAGAGGGCCTCAAAGCTAGAAGCAGTTCAGAGGGTATGCTGAGTATACACCAAAAATAGATGCTGCGAAGGAATCCACAAAAACATTACAATTAGCACGAAGCTTAAATATTATTTAGACGCTTAAATATTATTTAGACTTCATATATAGTTTAGTTTAGGTACTGATTAAAAGTATACCCAAGCTTTAGAGGAAAATTAATTACTCAAAATTATTAGTGCAAATTATTTGTCAGACTGAAACATTAAGACTGAATGATCCTGGGGGGTCTTGGTGCCTGGAAATGCCTTTGATCCAGCTTTAGTCATAACCGATACGCGTTTTAATAACCACGGTTTCAGTGGACATCACTCTGTGTAGGCTGAAGTTTGAAGTTTTCTTGTCCAAACGCTGAATGTGACTGTGGATGCTTTCAAATTAAAGATGACATTACATTATATTAGAAACTGATGTCGGTTGAAATCCTTAAGTGAGATTTGGTGCAGACTCTAAACCTGGTGCAAGTGCGCCACCCAGTGGAATTCACAAGCGGTAATTAAGGCAGCGCTTTCTATTAACTTACTAGTGCACATGAAATTCAGAATTATTTAAATAAATAAAAAAACAGGCAGTCGGTCTGGTTTAAGGCGTCCACTGCTGCAAAGCCACGTCTCCCCAGTCACTCGTTTACCTTAATGAGAAGCGCGGGTCACATCACAGCAGGCAGGTGAGCTCAATCAGCCCCTGATTGACGCCCGTTACATAAATAAAAGGTCCAAAAACCGGCGCGTCTTTGCTGAGATACCGCAGCATCATCATATTAGTTACGACAATGACCAACGACGTATCCAAGAAGAAAGGGAAGAGTTCTGGCGAGAAGAAGGCGAAAAGAAAAGCCAAAAGGAGAGAGACTTACGCGATGTACATCTATAAAGTTCTGAAACAGGTGGGTGAGCACGTGCGTGCGCGCGCGCCCGTTTCTTCCCATCCTCAGACTTTGACCTCCTCCTCCTCCTCCGCAGGTTCATCCGGACACGGGCATTTCCAGCCGGGCCATGAGCATCATGAACTCCTTCGTGAACGACCTGTTCGAGAGGATCGCCACGGAGGCGTCCCGCCTGGCCCAGTACAACAAGCGCTCCACCATCACCAGCCGAGAGGTGCAGACCGCGGTGAGGCTGCTGCTGCCCGGCGAGCTGGCCAAGCACGCCGTGTCCGAGGGCACCAAGGCGGTCACCAAGTACACCAGCTCCAAGTGAACGCATCACCCGTCACACCTGTGCAATGAAATGACTGCAATAAACGCACGAAAGCTGATGGTGTCGGTCTTATTTTGCATTAAACTGATCTGACCACTAGATGGCGCCATTACCCGTCCGCTGTGTTAAAGAGGAAGTAAGGGATCCATGCTTATATTCACTTACATTTACACTACATTTAAATAGTGTTTATGCTTCATCGGTTTTTATAGTTAATTTCCTTACTCGCTTTTGTCTCAGGAACACGCAGGTAAGACGTAGTTCAAAAGAAGAATTATACGTTTCAAAGTGTGCCAACCAAACGTGCTGCTTCTGTAGAGCAAAAATAAAACCGTGTATCCAGTCAGCAACACGGTGAATAAAGTTTCACTAAGTGGATGAACTTGCAACACACTGTCTGAAATAATGAGGGCTACTTACAAGTTTGTGTTCGCATACGCTAAACACTTGAGTTGTGAGTTAAGCTAACGCAGCATCACCTGTATGAGGATTTATCCTTGTAAAACGTGCGGTTGGAGCTGGCTAAACCAAGATGGCTACCGGAAGTGGACGCGTCAGCTGCTCCTGGTTTGTGGGCCACGACTAAAATGTCAATTAATTGTAAAAATAAATAAATAAATAAATAAACTGACACTGTTGTAGCTATATTCAAATTTAAAACTGCCCTCATTAAATAAGACATAAAAGGAACACTAGGTATTCACAGGACACACGTCTTTGAATTTAAGCTGACATGATGTCAAAGTTAGGTCTGCTTTTGCTCTGAGTCATTTGTAACAACACATGTAATTTGGCAGTGATTCTATGAGTAGCACATGCTTTATAATGCAAACATTATGTTTAAAATGACCACAGTAGTCTGTGTAATCTCAGTTTCACCATTCAACCCTGACCGGTTCCAATATTCCGTCAGCTCAGAAAAGCTTCATTTATTTATAAAGTGACAGAAGACATAATGCAACATTGTGTCCTTGTTATGCATTCTAATCAGGTTTCTAAAAGACGACACTATCAACTGAATAGTACTTGATTACAGGATAATGACACTAGCGTTTGCACCAGTCCAATCTGCATAAAATGGAGGAACTGAAAGGTCTCTCTAATTAGGACAGTGTTTACATCAGGCTTTACATACACCTATTAGACTACCCTTATCAACATCTCGCAAAGCCAGACTCCTGCTAATAATACACTTGAGTGTGACTCCCACCACTGACTGTTATTGTTGAAGTACCCGGTCTTACATGTTTCCCTGTATCCCTGGTAATGATATGAAATCTACAGACGTTATTATGAGGATGATACAGTTTTTTGATGGTAGCGACTTTGTTCATGATTATCATGGCCATTTAGGTTCTGTATCTTGCTCCATCCCCTCTCATGCCCATGCCTAGTGGTAGTCATCGCTTCCTCCTTTAGGCAGACTGCTATGAACACATTATGAATGGATACATTAGTGAGTGATGCAGAGCTGGGGCTGGCTTGCCTTGTTTTTGTGGGAGAGTGCATCATTAGAAAATGTTCCACTTGGCAGGGAAGCGCGTATTAACTGCAGCCGCAATGAAATGAGGTTGTGATAGATGGTTAAAGTTATACAGGACTATTAGGTTGAAATATGAACCCCTCAATTGTCATGATGAAGCAGAGGGCTATTTGCGTGGTGATCAGCGCATTGAGAGACAATTGGAAATCTGCAAAGGCCGATACATTACATTATAGGTAGCGGGCTGAGGACTGAAAGGGTACAGAAAAAGTAATCATGCTTCCACAGACTAGTTTGGAGCTACTGTTCAATTCAAGCCTCTATAAATTCACTTAGAGTCTTCACTAACATCTCAAGCATTGTGATGAGACCTGAGGGAGATTTGTACACAGGGCAGCTTGTCTAAGCCTCATTGTGGACCCTGATGAGCCATATATATAGGCGTAAACCACTGTTGATTGGCTATCAAAGGCACCTTAATAATATGGGAGACGTGAAACAGTTATGTCTATCTTAATGTGTTAGTATGTCCAATACGCTGTACATAAAATATATTTAACATACAGTTAAACAAATTCTATTACCCCTAGAGGCAAATTAGTAAAGGTGAGCAGCTTCGCTTTTAGAAAATGGCAGCCGACAATTAAACACGGTCATTATTAATTGTCACGTTTCCATGGTAACCTCCCACCAGAGTACAACCTTCAGACCCTGTTCTTCTTAAACTCTTCAACTCTCTGTGTGACGTAGACCTGTAAATTGCACATTAATTGCTCCCTCGCTGCCACAGACTGTACAAGTAAATGACTAAAGTAAGAAAAACCTTGTGCAGAACTGGGCGCTGTGTTGTCACAGTGACGCCCTCGCTAAACATCTGAACATAGATTTTCGTTGGGTGCACTGACTCCATCTTAAACTAACAACAGATCCAATTGCAAATCCATTAGCATTTAATATTACTGTAATTACTGTGTACATTTCATTATGTTCCCAGTATTTCAAATGACTGCTGAGTGTGGAGGGAGGGCTATAGTTTAATCTCTTTCTGTATTACTGTGTGCCACAGTACTCAAAACAGCATTAAGAGGCACATAATCAGAGGGAACTAATTGCCTATGATTGCATAAATGAAGTGCCTCACTCTCATCAAGGCTGTTGCTGATGTCCAGCCTCTCGGTGCCTTGGGAGAGGAAGGCAGTTGACCACAATGCAGAAAACCTTGGAGAGACAGCTACTGATGGGTAATGTGAGGAAACCAAAGACTTAATATGTCCACGGGGGGGGGGCGTTAGGGCAGAGGATGTTACCACCGCTGATGTTTTTTTGTTGTCATCAGAGTTGCCTCCGCTTCACAGGAAAGCAAAAAAAAAAAAAAAGGAAGAAACATGAATGCCCACCATTTGAGAAATGAATTTATCGAAGTCGCTGTCTTTTTCCCCATTAGTAAGTGTTTAGTTCAGCGTTTTAAATAATTGCGTTACTAGGAATGATATTTAAAATACATTTGGGAGTCAATGAGGCGGGAAAGTGCCTACATGTTTTGCTGATGACACCCGGGCCATTTGGAAGACATCAAAGTAGAGAGGAGGTAGCCCAGATGCATATTATAAACTCATTATGTATATCATTTAAAAGGATGTACTCCAGCCGCAAAAACAATATTCCTAGTCTCTCTCTGGTAATGTGTGTTTTCAAAGTTGAAACTCTTACTCGCCTTCAGTTTAATGTGGCATCTATTACCAAACTGTAACATAAAATAAATGACCTTGATTTCCATAGCAGAACAGTCATTAAGGTACATATGAGACGCAGCTATGCTTCTGTGTTTCCAAATGGGAGAGGAGGTAAAACCCCTTCACAAATGTCATATTTCTCTACCTGCGGTGCGGACCTTGTTTTCCGCAGAGCTCGCAGATCTCCTGATGGACTCCTGCGAAGAGGTGGATAAACACACTTTTAAAAACGTGTGTCTTGACACATTGCGCATCAAATACAGCTGAGCGATCGCCCTCCACTCAGAGTTAATCCCGGCGCTCTCTTCGTGGCGGAGACACCCTATCGCTGGGTTCAGGCGGCGCAAAGACGGGGTCTGCTTTGCTACTGGGAGGAATTTCCGCCATCAGTGGAAAATGGTGGTCCATCCGTCAAAGGAGATGTTTGTCAGCTGCCTAGTGAGTAGGCTTAAGAGGCTTAATTATGTGTCGTCCCTCTGCCATCAGAGCACTGCACGTGGGGCAGAGTGACACAGCGGTTGCCAGTCATTCAGCCTAATGTTCTAATGCAGGGAGCCGCGTGGATGCATAAAATCTATTAAGGCTCCTGGAGAAAAAATACAGAGCAGAAAAAGACATCTTGCAAACAGGGGCTTTCAAATAGGACCGCCCTGTTTGCTCTTCCTCTGAGATAAAAGTTTTGGCAGAATGTGACATTAAAAGTTGCCCAATTGTTTTATTTTGAACGTTTTTAACATTTAATAGACACAGATTTCTGGACATTCTATGGGCTATTCTGACTCAGCAAAGTCAATGTGTGTCAGAGAGCAGGAAAATGTTATGTTAGTAATTAATTTGCCTTTTAAATAAACAAATACTCCACATTCTGTTAACTTCATGCTCTCTTACTCCAGAGTCACAAAATCAGAGCTGATTCGACTCATTGACACTTGCAGCCTGGCAGAGAGAGACAAGGAGGCAAACAGAGAGAGGAGGCTCGAGTGGCTGCATGTGAGACACAAAAATAGAAGCACTTGTCACACTGCAGGGAGGGCCTCGTACCGAATATCAAAACAACCCTGTGAACCGAGCCCGTGAACAGCCGGCAGGCGCACAGTGGACATTAGCCAGCGAGACGGAGGGACGGGGCCTTTTCACACAGCCTCACGCAGCCGCTCGCCTCCGCGAGAGCAGAGCCGTCCGCCGTCCGCCATGTCGCGCGGCAGCTTCGTCTTCACGCCCATGGCCCTGCGCTCCCTGGAACTCGACGAGGACATGCTGGAGAGGTACGAGTACAAGAGGCAGCTGGCCTCTCGTCGCCCCGGCTACGCGCTGAGGAGGGAGGCCAGGGACGCGGCGCCGCCGAGGTCCAGCACCATCCTCCCGCCGGCCGTGTGCCAGGATGTGGTCGTCCAGAACGCTCTGTACACGGGAGACCTGGAGGCGATGCAGCGCCTCTTCCCCAGAGGAGCCACAGTGAACCTCATCATTGAGCCACAGGGAGGGGAGATGCGCTGGGTGGCCCGAGGGGAAGGTCGGTCCTTTCATTATTTAGGTCCATTTCCTACTATGTAATATTTCAAACTTAAAGAAATACAGGTAGTGCTATTGGCAGTGGTGTATTATTTATAGAAACAGCGCAAGGCAACATTTATAGAAACCAGTATGTGTCTACAACATCATCAGCGTAGCGGTAAATTTCAGCTTTTCATTACAGGCTAAATAAGCAGTAAGTTAGTAAAGTTCCTAAGTCACTAGCTTGAGTGACTGTGAACCACGTTCAGGGCAAGTCAAAACGATATGAATCAGTTCTGAGAAGTTCACCTCTGGGTCATGTGACGCGCTGGGTGTTCATTTGGAGAATGAGGCCATCGGACAGACAGGTGACAGCAAACACACCAGTCAGAGGCTGCCAGGCTCTGGCTCTGGGCTGTTCTCTGGGTCAACCCCAAATATATCACGTAACACCTCCCTGAAATAGCCCCGTCCGCACAAACAACCCGCATTAAGCGCCTAATTTCCCTCAGAAGCACGCGCTCGGCCCGCGACTTAGGAACCATGGCCTACGTGGCACCCAGGGTGAAGTGGCGCAAGGCGAAGACCTACCGCAGCGACGTGATCGCCACGGCCAAGGCCGCGGGCTGCGTCCTGCGGTTCTGGAACTCGCTGCTGGTCGGGGATGAGCTCACGCTGCTCAGCGTCCTGGTGGACGACGAGTGCGGCTACCTCGTCAACGCCGTTTATGACACCAGCAACATAGAGGAGTGGAAGAACTTCCGATACAACTACAGAGGCCTCAGTAGGTGTTGTAGAGCTGCCGCTCGGGCGCTTGCGACCCAGGTTTAACACCGTGGTTCTCTGTTGTTTACCCTCAAACCCGGCGGCTGCAGTCCGTCCGTCCGTCCGTTCATCCGCTCTGTTCATTGACTGCATTGACAGGACTCTGGTCGCTGACGTACGAGCAGGAGCTGACCACCCCGCTCCACATCACGGCGGGCCGAGGCTTCGCCGACTGCCTCAGGCTGCTGCTCCAGCGCGGCGCCGACGTGGACCTGGCGCCCGGCGGCACCAGCGCCCTGCACGAGTCCTGTGACAGCTGCCAGGCCGAGTGCACCGAGCTGCTGCTGCTGCACGGCGCCAACGCCAACGCCGTCTCTGAGGAAGGGCTCATGCCTTTGCACGTGTGCACCAGCCCGGAATCCCTCGAGTGAGTAGAGCAGAGTGGAGAGACCGGACCACTGGACCACGCGTAATCCATGTGATGCGCATTCAAATCTAATTGAACCCCTTCATTGGCCTGTGTACGTGCAGATGTGCCAAGTTTCTCCTTCAGTACGGTGCAGCCGTCGATGGCCGCACGGCCGACGAGAGCGACACCCCGCTGCACGTGGCGGCCCGGCGCGGCCTCCCGGAGCACGCCGAGCTGTACCTGCGCTACGGCGCCGCCGTGGACAGGCTCAACGACGAGGGCTGCACGGCGCTGAACGCGGCGTGCGCCCACCCCCAGGAGCTGCCGGACCTGCAGCGGTACTTCAGGGTGTGCGGCAGGCTGCTGGAGGCCGGGGCCCGGGTGCACGCCGCGGACCAGGACAGGCACAGCCCTCTGCACATGGCCTGTAAGAACGCCAACGCGGACGTGGTGGACCTGCTGCTGGCCAACGGCGCCTGCGTCAACGACATGGACTACGGCGGCGAGGCGCCCATGCACAACATCCTGAAGGTGGTGTGTTACAAGGCCGCGCATCAGCCCGAGAGGATTGTGCGCGCGCTGCTCAACCACGGGTCCATCAGGGTTTGGCCCGGAGCTCTGCCCACGGTAGGAACCTGAGGCTGCACGTTAACTAAAAGGAGAGAAAATGCATGAAATATTGCTTAATAATCAGCTCACTTATAATATAAACTAATTATTCATGAAGCGGTTTGCCTGAGTATCAGATACACTTACTGTAGTGTGGCACCTATAGTAGGAGCATTGAGATCTAGACAGTTCTTTGCATTGGGATCATTCTCATTTCATGACACAACGTGAGTGTTGCACACTCTGCAGGGAACAGACTACAACTATCAGTAAACCCACGTGCACTAGACAAAATGCCTGGTTCCTAATTAGGCAAGTGTTAATAGGAGATTAATTAGCACTAATTGCATAATTTCCAGTTAAACCCCTGGAGGGAAGACCAATCTGTTCATTTCACAAGTGTTTAATTACTTTATTTCTTCAGTTGTGTCACAGCTCGCTCATGAACTTAAATGATGGTATTATGAATCCGGTGCCTTTCCTCCAGGTTCTGAAGCACTGCTCTGGGTCGCCGCGCACCATCGAGGTTCTTCTGAACGCCTACACTCACCTGAAGGTCACGGACTCCTGGGTCGAGGCCGTTTCTGCGGAGACTTTTAAGGTAATTACTGCCTGATGAGAAACATTGTGGGCGTTTTAGAACAAATGATTTTAGGTTTTTAGGTTATTTCTTTAAATAGTATGATCACCCTTTATGAAAGTTTTATGCCACATATCAGAATAAGAAACCCCCCCAAAATCAGCACTGATTACATTATTTTTGCTATTTCACCCACTTGTAATTTCACAAAATCACTGTGATGATTACAAGTACATGGATAAAATATGTGTAATGAATAAAGCGTTGTAGACTGGGCAGAATGTTTATAGCTGTATGATAGCAGGCCTTGCTAAATGGATGATAATAATATTTTAAAAGGGCTAATTTCTTAGACATAAATATAAATTCCGGGTGCTTATTTACTCATTAGAAGCGCTAATAGTCAGATACAAGCTGCTAAATTCTGTTTCTTCCCCTTCAGGAGCACAAAGAGTTCTACGAGTCTGTGTTCTCCTTGGCGATGGCTCCTCGCTCCCTGCAGCACCTGGCGCGCTGCAGGCTCAGGGGCCTCCTGGGGAACCGCGTCCACAGCGTGGTCCCCAAGCTTCAGCTGCCCACCTCCATCGAGAACTACTTGCTCCTAGAGTGCAGAGGCTATGTCCACTGAACGCGGGTGATGTGTGTGAGTCTCGGTGACGTCACCTAGGAAGGAAGCGGCACCTAGAGAGCAGGATGCACTGAATGTTTGAAATGCATGTCTATGCTACGTGGAAGCCTCTCAGCAGGGAAAAGCTACGTGTTTGTCGTTGCACCACGAGGGGGCGCTAAAGACTACAGTTGATCAAGTCTAAAGAATGAGCTATTATTTGTTTTTATTTTGTTTATTTTATAATCACATTTTTTAGGTCTGCACTTAATAGTAGATTGTTGTATTGCCTGTATTTTTACATTTTACTCTTCATAGTTAGATGATAATGATGTTAATACGCACAATTATTATATGGTGACCATCCATGTGCCAGCTAATATTTGCATAAACAATTATTCCCACCGATATGATGATTGTATTTAGGTGTTTTATATCTAAATTAAGCTAAATACCATATTCCTCAGTGGCAACATAATCGGTTTATTGTATTTTATTATTTCCTGGTTTTTAATCTCTCTTTTCTCCTGCTTCTCTTTCCCCTTAATGTCGACTGGTCGCTTTTTATTACCGGTTTTTAATTAAACAACAACACTTCAATTGAATTTGAGGAAAGTTTGAATTCAAAATCAAATTGAAGACGAGCAAAGCAAATAAAACGAAACGTGTTTTATTTTGCAATGACAGGTAATTATTTTTGTGGCTATTTTATTTGGAAATTGCGTGACAAGTTTTCACACAGTTACACCTTTGATTCTACACCATCAGTCACCTGCGAAGGCTTCGTTTTCGGAAAACAGAATTTATCACCAGACCTGATTTCATCAAACTACTGAAAAATAACTGCAACAAGGTTGTTTAATGTTTACCAGCGAATATAAAAGGTTTTAAGACAGGAACGCAGAGCCAAATTATGAGCCCTCTTGATAATTACAAGTGGGATTAAAACTCGTTAAAATAGAAAACGAATCGTTGCATTGTCACAGTTCCTCTGAGAAAAGGAAGAGAGAGATCAAAGCGAGGTGCTGCTGAAGTCACTGGCAATTATAAGAATTAGCCTGTCCTGGCCCTTCACTGCTAATCAGAGTCGTTGGTGATATGTTTATGTCCTCATGCAATCAGACGACCAGTTGGAGAGCCCGGGCACCCAAGACTCAATAGGGCTAATCATCATCAGCCCCCACTGCCATTTGAAAGGTGAAATGATGTGCGATTAAACCAGTGTTTAAAGAAAAGGGAAAGTGATTTTATTTTTCTGCAAGTGCGTTCCCCCCCAGTGACCAACCGGTTCTGCCAAGTAGAATGTGTGCGTTATTTTGCCTACTCATAAGAAAAGACTGACACATGACCGGCAACAAGAGGCTTTGAAGTTGATCACTCGCCGCGTTTTGAACGAACCGCCTCCCACGAGCTGAAAACAAAGTGGAAATCCGCTCGAATCGGACTTCGGACGGTTTGTCCCCATCGCCGTTGACCTCATAGAAACGCCTTTTATCTGAATCTAATTTCGCACCGAGTATCTCTCTCCAGGGAACAATTGTTGCGGGACTTCTTTATCTGAGGCCCGGCGCATTGTTTTTCACCGCGTAGAAGGGGACGGGGAGCGGGGAAAACATCTGCCTCTCCTCCCTCCTGACTGCGATGCCCATCGGCCCCAGTGTTCCAACAAAAGCCGCCGTTGTTTTACGCTGTCCCTTGCATCCAGAGTAATTACTTATCATCAATCAAAATTAATAATAGCTGATTGGGTTGGTGTGGTCAACGATTATAGAAGGGGAAGGGCTGGGAGAGTCTCTCACACCGTTTTGCAGTCAATGGTGAAACCTGGCAAAAGGGGGAGGAGGGCTGGGGGTGCGACCCGTCTATTTGGGCTCCACTGGGAAACTACCGCCTCTCAAGACGGCCAAAGAGTCAGGGGCTGAATAAGGAAATGAAGCGTAATTTGAGGAAGATGGATGAGCCCCCAGGGAAACACCCCCTTTTCATTCCCCTTGTATTGCAGATGATAACCAATGCGCTCGCTCTCTCTCTCTCTCGCTCTCTCTCTCTCTCGCTCCGCGCGCACACACTCGCCTCCACGCACCGAGCGTCGGCGTGGGGCGGAGGGAGGAGTTGGGCAGCGGCCGAGGGGTAGATAGCGAGGGAGCGTGTGTTTACGTCTCAGTGTGTGACAAACAAGAGGCAAAAGGTAACGGCGGGTCACACGGCAAAGCGCTCGAGCGACTGCAGCGATCCGGAGACGCGGTGCGCACCCGGGGATGACAGCGGCGCGGCGGAGGATCTACTTTCGAGCCACTCCGTCTTTTGACTGAAAGTTTTTAGTGCGCGTCGCCGAGGGGAGAAAAAAAAGGGGACGTCTGCTCTGAAGTTTCCCCCGAATCGAAGCGCACGCCCGCAAGATGCAACGACCAGGCGGCCAAGGGACGGCGTTTTCAATCGATTCCCTGATAGGGACCCCTCAGCCGCGACCCGGACACCTGCTCTACACGGGCTACCCCATGTTCATGCCCTACAGACCTCTGGTGATTCCACAAGCTTTGTCCCACTCGCCTCTATCGTCCGGGATACCGCCACTTGCGCCTTTGGCGTCCTTTGCGGGACGGCTCACCAACACGTTCTGCGCCAGTTTGGGCCAAGGGGTGCCCTCCATGGTGGCGCTAACCACGACCATGCCGAGTTTCTCGGACCCACCGGACAGTTTCTACCCACCGCAGGAACTGCCGGGTCCACGTCTAAGCTCCGCGGACCCCGGAGCCAGGAGGCAGGAGAGTCCGCACTCCGAGGAGCTGCACGGCCGGGACAAGGGCTCAGAGCTGCTCAACTTCTCGGAAACTTTTCAGACGATATCAGGTGAGACTGGCGTAAATGCGTCGGTGTAGTGTTTTTTGCCACACGCGGTTGCGTAAAAAGTGCAAATTGTGCGTAAAACGTTGAAAAAGTGTGCCATTCAAAAATCCAAAATCTTTTAATAAATAGTCTGAAGACGTTTAAATGCAGCTGATTCGGTGGGAACAATAAAAAGTAAACTCGCGTTTCAAATTGACAGAAATATTAATGACACAGCACTTAAAACAGACACATGCTGAGGGTGAAACCTGATGGAAGTGAGATAATGACTAGTCTTTTTACAGCTATAGCTTCAAACGCTACTCATGTAAAATCACGCCGAAACAAACTCTTCAACCACGTTTGAGAGAACATTTAACTAGTTTTTTTAACAGGATCAGGTTAAATGTACCCAAAAAAGTGCTTTTACGCACAAAACAGTTGCAAATGTCCACTATTAATTTATCTATTGCTTTGGAAGCATTTTCAGGACGCTTTAATATTTTTTTTATCATTTAAAGCCCAGTCACAAACTCAATCACTCACTCACTGTAAACACGTGCCTCTTTTGTCTCCACGTGTTTAGGTGAAACCAAACTGTACAGTTCAGACGACGAAAAGTTGGACCTAAAATCAGCGGACGCCGTTTGCAGCGACCGGGACGACAGCTCCGCAGACAGCGAAAACGAAAGCTTCTCGGACGGAAACAACTGTGGCTCCCTGTCCCAGAAGAGCAAACTAAAGACCGGCTCGCAGGAGGCGCTGCCGACCGGCAGCTCGGCGGGGAAGAGCCGCAGGAGACGAACAGCTTTTACCAGCGAGCAGCTGCTCGAACTCGAAAAGGAGTTTCACTGCAAAAAGTACCTTTCTCTGACCGAGCGCTCCCAGATCGCGCACGCGCTCAAACTGAGCGAGGTGCAGGTGAAGATCTGGTTCCAGAACCGCCGGGCCAAATGGAAACGGATCAAAGCCGGCAACGTCAACAACCGGTCGGGGGAACCGGTGCGAAATCCCAAAATCGTGGTGCCCATCCCCGTGCACGTCAACAGGTTTGCGGTGAGGAGTCAGCACCAGCAAATAGAGCAAGGCACCAGGCCCTGAACTCAGACGAAAGCCGCGAATATTATCAATGCCAACAATAATAAGACACTTAAAGTGACTCGATGTTCCAGTGATTGGTTGAACGCATGAAGCACAAAAAGGAGGATTCCGTTATTTTGCCTGAGACTGAGCAGGGGAGAGGATTTGCTCGCGGACTATTTGGCAATATGCTGTCATTTTTATTTATTGTTCTGTAAATATGTAAATATAAATGAGTAAAAAATGGTACAAATGGGCACTATGAGATGCGACTGTAAAGATTTTTTTAAGTATTTATATGTAGGGCCAAAATCTTCTGTTGGTTATGTGCATGTCTTCATTTGGTGGAGCTAATCTGGATTTTCGTTGTGTTTCGTACAATTTGTTGACCACTTTTGCATGTAACTTGAGGCGTTTCACGTTTTGTTTGGCAACTGTAGGAAGCAGCTTTGACAGCTTTTTGTGAAAGAATTGAAATATGTGAAGGAAATAATGACCAACCAAGGGACAACTGTAAAGTATATTGACCTAATAAATCGCTTTATACGTAAGATGGAATCCAGAATGAATCATTATTGACGAGACAACAAAATAACAATGTTTAAAAATTTTTTGCTAAATATGTAGGAATTGATTTAAGCAGCTAAAAATAAATAAACAGATCTGTGCAGGTTAAAGACAGCGACTCCATATTGAAGGTGACAATTCTAATGTTACTGAACCCGTTTTCAAAAAAAAAAAAACATTGTTATGACGACAGTTATTGATGTTAGAACTATTGCTAAATTCCCCAATGTAAAGGGATTTTGCAGATTTTTTTTAATTGTGATTTTAAAATTTGACAGTAACGCAGCATCGCAGGTTTTTAACACCAACGCTCTCTCACAGAAACTAAAGGACTTCAAATGTTGATGGTTATTTTTTAAACGGTGGCGTTGATTGATTTCTCTTCAGGAGGCCAAGTTGTCTCAAGTAGACTGATAGATTCTCATTAGTCTGAGCACATTCAACACACTGTAATGAACTTCTCCATCAGTCACTTCAGAGCAGCAGGGCGACAGGACAAAGTTGAGCTAAATAAGAAATTCTGCTATAAGTCGATTAAATTAAGATTCATAGATGTTTAAATGAATTAACACAAATGTAATGTGTTGCCTCTCATCCTAAACCACAAACCCTTATTGAATAGTGTGCACTGTGTCTTTAAATATCTAAACATTACAGACATTTATTTTTGAAAATAAATAGCAGAAAATAGATTCATATATACTTGTTACAGAATAAGGTTTGAATTGTGGAGATACATGTAGTTTTGATTGAGGTAGAGCTAAAAACCGTTCAGCTATACAAGTCTTTTTGCTGATAGATAGAATTTGCAAGACTAGTGAAATAAATGTGGTCTGTTTATGTGGTATGGTAGAGTTATAGACCATCAATATTAAAATAATCAGGAACTCGAGTCAAGTCTGGCCACATAACTATCCAGTTACAGGAAAGGGGAAAGAGGGCTGGATGTTTTTAAGGAAATATGCCCGATTCTGTCCTCACACACATTCTCTGAACTGTTTCCAGAAAAGTCTCATATTGGAATAATTTCATCTCACCTCATATGGCAGAAAGTGATTGGTCTCCCATTTCCAAAATAGACCCAGGCCTCGAGCCACTGCAGCAGCACCTGCTCAAGTATGATGGCAAGATTCTTCAAATATTTTATTAGTATTAATATTTAATTAAACCTTTTCCTAAATCAGTATTTAGCTCTGTGGTTTGGTTGGCAGCGTCATAGAAAATCCTCCTGAATGCATGAGGATACACATTATTAGCCTCTCTCATGGATGCACACGCTGAAAAGCTGGACCTCAGAGCATAAACACACACGTTATGACCCGGGCACCCATGAGTAGTAAGGCTTATTTCACTGTCCACCTCATACGTCAGGACTGTGGCACTTGGATGGGGATTCAAGGAGTGACGACCGCGCGAAGGAGCAGTGGAAGTTTTATCATGGCTCAGGAGCCGACTAATAAAGACGCTCAATTCCACGACTTTGTGCCAGAGCGCAGCTGCTATTTTAGTTTCCATGAGCTGTTTTTGTGGAGTTGATGGCGAGGAGACATGATACAGTCCTCGCTAACACCACTTGGCTTGTCGTTATCATGAAGCTGTTATATTCCAGTTTTATCATCAGTTTTTATTGTTTCTAAAATCATGACCTCATTGAGCTAAATTTTCCAAAATTAACTTTTCACAACACTAATTAATTATGATATCACAATAACAGATCTATAGTATATGTGAGTGATGTTTCTGATTTCTTCATAGATTTCAATAATGTCTCTTCCATTGTAGACACATCTTGAGAGGCACAAACTCAAGACACCATCTGCATTCTGCCATTCTGCCACTTGAATCACAAATTGAAATATCAGAAGTTCTCCAGCAAAGACATTAAACCGTTTCTGCATTCCCACCTGGTGAGAGAGGGAGGTAGAGCGAAGGACCTCATTACTGGCTGCTCGTGTGAGTGTACGGGCTGCTCAGCACCGACTGGAGGCCTGACTTCTTGGGAGGGTCCGGACGGTCGTGGCTACAGTGATGTATGGGCAGATGCATCAAATCGCACAAGATAAACAAGCGATGAGTTTCATCAGGGCCATCATAGCTTTAATTTGGCTGCCTAATGAGTCAGATCTAGTGGCGGAGATAAGAGTTGTCAGAGGCCCGGCTCTAATGAATTTCTTGCCACTTGTAATCAAGGTTGCCTGTCTGAGGGGGGATGATTAATGGAACCCTGGAGGATTCCCTCGGCCCTCAGCCTTCATTACAGCTAATGCATTCTCAGGCAAATTAACAGAGAAATGCAGGCAAAAGCCAACGGGGAAGGGGAGAGAAAAGGGAGAGGAGAAAGGGAGAGAGTGATGAGAACAGAGCGTTTATGTAAAACAAAAGAGAGAGAGGGGGAGAGAGCGAGAGAGAGAGAGAGAGAGAGAGAGAGAGAGGAGGAAGATCGCTCGGCGGGCACGAAGCAGCCAGGTTGGCGGCACGCGAGAGACAGCGAGGCAGAGATGCGTTCAAATCCGCTGATTAGCGAGAGGTTCAAGGATATGGAAATGAGCAGGGTGACGAGGGTTAGTGGCAGTCAGAAAGGGCAGGGTGCAGCATGGATGCTGTAGTCAGACATGACGGAACTGAAGCTGATGAATGGATGTGGAGGTGGGGGGGGGTCAGGAGCAAGGAGGGGAAATATTTACTAGTTTAAGAGGTGGAGAAGGTGACGAGGAAAGCAGTAAATGAATCCTCAGGAATAAACAGGACAAACTAGAGCTTAGTGCCACCTTAAAGCCACATTTGTGTGTCTGCCAGGCGCGTCGCTAACTGCTTGCTAAACAGCCTGTTAAGGCGGCCCGTGGCCAAGCAGCTCCTACATGTTATGAAAATATGGATTTAATGTTTGCAAATATGGTCTTGTCAGGTCTTTGTGTTGCCATCCATCAGCCTCAGACCCACCTCTGCAATCTTGCAGGCAATTTGTCTGAGAGGAGGTGGGCGGCAGAGAGCCCTCCTCACTGTTTAGCAGGCCCTGATGAAATATCAAAACACACGGCGGCGTGAGCGAGCGAGCGTGTGCGAGTCTCACCGCGACAAACGTGTGTCGTGGGAATAAATTACAGGACACATTTGTTTTGTACATATTGTATGAACGTGTTCACGTAAAACAAAATCACCCAAAATATCACCTGCCTTAATTCATCGTTTTGCAACTGTCGCTAAATCAGTTAGCTTCATATTTAGCACTAACACAGACACTTATTTACTAACAGGTCTGTCATCAGTCTAAAATTTTTGCCAAATAGAAAATGGATAAATTAAATGTAGGGTGATTGTGACTTGGTTGGGAGAGCAATCAACCTAAAAGAACTGGGTCATAACTTGGCTTTCGGTTCTTACTGGCCACATATATTAGCTTTAAACGAGCTTAACACATTTCAAAGCAGAGAAATATAGAAATCAGACTGGTCTTTATGGTGGAAAACAATGTGCTCATAGAATAACATGTCACACCAGGGCCAAGGGAGATGAGATAAAGCTAAAGAGGAACCAGGTGATGAAGAGCAAACAATGCCAACCAACAGAGAGAGGAAGGGGATGAAGATATGCTGAGACAAGATTAGCAGGAAATAAGAAGTGGATTAGTGAAGGCTTGACTCCTCTGAACACAGAGACCTTTCACTTTTCTCCACGGTGTTGTGCTACCTGACACTAAGCCCGAGTCTTTATCCTAATCCCCTTTCAGCAGCTGCTGGGGGTCCCACAAGCAGGAAGTGGAGAGGATGCTTTACTTACCTCAAACCACGCTTGGTGGAGTCGTGTCGGCCACACATTGACACTGCAGCAAATTCACTGCGAGGTTTGATGGAGAAACATGTAAAACGGTACGAGATGAAATCGGAGCGTTTGTAAAATCCAACCGTAGCGACCTTTATTTTGAAACTCTCACCTCATCTGTCCGGCATTAGCAGGTCAGGTCAATGTGATGGATAATGAATGAACCCCCCCTCACACACACACACCTACAAAACAAATGCAGAGTTCCCCAAATCCAGGGAAGGCTACATCAATTTATTTGAGTGTTTATTAATAGGTCAACAGTTAGCCAAGCATCCAAGCATACAACAAGTTACTCTGTAGCTTCTGCCTTGTTTCACGTTCTGAACGTAAAAAGACTTACAATAGGAAAATTAACTTGAACAAAACTGAACAAAAAAGAATATTTACATACTGCATTATAAATATGTCAAATGTACATCATTATACACAAGTACCAAAGATGGTCAGTTAATGTAGAGACCAAACAGAAGTACCTTAAATATATGCCTAAGTAGAAACGAAAACAACTTATCAAAATATGGTTCCAGGGTCGAGGGAACCTAAAACCAGTTCCGTTCGCTTCTAGGAGCTCGTCTTCAGATAAAAGCATCAAGCTAATATGTACACTTCATGTTGTGTTTGGGGAAAGACAGGCAGGTTTCTAGTGTTATTTCATCTACAGTATGTAAAGAAAGGTCTGGGTAATCACTGTACACGTTGAACTCTTTTCAGTAACACTATGCTTATTACAATGAGACATGAGAAATAAGGCCAGTAAAACTGTACAGTACGAGTACATTTCAAGGTTTCCGGGTACATTTGTGGTTTGCTGTGTAGTGTCTGTAAAGAATAGTTTGACATTGTAGGAAAATGAAAATGGAGGATATTAACACCACTGTCATATATGGGAGCGTGGCTAGGTAGCTTAGCTTAGCATGAAGCTGGAATCAGAGAGGAAACAGCTGGGCTCTTTCCAAAGTAAAAAATTCTCTTCTTATGTTTAAAGCTAACAAGTCATGTACGTGGTTTGTTAATTTGTACAACACAAAATAAGGAATTGTCTTGACATAAGGAACTGCGGGGTGTTTGCTAGGCTAGGCTAGGCTAAGTTAAGACAGGGTAATCCAGCTCCACAAAAAACAGTTTCCATCATCACACTTCTGGCCAAAAATCGGGTAAGTACATTTTCCTACCATGTCAAATTTTCCCTTTAACATTTAGCCCATATATTTGTTATTTGGCGACTGTGAAAACACAAACACTGTTAAGCAACAAAATAAAAACAATATTTAAGGTACCAAGTTAACAGCCTGCTCTGTAAACATACATCCTGCCATTGTAAACTCAAAATCAAGATGGTTTAAAACCTTAAAATGGCTAAATACACTGTAGAACTTCACCCATATTTATTTCTGACCTATTTACTATAAATGAATGAACTGTACATATGAATTAAAGCAAAATGAGTCAAACTAAGTATACTTCCCTCTATAAACCCTTTAGTTTTTTATTTTTTATTTTATTCCCTAGACGTCAGTCACTTGAACACGTTTCATGAGCGCCCTGCTTTTGGCCTGACAGGTTCTTAAGGTTTTTATTGGCTCTAAAGGTCAAAACTGTGCCCATAAGGGATACTGTGAAGGAACAAGAACTACTTTTACAGAGGTCTGTACATTAAAACACAGTTATGATCCAAGTCGTCACTGCAGGTGTTCGTCGTCTCACCAACGTCCTTTCTCCAATGTTCCCGAGCAGAAATGCCCACTCGCAGTCTGCCGCACACGGTCACAGACGAAGACGTAAGCACGCACGTATTGTACAGTATGTACGGATGCACACACATACACACACACGGTACCATTTATGTACATCACAGCAACAATAGAAGAAATGCTCGAGTGGGTACCAATTTTACAGCCTTTGGCCACAGGAGGTAAATGGGTTTTCCAGTACGCTTATGGCTTAAAACTGTGTGAATCTGTCTCAAATAATTATCAACACAATCTAGTCAATCAGAAAATTAGTCCAGCTAAGACGTCATCACGGCATAATTTCACTAGATTCAATCAAACGTCATATTTGAATGAAATCTGATTAGGGAGACACACTTACAAAGCCACGTGGATCAGTGGACGTAAAACATTATCCCCCTTAATTCCTTTATATTCACGGACACTTTTTGCTCAAGGATCACAGTAAGGCGGTGAAGGAAATGACTACAATTCACCCGATAGGAATTCAGCAATCAACGCCTTTATGACAACGTGAATTAAGTATCTAAATCATTTGGACTGTTCGGCTATAATTGCTTTTGCCTTTGTATATGAATAGTATGTCAAGAGTTTGATAGCTGTGCTGAAGACATGCATCATTACTAAAGTTGTAACAGCCCCTGATATTGTGGAAGATTGAGCTTCATTCCCACATCAGTGGTTTGTCACTTGTAAAACTATTCCTCACAGTTTTATGTTAGTGCACTTAAGCCTGGAAATTTGAGGGAAGTTTCTCATTCATGCTCATTATAAAATCAGCTCAAGTTGCAGAAGGGGGGAAGACATAAAAGGAAATGTTCACACATTAAGGAAATGCTTTTCGTAGGGTAGGTACGAATGCCAAAGTAAGTCATTTGTTTGGTTGACGCTTAAAAACAAGAAGCTTAAAGCTGATCATGATCATTTCAGACCAAGATTGAATGAATTTAAAAATGACAACAAATAAAAAATTTGAATATAAAACAAGCAGTGTACAATGTCCGAACAGCAAACACCCACGTCTTTCAGCACAGTGGAACATTAACAGTAGGTCCGTTGCTCCTCATGTGTTTCTATCGGTACTGATTCTGGGTTACACAGTGTGAAACAGAGGAGGAAGTACTGGAAAGAGACAGGAGCTGGGTTCTGGGTTTTATATGCTTGTCTGCAGCTGCTTTCGGCGTCCTACATGATACTGATGCTGCGGTTAAGCTCACACTGGGCATTGTTGTTGTTGATGTTGGGGTTGCGGCGGCTCATGTTGGGCGTGGGCACAGAAGTCAGGCTGCCTGGCTCGTTGGGGCAGCCATGTTGGACCAAGATGTCGCCACACTCCTGGCTCCTAGCTTGCCGAGCGTAGGACAGCGGCGTCTGCCCGCGAGCGTCCCGACTCTTCACGTCCACGCCATACTGTGGAAGGAAAGAATAAAAACACCACATCACATACATTAAATGCCAATGGGAGCGATGTCTATCCACCTCACAGTCAGCCAACTCACCCAGATGAGCAGCTGTGTAATGACCACATTGGCCATAGCGCAGGAGAGGTGCAGGGCGGTGCGTCCGTCTCCGTCCCCGTAGGTCTCGTTAACCTCCTCCTTGGTGCCGTGGGCCAACAGCAACACCACCAACCTCAGGTCATCCTCCACCACTGCCCTCAGCAGCTGTTGCCCCAGGGGTACGTCGGACTGGGGCAGCCCCACCAGGAACAGCTTCTGCTCATACTTGGCTCGGATCCAGCGCTCCTTCTCTTCCCTGGAGAGGAGAAGATGACACGGATGCTACAGGTCAGGCGGGGACAAATATGATGCTACGAGCAGTGGCCTGCCCAAGGTGCAACAACGCTCAATGCAAATCCCAGAGTTTAAAAGCAGCAGGAAACGAAATGCTGTACACACACAAGGGAAGTATTACAGTAATTGGCTCACCAGTGTGAAGTGACATTTCTAAATTATTGCTGCACAAAAAAGCCACTAGCCCCTACTATCAGTGGGACATAATGCAGTGAGATGGGCTGGAGATGTGAGAATGCCAAAGGGTATGACGCTTTGGGCATTATTCCACTTCCTAGCGATTACAGTCGACAGCAAGACGGTTAGAGCCTGGCCGGCTTTCTAAAGGTTACACATCTTGAACAGCATGTCTTCTGTGGACAATACAGGAAGGAGGGGGGGCATGTTTTTTTATCAGCGCTGTCGGCTGTCAGTCTGAACCGGAGGATCCCCTCCACAAAAGAGGCAGTGTGTCTCAGAGCCCCAGTCTCCCTTGGGGTGGCTGGGCCCCGAGTCAGATCGATGGGGCTGAATGGCAGCCAGAGAGGGACGGTGGGGACGTGGGCCTTTTTTACTTCAGCCGGCAACAGAGAATAGGCCGAGGGGAGTGCTCCGTCCACTATCGCCAGGCAGAATTCTATCTACTGCTCTCTATCTTGACCCCCTCCCTTTCATTCTCTGTCCACATACAAACTGTCCAAATCAGAAAGAGGGGGGGAAAAATCAATATCAATACATGAATGACTGAGCATGCCCAGTGTGGCACTAACCCAGTGACCCTGTCAGTCGCCGTGATAAGGCGAGCGGAAAAAGGCCGTTGTTTGGATTTATGGGTGAGTGACAGAGAGGAGAAGGTTTGTAGGGATAAGTTAAAGCAGCGACGCCGGCTGGAGTGACAAGGGCCTCGTGGGACTCTCTATCAATGGGCCAAAGCTCAGCAGCATGTACACACTGACAGGCTAATTTACTTCAATCCTATTTTATCATAATCACAGTGAAAACTTAATCAGTACTCAACAGAAAAGCTGTCAACTCTTAAATCATGATATATAATTAAAGTGTTAATCTGTTTTCTTATATTATATAGCATAGTGTTCTAAATGTTAGGAATAATTTAAATTAAACTACAATGGATACACATTGGAACTCAATTTTTACCCTGGTAATATTGACAAGATAGGGCTAATTGTGAGTAAAACGATCACGGCGTAAAAAAAAAAAAAACATCTTCAGAAAAGTAAAGGAAAATGACAATTTAGCTATAACTGACCTTTAATCATATCCACGTGAAGCTAATTTACAATTATCGCAGCTGTTGAAACCAGTTCAACATTAGTCACCCACCTCTATTACGACCTTAGCGGCTAGATGTCAAGGCTGCCAACTCACCACAGACAGCAACCATTTTCAGACTCATATGTCAGCTGCCGGGCTCAATACACCGAGCAGTTCGTCTTGCACAGAGGAGCCTGGCACTGGCCCCAACTACGGGAGTTAAAGCTGTGATGGAAGAGGCTTTATCAGCAGCTGAGCACAGACTGATTAACTGCAAAACACCACTGGAAGCTCATAAAACAACTTAACCCACATCTTTAAGTACTGGCGGCGCTATTACTGCTACCAGCATACGGGTATATTCCTGCTACGACCTGGAAGAAGACCTGGCAGAGAAAGTTGCCCTGCTATACCATAACTAAATCTTTAGAATGAGCGTATTATGTGAGCAACAATACAGCCCTAATGACAGGCAATTGCAGCAGCTCTGAGTTTTATGGTGTAAGACCTCAATCAATCCCTACTCCGTCATTATGTGTGGATAAGCCTGTTAGCAAATCAAATGGCCCTAGAACCATTAAGACCGCTCAGAACAGGAAGAGGCTGTCCTGCCATCCCCTCTTATTTTGGGGGAGATCCTTTGAAAGCGAGTGTCCTTGTTTTACTTCCAAGAAGGATTTGGTTCGTCTGAAACCTCTGATGTAATCCTCGGGGTAAAATATACAAACCTTAATAAAGACCTAAGCATCTGTTGTCCAAAGTTTGTTTCAAGAAGCCAGAGCATGAATAACATTCTGAATCTGTGGAGTCCAGTGAATTGATATGAGCTAAATGAGGCAGAAAGTTAGCACCAACATGTGAAACAAAAAGGCTGAGGAGAGCCATTAAGAAGACGTCAACATCTCAGAAAGGAGCCCTGAGGACACTTTGTTAGCCTCCGCGACAAAATCAGCCCCGAAGACCTGCAGAAAAAGGGCCTCAGTCACCGATCTAAATTCAATCATGGTTCTTTTTAGGCGGTCCACTTAAAAAAAAAAAAAAAAAAAAAGAAAAAAAAAGAAGCAAGGCAGTGGTTTTATTAAAAAAAACCCAGCTGGTGCCACTTGAAAGACAGAGTGTGAAAGGAAGTGAAATAGTAATCCCGCCTCTGTCTTTTGTTTGAAATAGAAAAACAATCCAAACAGAGGTAGGGTTTAGACAGTCAGGGGGGAAACTGAGACCCTTGAAAAGGACACTTCCTCACCACAGGAGGAAGAAAAATAAAATCAGCGGATTTAGCATGTCAAAGCTCCAGGACAAAGCCAGAGGGGAGGTATGAGAGCGAATGTTCATAGCTTGAGGGGTTATTTTGGAAACTGATGCGATGGATACTTATACACACACACACACACATACAGACATACGCTCCAACCAGACACTAATTTCCCCACCCAGGCTCGGACGCATACTTGTTCTAAATATCTCTGTTGCTGAGGAGACACAGGGGAGCTCAAAATTCCCAATAAAAATGCTAGAGCCTATTAAACTAAGAGCCGTAGCTACTTGACGACAAACTTCCTCCACCGTTCAGAATAATCTCGCAGCTTTCTAACTTTCTTTCACTGGGGTTTATTTGAATGAAATCTTGAACAAACATCAAAATGCTTACAGGGTCTAAAGTGGAAACGGGACTCCTGGTGTCCCCTTTCATTTGCCTATGCAGAGTCCACCTAGATAAAGGCAGCCTTAACAGCAGAGAAAGGCCTCTTTTATAATTCTATTAGAGCTCTGTCCCTTCAGCTCTCCGTTGAGCAATGGATCCCGACTCTGACTTAATTAAGTGGCAAATGGCGGAATGATTCTCCTAAACCCAGCCCACGGAGTCAAGAACACATGACTGAATTCAAATAAAGAGGGACAAACAAGGATAATTAGTCAAGCCTGAAAGACAAAAGCCAACGGGAATTTATAGGCATGGCAGGGAAACTGAGACAGAGGGGGCGGAGCCTTCGGTGGAGCGGCCACAAAACGACCACTCTGACCGCCTGCAATAAAGGTGCACTGGTCCATAGGAAGAGAGGGATGTCCGTCCCACCACCAGCCCATCTTTCAAACACATACTGAGACCTCCTAAACAATCAAAGCCTTGACGGCTCCTCCTACTCTTCCCTAAGCACCCAAAGTCACTGTGGACACATCAAATAGATGCACTGAAGAGGAGAAATGGTGGTATTGGTGGGTTGGAGTGGGGGGGGGGGGGGGGGGGGGTGTATGTGACCAGCTTGAGGTGTGGGGGGTGTGCAGCTTGTATAGGACTGATTCTCATGCAGCCAGCAGCTTCACTTCCACAAACCAAGGGGAGGGAAGAGGCAGAGAGCGGGGAAGAGGGACGGCAGCAGAAAGATAGAGAGGGGGCTGAAAGGGAAACGACAGAGATGAAGCAAAAAAAAAAAGAAGAAGAAGAGAGCACACAACAGGGAAAGAAAGCTGGGCCCCAGAGCATCAAAGGTTGCTAAGGGCGAGAAATGAAGGGGCAGCACAGTAAACGCGGCAGCAGAAAGTGCTAAATAAGGACCCCTATGGCCTGGTGGGTACAGTGTGGACACGGTACGCTCCGCTCTGAGAGCAGCAGCTGCACAAGAATGGAGGCAAATATTTTTACAAGAGGAATGGATGCCACTCGTTTGGCCCGAACTGTTGACCAGAATTCTAAAGGTTAAGATCTATTGAGAGGATAATATGAGAGCATCTGGGTGCCGTAGGCCGGCAGAGGGATGAGTTGAATATATTGTGACATTAATGAGGTTGTCAGACTCCTCGTGATGGAGTGGCTGTGTTTTTGTGCCAGCGAGACTAACACCCTTAAATGCTCACGCTGTTAACCCCCGCTGAACCCTCGGCTCGCACACAAAGCTGAGGGGACAATGCCACTCGCCCCGGTTGCGTACGCAGCCTGCTTCGCGTACGGACGCGCCTTTAAACGTTCCGCAAATAAACGAGCGGTGGAGGTTTCTTTGTCGTTCGCGGCGCCGGACATTCTGCCATTGTAGCGATTTGCAACGCTAACAATACGAAGCCAAATCACACGGTTAAGTGTGTAGACGGAGCCATAATGACTCGGCCCTGCTTCTACATGTACTGTACCTGGCTCTGAAACCCGGTGGCATGTGGGCAATTAGTGACTGCGGTACCACTTCTCCCACACAGGGCTAATTACTGACCTGTGGGTTTCATTTAGAGAGAGAGAGGACTTGGGAAGACCCAGTCATTCATTTGTCCTAATTAATTACTCTTCCTCCACGAGGGCTCCTGGCAAGGCCGACTGTTCTAAAAGCTCTTCTGAGAGTCTGTCTAACCTGCGATTACCCAGGAAGCTTTGCTCTGCGTCTTGGCGAGCAGCGCGGAGGACAGGGACCGCCGTGGACAAACCCCGAATCCAGATTCTCTCGCGGCTGCAGCACTGATGTTGTTGAGGGGGGATAACGCGCCAGAGTGGAAGGGGTTAAGACAGGCACCGGGGCCGGGTTTGGAGAGGTTAGCGGTGTGATTCATTTTTATTACCACGCAGCCCCTGCAGGCGGCAGGAGTGGCAAATTATTTCTGAAACAAAGTGGAGGGCTCTCATCAGAGCTATTACCTGCATGTGGCCGAGGGCGGCGCGGAGCCCACAGAGGGTGACAGTGAGAGGCCCGCGCCGGTGAGGGATAGCCGTCCACATCCGTCCACGCTCCGGGACATCCCCCCCCCCCCAAATGAGAACCGGTGTCTGTGTGTGTGTGTGTTTGTGTGCCAGCGGAAGATGAGGGCAGCGCCGGGCGCCGGACCTCCCCCACTGCATCCGTCAAAACAGTCTGCGGCGGTTTCTATCGCCGAGGTGCCGAGCAATTAGAGGTGACGCGCAAAACACAATGACTCCCAGGTGCTAATTAAAAGAACAACTCCCCTCCAATATGCTGACTGCACAAATCAGCCGCCATCCCGAGCTTCCGCTAATTTATGATCACACATGTAACTGTAGCCACGCAACATATGACTCTTTCATGTGGTATTACTTTCTAATTAAGCGTCCTAAATGGGTTGTAAATTGTCGCCAGTGACTCCATCGATGTTTCATAAGTTGTCACGCTGTGAAAAAACCCTCTAGTTGTTGGACCATCTGACCTCGTACCCGTTGCAAATGGACAACATGCAAATCTTATTAGCTAAAAGTTAATGTAAATGTGGAATAGATGATTACATTTTTATGAATGATTAACTTTCTGCACCGCAGACCATCGGGAAGCAAAAATAATGCATCATTACCAAAGAAAAAGGCTGAGACTGTCCATCTAAAAAAAAAAAAAAAAAAACTAAATGCACTGAATTGAAAGATTTATAACGACTTTAAAAAACACTAGTGATGATTGTATTGGCTTATAATAGAGCCCTTAGTTACTAACCAGGGGATGTGTTTTCTTGAAAGCAGACAATCATATGACATCTATGCACATGTACATAGAACCACGCATCCTGTGTTGCAGTGTGCATCAGCATGCAGCAAATTAATATATTGTGATTTCCTCTGATCCAGAATATCATAAGCTAAACCAATCTTGTGGACGAATGCTTTTAAGTTCAATTTCAAAAATGCAAAAGGCAAAACTAGTCTTGCAGGAGACATTCAATCAGACACTGGCTTGATATTCAGGTACTTACTGAATCGTTTAGATTAGGTGTCACTAATGTTTAGCGGGAGTCGGAAGCCACATGCGGCCTGTCGAGGTGCCATCGCAAAGCTGCTGCATGTCACAGGTATGACACAATTAAAATGCTCTCATGTGAAGGAGAGGCAGGTGAGGATCCATTGTGTCGGAAGAATTCAAGTACATCCTATTAAGTTATTATTCATGTCTCACTACTAAAAATATCGGATACCATGTGTTACCCTGAAAGGCCACGTTTTTCTACCAGCCACACAGTCATCAGCATTTCAATAACCAGTGGCCATAAATAATATCAACAAAAGCTGCTTTTTGTCTGAGGATTAGTTATGCTGCAAATTAGATTTATCGTTTGACAGTAAAAACTAATGGAGACGCTGCTGCAGGAGAAGATCGGATTTTTTAGACAATGAAAAACCTCCCTGCCCGAGGCGACGTGGGACTGACAGTGGTAGGGAGAGGAATCAACATCAATAATCTTTCATCAAGGCCACAGTGGAGCACTTTAGCACTGATACTATTCAATAAATAACTGTAGGCCATCATTCAGTTGTGAACTGGCCGAAGAGCGGAGGATGGATTCAGGAGGAAAAGGCCCGAGACCGTCAACAATGAAAAGGGTTCAGGTGCAACTAAACCTAATACAGATCAGCCTGTTTTGAAATGGTTTTAAACGCTCCCCAAATAAATCAAGCAGCTCAGTGTGATTATTTTGGCAGTGCTGCAGTATCAAATTTTGACATTTTATTTTGAAATGTTTCTAACCCCATAAAAGGGCAAATTGTCCTCGTCTGTCGGATCCTCGTATGTGCATTAAAACAGTGATCACGGTTATTTTTAAAGGGAAGTTTTCTCATGTCTCAACTTGGTCTTCCAAGTTTAAAATAGGTTTTCTTTATTAAAATGGTTTTATGTCAACAGTCCTCTGCCATACCTTTCTGTATTATATTTAGTAGCTGAATCAGCATCGGCGCTAGCAGTAGAAAAAGTAAGTGCCAATGTTTTTCTGTTGGTTTGTCACTTTTCTTAAAGTTTCAAAGCTGTGATGTTAAAACAGTCTAATGCCACCAGGGAGAGCCTACAGACAGTCTTTGCTGTGACAGACAGAGTGATGACCCGGCCCGGTGTGATGGATATGTGACAGGGCAGCTTGAGGCCCGAGGGCCTGGCTCTTGGGTGGGGTTTAGCCATAATGGTGCGCTTAATTACCTGCACAGCCACACAGCAGGTCATTAGTCAGACTGGGACGCTAGGCCTCACCTGTCACGGAGAGATAAACAATCCTCCTACCAGATCTGGGAACCTCAGAGGAGCGGGAATGGGAAAGTTAGGCCAGGCCAGCGCGAGGTAAGTGGCAGAATATAATGTCAGATTCATTTTTTTAAGGATGGAAAAGATTTACGTTAGAAGACAACCTGAACTGGTTCCCAGTCACTTTAGAGATATGACTTATTAATTAAACACAGATCATCGGTAGCAAAGCTCTGGAGCTGATCTGGAAGAGGTTTTCCGATCATGAGAGTCTTCTCCTGATTGTCACTTACGTGCCGAGTGACAACCTTGATGGATGTGAAACTAGTCAGGACATTTATCAGGCGAGTGCAAAACGATGCCCCCCCCCCTCGTCTCATGAACTATGAGTTTCAGGACAACGGATCCTGTGATGTCATCTACAGTAAGCACCGTCGTACTGCGATGTGATCAGTGTGTACAGGAGGGCCTCACGCTGCCTTAATAGACTATCCACGGACCCCTGGCTCTTCTTATGGGGCGATTTGTGTTGTGAAAAGCCTGCGCTGAAATGTAGATGACTAATAAACGGCGGCTAATGGAGCCGGCGTCTCACTCTATAATCTCTGTCTGCTTCATTAGGCAGCACCTTTGTTTTGCAGCGGCGCTAACCTGGTGCAGTCGCTCCCCGGCTTGCTGTAGCCCTCCAGCGCGCCCTCCCACACGCTGTTGGCCATCGCGTTGCCGATGGCGGTCATCACCGTGCTCAGCTCCACCGGCCAGTCGTCCAGGTCCAGGGACCGGACCCGGGACAGGTGGGTGCCCAGGTTCCTGTGGATGCCCGAGCACTCGATGCACATTAGCGCTCCCAGGTTCAAACTGGCCCAGTCTGGATCTGTATGAACAGGGGATCGTCATGACAGGAATTAGAACTGACTCATAAAAGGGAAACTCCACCTACTCCTACTGCCATTGAGCAAGGCACCAGATAAGTGCTACTTATCAGATTTGACATATTTTATTAAATAAAAACTACCACTTCAACATATTGTAATTATAATTATATCTACATCTGTACAAATATTATGAAACATACACTGGCAGCTTGTGGTGAAGCTTTATACTCACTGGGTGCATCGCAGTCCACACAGAAGCTGTTGCCCCTCACGTTTCGTATGGACTGGATGGCCATCGCATCACTTTGGCTGCCTAACCGAGACTGTGAGGGACGAGGAAAAGAATACACGAGGAGCAACTAATCAGTGCAAGAGTAAGAGAAGGCAAACAATTATAACTGGACTAGACAAGCAGCGAGGGGAGGGGAGGTAGGGGCAAAAAAAAAAAAAAAGACTGAGGCAGAAAGAAATATGAATATGAAAATGAGGCCGAGTGTCTCCAGCATGCTGACACAAGCCGTGCTCCTTTTCTGATGTCTGTCAGTTCCAATAAGAGATCCCCCACACTGCGGTGCACCTGTCTGCCAGCCTCCCACGTGTGACAGCTTGAAGTTGAGGAAGAGAGATGCAGGAGGTGGAGCGACCGATAAAAGGTTCCAAAGAAGGGGAAAAAGGGGGGAATGCAGCCAAGTGGCAGCGCCGCGGCCTCATCTTACACCACCTACCTTGTTCTTTATGCTCTCGCATGACTGCAGGCTGGCGAAGATCTGGCTCTCGATTGCTTGGACCCACAGCTCCCTCTCCTCGTATGTGGACGCTTCAAAGTTCCACGTCTGACCCGTCAGCGACACGATGATGAACTCAAACGAGTCCTCTTGCTCTGGAGAACCAAAATAAACAGTAAATTAACACTTAACACACGATGCAAAGGAATGTGGCTGGATTGTGTGTGTTGGTGTGAGCGGCTTTAGTCGACAACAATAAAAACCAATAATCCTTGGGCTCATTCTGTTAGAAAGCCAGGGTTCTGGGGATGAGAAACCGGGTCAGCAGCAACGCAGCAACGCTTCCTCACGTTTTACATCTATATGGTGCAAAGTGAGCAGCTGTCAACACTGAAGCGATGCAACATCCACGAACGGCTGTGCAACTCAGGCACCGCTCAGCGATTGAGGCCCGTCCGTGCACAGATGCGCCACAGAACAGCTTTCTGTTAAACTCAGCAACATCCAAGCCATTTCTGGCACCGCGCCGTTTTGTTGGGTGATGCCTCGAAAACATTTTTTTTTTCCCACTATTGAGCACCTGCCAATCGAACAATTTACAGATGTGAGGATTTCTACAGCACCAAGTTCTCCTGTATTATAGTTTCTTGATTCAATGCAGAACCATTTACCTTCCACGGTCTCGCTAACTGTGACTCAGCAGAGCCTCGTTTTTCCATCCGTCCTCGTGTGTAACTAAGATTTATGAAAATGTCACCTGTCGTTTGGAAACGCGAGGTCTGACGCGACATATGTTCCGACACATGCTGTAATGCGGCTGCTGTTCAGGAGCAATTCATTAACTCCGTACTGTACAACGTGACTAGTGCAACATCTCTGGTCTCTGCACATGCTTGAGCACATAGCCAAATGATTTGTAATTACCCAATTATGTCTATGCAAATAGTCATCTCATTTGCATAAACCATGTTTGGAGGACTTGAGGCAAGAAGACACAAGGGGAAATGGTTTTAACTGTGTAGGTTTGATCAACTACGCTGGAAATAGTTCTGCTGATATGCTATTAACGTGCAGTATTAATTATGAAATTGTAATTTATCCCCAGCAAAGGTTTTATTGCACAAATATATTTAGACTTTTACTGTAATTCACTTTGACATTTGATGTGTGAAGAGGTAATTTCATATTAAATTAACTCCGAACAAGTTACAAAACGGTGGCACTCAGAAATCACATAATCAAAGAAATAATATTTAGAATCAATTTGGCCTGCGCTGGTAAATGAAAGGTGTTTGACGGATGCCACTAATGTTGCGATTCCCGTGCTGCGGAGCAGCTCCATCTCTTCGGGGGGAAAGCAATAATCCAATTAGCTTGACACCGACTTCAATTATCTGATTTAGTTTGCGGAATCGACTACAGGTCACAAAGAATCAATGGAGACTTGGAACCCTATTCATTTATACTTACGGTGGGAGAAAAAAAAAGACACGCTGTGGGCGTGACACGTTCCAACGCTAGCAGGGATTAAAACATAAAACTTCATTTGATGGAAAAACAAAAGGCCAAATTAAAGAAGCCTAAAAGTGACAGTAAAGCCAAAAATATGAAAGGAAAATTAAAAAACTTGATTAATTGAAAAACACAGAAAAGGACTCAATTTTTTTCTGTCCAATATACCTTCAGGTTGAATTGCTAATGCATGCGATTATAATTTGTGCTTCTTAGACTCAAAGGTTGTTGTACTTGTGTTTTCATCTTTTTAAAAAACCTGAACAAAGCTAATTATTCTGTTGGCTGCCCAGGCAATAAATTGGAGGCATTAAAACACTTTCATTATGGAGATTAAAAAAGCGACGGATGGCTGATTTCTTAAACTGATGAGTATACAAGGGAAAACAAATCTAATTCTCCATGCATAGTAATGTACCTGTGAGACGTACAGTAGCCACTAAAGAGACAGAGCAGCGTGTGCAGCGGGAGTGTGTGTGCGCCGGTTATTGTCATTACATGCACCTCCAACACGCTCATATTACTTTTTAATGCCGTCCAGTGCGGCAATTCGGCTCCAGCAGCACAAAACTAATTCTGCTCCATGTAGGCGCGATGCTGAGGTCAAAGTGTTCATTTCACACACAGTAAATCTAAGCATGAACCATGTGTCAAAGGTATGGCTGCTATCCTACAGCACCTGCCATGATGAGCTTGTAAAGGGGCCATTAGTGCTGCCGTTATTATTCAGCGGCTGCAGTAAGCAAATGGCCGGCGCAGGAACCATCACCTTGTCACATTAACACCAGCATTAACCTCCTGACCACATCTATCTGTGAGTGCCCGATCAACAAGTTCGCGCCAATTAGAAATAAATTAACGCAGCCCTGCCGGTGGGCGGACAGGGAAGAAGCCCAATTCAAAGCAGATGGAGGAGCCAAGTGTGAAGAATGAGCCAGATATGATTTTCCTTAATTAACATGCTGTAATAAGAAGGAAATTAGAGCGTAATGGCCATAGAGCTACAAAGAGGAAGGAACAGATCAAGATACACTCAGTCCCGACTTCTGCATGCATCATAAAACCTCACCTCTCAGCTACAGATGCTCATCAGATGCTCGATGGCGAAATGTGCTGCAAGTGTGTGCTCCAAGATAAAACGTACTGGACTTAAGTTCAAAGATGCTACTTTTTCCTACTACGTCTCCCAATGCAGAAAATAACCCAATGTTCAGAATAATAAATTTAGCAACAGGCTAAAATCATCAAATGAGAATTTTAGACATGAAAAGCAAACTCACCCTCTTCACTCAAACACTAAACTTGACTCTTTAAACATGTTTAAATTTAATGCAAACACTTCATTTATTATAGAATAAAAATAAACTATTTAAAAGCTCACTTTCCTCATTTTTATTCCAAAATGTCAATTGTGTGGCCCAATAGGTGGATCCCATAGAATTCATCAAGCCCTCTGACACATATGATGCTTCATACCCTCTCATGACCCCTAGAATCGCCACCTGGACCGGTCCCGTCCAAGAGCCGTTGCCATGGTTACAGTCTCAATCGCGGGCAGTATTGGTGGTGTCACACTGGGCAATTATCACAATGGTTGCAATAACGCACGCGTCGCTTTCCTGACCCGGGACTTGAACCAGCAGCAGACAGAGGAGGACGGCGATGCCTCTGTTGCTGTTCGTGTGCAGCTGATGCCTCGTCCAGGAACTGTGGACGAGACGATCTCCGCGGGGGGCGGGTTTGGACCCAGCTGTGCCGTCTCCCATCCCGTCTAAGCGCCTCGCGTAACCTCTGGAAACCAGTGTGATGATCCCCTCGGAGCGGGTTTGGCAAACAGCTCTTACGCTTGAGGACTCCGTTTTTTTTTTTATGTTTTTTTTTCTTAACCCCTGAACGGCTGCGGCGCGCGAGGCGAGCGGGCGTCGGGGCCGCGCGGTGCGTCGCATGCATGCATCAGGCAGTCACTTAAAGAAGTGCTTGCCGTTCCCGTGAATTAACGAGCAGTTGGGAAGAACAGGCCAAGGCGGTGCCATCTGTAAATGTCACAGGCACTGCTTGCTCATTTTACACATCATTAAAGCCAATATTCCTAACCTGTATCAGAGCAATCAGGAGCAGGCCATTACTGCAACAGGGGCCCCAGGGGAACCACGACCAAACTCAGAAAGAAGAGAGCAGGGAGGGAGAGAGAGACGGAGCGCACTCTTTATCTATCTGACACACAAACACAGGCGCCCAGACACACGAGGAGCACACCTTCCTACAATAAACAAACACATGAAATCAGCACCAACAGCACTACCTTAATAGCTACTGCATTTAACAACAGAGCAGAATGGAAACAGGACCAATTATACATGTATCTGTGGGCAGTGTGTATAGAGCCCAAATGAGAATCTTGTTATTCCTTTCCTTCCACACCGTGGTGCTCAGAAAGCTAAGCCATTACAAGAGTGGAGGCTCCAGGGACAGCTTTGGGAAATGAGAGCAAGTCAGGGAGTGACAAAACAAAGTATTGAGATAAACACCCACCATTAGCACAGGCAGTTAAACCTCCATTTCCTAATCCTCAGCTGGACTCCAGAGGATATTAACCCTTAGTTTACCAAGGTGCAGGACAATGGGATACGGGATTAAGTTGTTCCAGTCGATCTGCAGACGAGTCGGGGACCAGATGTTCTAATGCAGCGTTTGGCAGCTGAATCTAAGAGCAGAGAAAAGCTAGTCTCTAAGTGGGTGTGGAGGAAAATTTGAAAAATACCCCTCATACGTCTGGACAGAGAGCACTGTCACTAATTTAGATGTTACCATTACTGATATTTTTAGCTAAATCACCCAAATTCATCACTGCCCTTATATTATTATTATTTCCTATCGATCGATCAGAAACGATATTTCCCATGTGACAGCATGACTACTCGTCGACCTGACAAGCAACTGAAGCTCCAACATGCTAATTACTATCAGACCTGCACACGCTTACAGGAGCATATATGGGTTCAGTCCTACTAAAGGCTGATCATAAAGGCAGATGTAATCAACATATTTGCCTCCACTTCTCTAAACATAAAAATTATTTGTCCCCATCTTCGTCTAATTGCTGATAAAATCCGGTGAAGGATCACTTCAAATCATCACTTCGAATAGTGAAACAACCTCATTGTTGATTTAAAGCTATTGTTGAACTCCCAATTAAACTGATTAACCAATTTAAGATGAGAAGAGTAAAATACAGAGTTCCTCTTAGATTCTTCTTAGGTCTCACACAAATATGCAAGTAAAGTCTGATGAAACTTTATTTAATTCGCGCCTGCTCCCTCTCATCATATCTTTAACCTTATCGTGAGTAAATACGTTCATCCGTACGCCTACTCGGACGAGCTCAAACCCCCCCGAACCCGTGAGCATTTGATACACTTTCCTTAAAAGAGAAATACATTAATGATGCTGCCTGACAGTCTGCATTAATCAGAGGCGGCTCCCCCCGAACACAACTCCTTATCGGCCATCGATTTTCCAGTGGGTTTATGGCGAGCGACACACCGAGCGAGCTCGTCGCCGGGCGGCTGCTGGGAAACACATTACGGGGCTGTCAGCCGCCTCGCCGTGCGCCCTGCGTCATTCTTTAAGCACATGAGAAGTTCATTACGCCGCGCGGCTCTGACAGCGCGTGGAATATTAGGACTGTGTCCGTTGTGGAGGTTACACACCGGAGACGTTTCACAGACTATGCAAATAACAGGAGATTGATCTGGAATGAATCTCACTTTGCACAGAGTTGAAAGAGATTCGATTTGAATTTAAAGGCGTTTAAATGCACTTTACAAAGGCTGGATGCGATCTCAGTCATTTCGCATGCAACTGCTGTTAGTCATTAAGATCTTCATAATTGATTATGAACACATTTTGCAACCTGTGGGTTTAAAACAGCCAGCGCTCGTATAGAAGAGCTTGGAAGCGATGCTGCAGCAACGGTCTCTCCCTTCTGCATCCCACACGTCCCATGTTGACCAAAATGATTTTTCACCTTAAGATACTCATGCTGTTTTGATTTATGATGCTTCAAAACTACTAAAATTCAATTTCAGCCCGCGTTGCACGCTTCTGATTGCCCCGTAAATGAGATAAACTGATAGCAATTTATTCAAGGATCCCACCTCTCCTCTCGCTCCTCTTCTTTCAACGGGAGACACAACTCACTTCTCAGACTTGGGTGAATCCAATATTTAAGTGATACGTCTGTATCGCCGCGCATTCAGCAGAACAGACAAGTTGATGCTAATAGAAAACGTCGGGGGAGAACAATGAGGACGACGGGAAACAACGTGCTGGTTTGATGTCGTGAAGAACATTCGTAATCTGCCTCCTCTGGCCTGATCGCGCCTAAGGCTCTCAGAAAGTCCGGGAATAATGGGAGAACCGGTACCGTTTGGTCCAGGCTTTAATGGAGATGCGCGTTTCTGCCACGAGATGATTATAAAGGTAACAAACATAAAAACAATCGTGATGCGTAATAAAAATAGGTCGCCTAATGTGGAATATTTCAGGCGTGAAGTACTGATCACCCCCTCAGATGTGGATGTGACACCATTGGACCCAAACAATACAACAGCCCCACTTATCGCCGAGATGCTGATGATGTTCACTCTGAACAACAATGTGGTCAACAGACCCATTCACACTTTAAAGAGAATCTGTCAGACACCATGATAAAAAAAGTATAATGATTATAAATGCTAAGCCTCATTCAGGAGGCGTCAATGCCATTGTTGTTGTTATCCAGCGTATCAATCATGTTGATTGATCATCGCACTCAAGTGACATCAGTTTTATGGCCTCTGAAATGCGCCTCAGTGTTTTCACAATGCCATCCAATTAGGCCAGTCCATTCATCACTGGGCTGGAGAATCATTATTAATTGGGTGGAGAGCCGACTGCCACTCCCCCGCTGAGGAGGGCCAGAAGAGACGGGGGCTGTGAGGGCGGACGCTGCAGGAGGCAGCACGGCGGCTCAGCACTGCTCACCTTTACCCACCTCATGGACAGACCCCAATGAAATAAGTAGGTTAATAGATGCAAACTGGTAGCTTAACTGTCTACACACTTCTTTAATAGTCTGTTTTATACTTGCACAACAGGAAGTGACTCTGTGCGCGTTTCGCCGCCTACGTGGCTCCTGAAAGGTGTCTCTGCTTGTTCTGGTATAAGTGAATAACCCGTAATAATACCTTCGTTGCCTGCAGACACGCCGTCCGGCTTGGCGATGCCCGTGCTCTTTTTCCGCCGGTGCTTCTTGCGGTTGGCGTGCGGCGACGGCGGGGGCTCGAGTTTGGGGCTGGTGGCGTTGCCCGCGCAGGAGGAGTCGCTCATTCCGTTGGCTGAAAGAGACACGGGAAGGCTCGCGTTTTTAAGGTTATACTTGATTCATAGTCTGTGGGATCATCTTAAAACAATCACGTGTAATCTTATATAATGATCTGTTACATCCTTTTGGTTCCCAGCATAAATTATCTTCTAATTACTGTGGTCACGGGCTGATGGTTAAAGCAGTATGGATAAATGTCGGTGTATAAAACATATGGAACAAGGCTTTTAACATAATTCCAGTTAAAAGTGCAGAAAGGTCTGAATTACTATATAAACTTTGAACTGGTCGCATCCTAAAAACGTGTCTACAGTAGTGAGAGTTGGAAACGGCTCAAAAAGTAAGTGAGTGGCTCCGGCTCTGAGAGAGAGACAGAGCGGAGGACAGGTGTGAGGCTACCAGTGAACAAATGGCTACCTGAAGTAGCCTGCGGCAAAACTCTCTTTATGACTGTCTGGGAGTGACAGGGGGCTAAGAGCCGGCTTTGTTTCTTGTAAGTGATTTTATAAATGTGATATTAACCTGTGCTACCGTTGGGCAGAGGGATAGGAGGGATGGGGCGATAGAAGGGGGTTGTCAGCCTGCCATCCCTCTGATTTCCTGACATTTGACATCACTTTCCCTCCTCTCCCCCCTCCGGATGCCATTATGAATCTGGGAGCGGGGGCCCGGGGCCTCGGGGAAGCAGAGAGGGAGGGCCGGTAGATGGGCCCCATATTGCTCTCCCCTTACCACCCTGTGTGGCGCTGGCAGCCTCTTCCATTGTCTCCCATCAAAAGCTCATTGTAGTGTGGCAAACTCCATTCATTTCCCCGTGCACCATCCCAGCCCCAGGGGTGGAGTGCAGGAGGACAAGGGGCTCAGGGATTATTGCTGTTGTCGTTGCCAGTTGCACATGCTATAATGTGCGAAACTGTGCCATTAGCCAGTGTACAACATTAGGCCTAATTCGGTCATTACCTTTAGGGAGATGGGGCTGTCTTAGAGGAGTAAGATGGGCTCAGCAGGGGATTGAAGATGCTAGCGTGGGGATGGTGGCGGCGGTGGTGGTGGGGGGGGGACGGAGAGCCCGAGGACGCGTTGTTTGAGCTTAAGCAAAATATAGCACAACACCTGAGACGCACGCAGTTTAAAGACGCGCCTCGAGTTCCATGAAGCAAAAACGACAATAGATTCGCTGAACGGAGGTCCGGGGCCAGTGTAATTTAGCGATGTCGTTTTTGAAAAAATACTATATTGATCACGCGCCCCGGCGTTAATAAAACAGGCCGCCGCCGCTGCTGCTGCTGCTCGGCCACGCGCGCGAAGCTCTCTGGCGCCGTGAATGGCAGCGCGCAGCCACACATGTAGTAGCTCCTGGTCGAGGCGTCTGTTTCAATTTCCCTGCTCCCTTACAACAGCCCCCCTGAGACGAGTCATTAGCTGGCTCAGACAGCTGGGGGCACGGGGGTCCTCCGTGCCCCCCCTCCCCCCTCCCCCTGCTTCCTCCTCCCTCTCCATCCCGGCGTCTGTCCCGCCAGCACAGCTCCGTATGGCGGGTGGAAGGCTGCAGGTCCAACCTGCCTCCGAAGTGACAGCCAGCATTTGTTTAATGTCGCTTGAGGTTAAAGGGGAGGGCTGCGCCCCCCGGGGGCCCCGGCCGTGTCATAAACACCTCTAATTATCAATTTCTGCCCCTAATGTTGTGGAAAATGACCCCGGCCCTGTTCATCCTGCACCTGAAACACTGACGCGACACCTCCCTTTGTTTCTGCCACGCAGCCTTGAAGCAGTCGGTAAAAACGTGAGGACAGGAAGGCAGGAAATAAAACCACAGCGCATGCCAGCGAGCAACAGCTAATGGCTCTGTGAGATGGAACGTCCCATGCCTTAAGTGGCTCTCAGCTGCACACTTTGCATCGCCGCTACGTTAGATCTGTAAAGTTGAGAATTGCAAAGTTGAAAGTAGACTCATTGTGCGAGCGGCGAACGCGCCGCGGCGTTATTAGCTGGCTGTTAGTGTTGATGGCCATCAGGGCCAAGCTGGGTAATGAAGTACGTTGGGGATCAGGAGCCTCTTTTCCCACTCATCCGAGATCACCTGGGCAGCGGAGTAGGTATGAGCCTAACCTGTGATTACAGCGTATTACACTCCCACCATGGAGATGACAGTTTAAACATGCTCCAGGATGAAGGCTGTGGGTGAGACGAGGAGGGGGGCTGCTAACAGCTTCCTGCCTTTACCAACGCCACACTGAGAATGAATGAGAATGAAGAAAGGAAAAAAAGGGCGAGCGAGAGCGCGAGAGAGGCTGAGGGGGGACGAGGAGGAGGTGGGGGAGTCAATTCATTGTTATTCAAGAGGCTCCGGGTGAGGAGCACTATGATTCCGCTAGGCCCCTTGACATGGCAGCCCTGTCTGTCCTCAATCAAAGCCAACGGCTGCAATTAATGGCAAAAATTAGAAACAATCACCGCCTCCCCCTTATTATCCTCAATTAGAGCGTACTAATCAAGGCCTGATCGCGCTCTGCTGCTCTCTCCAAACTAAATGTCAAACTTCATTATGGCTCGGCGTAGAAATCAAACGCCCCACATGCTATCACCTTCGCATCGGGAGGCCGAGGCACGAGGCTCGGTGCCGCGGGAAAAGGCTATCGGCGCGTCAGACCGTCGACCCGGGCGAGGAGGGCGCTCGGCTGTAGGAACGCTGACAATGCGGCACAAACAGCGCACGGAACTCGCGCGGGTCGTTCACGTGCCACTAATGAGGCCCGTCGGCGCGTAGAACACCTGACCGCGGCCCGCCGCCATCAGCGGTCCCATCACGCCGCGCGGGCGTCTGCCGGAGCCTCTTTTAATTCAGGCTCAGAGATTGCGGCGCGGGAAGGAGGGCGCGCTCTAAACAAGCGCCCCCCGCATTAAGAATGGCCGCCTTTATGAATGCAAGCGATAGAGAAATTGGGACGGGATTTAATCAAAAAATCGACGCTCAATATTCAAGAGACGTTACTACCTCTGCTCCTGCCTTTGCTCGATAGGTTTACAAATGAGGACATTCTCTAAATAATATGGAAATGGTTACGTGGCTAAGACGCATTCATTCGCCGCCGAATCATCAATCTGCACTTTTTTGCATCTCAGAATCACGTTTTATGTTAACCTGCAACCTTCACCAAGGATAATGGAGTGATTGGGCTCGCGTCGAGTCAATCCGAATGGCAAAACACCAGCAGCCTTCACCGCGGAGCACCTTCTATTGATTATTGATGGCACATTATGATGAACGATAAGGAGGCCGCTTTTCAATCAACTTTGTGTTTTCTGACGCCGCCGTCACGTGTTGCGCACGTTTCATTCCGACGCTCGGGGGAAAGTTTGGGAGCTGCGGAGATGCACCCGCTCCAGACGCGCTCCGTCCCGAGGACGACAAACAGATCTATCACTCCGCAACATTTCCACTATTATTTTCAGCTCATTTGCCTCATTTGAGCTCATTTGTGCTTACCTTAAGAGAAGCATGAAAATAATTGAAGAAAATAGAATAATGGGGCAAATTGTGGATCTGATTTAGTTGAAGAGTGGATGCTGGTTAATGAGCTATGCTAATATTGAGGGCTTTTCAGTTTATCAAACATGAAAATGAGAATTTCAAGCCGTTTTTTTTTTTGTTTTTTTAGTTTTCACACTCACAAGCTCCTGTTTGTCCGACGCAGACCACACGTTCACAAACATCCAGTGTGAAGCCTTTTTTCATCGCACGGATACGAACGCACACGAAAAAAAAAAAACAAAAACAAAAAAAACACTCACGCTCATTTATTTGAGGACCCCACGAATCTAAGTAATTCTGCTTTGGGCATGCTGCTGATGGGAGACAGGGGTAGGGGGTGATGGAAGTGCCTGCGTCCAGGCAGAATTGATCGTTTGGCAGCTCAAAATGAGAGACAGGCTTGTCTGCGGAACCACGAGGGCCGTGCAGTTGGACTCCAGCAGCGCTCGTAAAGTGCGCTCTTTAAACTGCCGGGGCCCCTGGGAGCCCACGGGGAGGGGGGGGGAGCCGCCGCCGCGCTAATGAGAACTACCAGAGTGCAAACATGCATGGAAATGACTGTTATTCTGTTGATGTGCATTTAAGTGCTTTTTTACTGCCAACCACAAAGAGAGGGAAATAACTGGTGATGAATGGTACCCCCGAAAAGCATTCATTTTCCTCTTCGGAAGAAAAGAGAGGAAAACAGGGGGGTGGGGGGGGTGACATAGAGTAAGATGGAAGGTAAAGAAAGGATGGGGGTGGGGAGCAGACATGCATGGTGAATATATTATCTTACTTCACTCAAGTACAGTGACGGGGTGCAATGTGACGCGGAGGGAGCGAGCGGAGACGCACGGGCGACAGGAAGTTAACCTTCAGCGTTCCTCTCCTGTGCACACGCCGCTGCCGGGAGAGCGCCGCCGTAAAAAAAGGTCACGGCGATCACAGCCCTGATCGCGTAATTATGAGGATACGGCTTCGCTCTGCGGCGACGGCAGCCCCGCGTCGCAGCGTCACATGCCCTCCGCTCGCCCGAACCCCTCCACGCGTCACGACGCGCTCGCCGCTGCGTGAGGTGTGAGGAGGTGGGAGCTCTTACGGGCGCTGGTCGTACTGGTGTTGATGGCTTCGTTCCACTGGTCGGCACTGGACACGGAGAAGGAGCGCTGGTGCATGCCGTCCTTGCTGCCGCCGAACGCCGAGCCGCCCGTCTGGAGGGACGTGCTGCTGTTGGAATGAGGCGCCCCTGCAAGAGAAATGCCACAACATCGACCCTTAACTTGGTGCAAAGAAGTTACAATGAAGCAACCGAGTGAAGCTTTATTTGTATTTTTACTTCTGCACGTCTTTCTGTCAAAAAACCAAAAAAAGATCCCTCTCGCTCAGACGCACGCGAAGACCCGCTCCCTCCGCCTCTGCCTCTAATTAGCCCTTAATTAACAAGATACACTCTGAACGCTAATTATCTCGCCTCATCCCTCTGACTGCCACATCGATCTCCACTGGCGTCAGCAGGCGTTCGCTCCCTAACTTCCAATCAGCCGAGCCACGGACGCCTGGCTCTCTTTACTAATTCATGGGCTAGGCTGCGCCATGTGGGGTCCTTCCCTCCTGTTTACATCCTAACTAGCGTGAAAAACTCATCGATAGTCATGTGAGGGAGACCAGACGAGCTGCTTCAGCCCCGGCGACTGTGTTTACACGGCCTACAATACAAAATGCTGCAGTAATTCAAATGTTTGCAGTTTTTTTTCACTAAAGGTTGACATAGTAACTTATATTACAAGCGTCACCATTACCCACAAATATCAAATCTGATTTAATGAAGCACATGAATATGGCTCTGACACAGAAAGGGTAAAAATTCAGAGTTATTGTTTTGGAAAAGAAGGCATCTCTCTTCTTTTCATCTCACAGGTATCGCTCATCAACGCCTTTTATTCTATAATTAAAAGAGAATATCAGTTTGTGAATGAGGTGACAATAACAGAAAATACAATGTGCGGGTCGTGTGTAAAGTAAACTAAGCGGCACGGGTGCTTGTTAGGATAATATGTCCTACTCATTATCTAGAGTAATAAGTGTATCAAATTCACATAATCATGTCTAATTAGTATCAGTAATTATCTTGTTGGGCCCAGGAATATTAATCTTCAGGTCCCAGAGGGGAGGGAGCACAATCGCAGCAAGAATGGGAGAGAGAGCGAGGGAATCATGCTGAGGAGCGCTGACTAAATTAGCATGCTGAAATCAGAGCGGAGGAGGAGGGGGAGCGGTGGAGTAGGGCACTGGAAAGAAAATGTGAAACTTTGTTTTTGGAAATGTGACGAATGGATCGCACATAAAACGAGAGTACGATTTTTTCTTCTAAAGTTCCCATTTGTTGAAGTATTAATGGAGGCCGTTTGCTTTTTCATCTTTGACCCAACACTTAAAATATGCAGGTGTGGCCATTTAGCAATACAGAAGTTTGTTAACATCAATATCATTCAAAACAACAAACAATATTTCTTTTATTGCCCAAGTTTGACTCTATAACACCTTGAAAAGAGAAAGAGAAAAAAAAAACTGTCAGATAACTACAAGGCAACTTCGATTGATATTTGAAATTCAACAATCAGGTCTAATTGTCAAATTGGATGCTAATGATTAATGAATTATACATGGCTGTACCCATTAGTCCCCAGAGACCACTCCTGCATAAAGGGGAGGATAATGTAATTACAGTGGAGAAATAATCAGCTTGTGGCATTAGAGGAGCACTGTACGCGCTGCTCCAGCCAGGCCTGACTGTGACGCGCTGCCGTTTACATCACGCTGGAGCCACCCGGTGCTCGCTGGGGCTGCGAGGATGTGAGTTAATAGCCGTCACAGCGAGGAGACGGCCAAAGGCAGCGGAAGTTATTTTATTCTATGTCAGATAATGTTTAGAATAAAAAAAGAGGACTTTTAGGACTTAGGGAGTCATTATTTGGGGGGGGGGTTTGTGCTTTTATTTTGAAATCGTCTTGTTTCTTTCGCTCTCTGTTCCCAGTTTATTACACAGACACTGGTGTTTTGACTTTTCCAGCTCGCAGCTTGAATTAGACCTGGTACAAGTGGGCTGGGGCGACTTTAAGCTGCATCAGACCGGCGTGAAGGTGATGAGCCTGCGCGAGGAGCTTTGACACATGCCCACTACCGGTCTCTGCACTTCTTCATGGGCTCTGGCGACCGTCGTCGGATCAGTAATTTGTTCTTAATTTTACTTTCCAAATTAAACTTCCTGACGCGTACGGCTGAAGACGCAGCTTCGTCATTTACCAGCTAAACGCCCTATTGTGAGTTTCGCACATTTGCATCGTCGCGTGTATGGAGAGATAATAAAAGCCATATAGTGAGTGCTGCAGGATATCCGGGGCTGCGGCGTTAAGTAGAGGCGATGGATTAGCGGGGAGCTGCGCTGCCTTGCTGCTCATTTCTCTTTAGGCCGGGCCGTCAGTGGGCTGATGAGCCGTGACGAGGCCTGACCCCTCCGTGGAGTTGTTGCCATTATGTACAAGTAGTGGGATAATGAAGCATTCATGCTAATGTAGAGCAGGCAGCACATCATCTGAGGCGCTGTGTAATCCACCACCATGATCACGACCGACGCCCAGACCCCCCCCGCTCCAACACCGCTGCTGTAACGTCCCAGCATTCACGCATCCGCATCAGACGAGACGATCTAACAAGTTGACACGGACCTAAATATGTTGGAGGAATATGAGAAGTAAACACTATTTATTTGGACGAGGTTTAAAAAGGAACCTACTCTGGAAAAGTTACACGTGTGGTTCTGGTATTAAAAGAAACGTAGGCAGCCCCTTCTCTATAATTAATACTGTTAGAAAACACTTTTAAATCAGCAACAATGGCTCATCAGGAACGTGACACGTAGCGCTGATATACGAGCACTTGAGTTCATCCAACAGGGCTGAGTGTATCAGACAAACAGGGGCTGGTGGTCAGAGTGTGTGTGTGTGTGTGTGTGTGTGTGTGTGTGTGTGTGTGTGTGTGTGTGTGTGTGTGTGTGTGTGTGTGTGAGACTGTGCTACAGATTGAACTGGAGACAAATCTTGGTGCAGGGTGGAGAACGAGCTCAACGCTCCCGTGAAACCTCCGCCCCCCCCCTCCCTCCCCCAGGATTGATTAAAAGTGACTGGGCCCATTAATAGTTTGATACAATGTATCTGTCGCCGGTGACACGGCAGGATGCGCGTTAACAGGGAGGATCATATTTAAAGCGGAGGAATTAAACCTGGCCGCTCGGCAAACTTGTGGGCGCATGCGTTCCCTCATTTATTCTCTGTCTTCTCCCGCTCTGCTCTTCATCTTCCCGTCTCCCCCGTCTCCCCCATGCGCCGCGCCCCTCCTCCTTTCCGTCGCTATCCCTCTTCTCCCAGTGATTATAAAGGTCTTTAGATCTAAGGAATGAATGAATTACCAAAGGCAAAGACAAGGCCTGTGATTTGGACGCTGTGAATGAAAAATTACCCCTTTGTTCCGTTCATCAATTGCATGTCTAATGAAATCAAAATCCCGATCGCATAATCAGAAGAGGGTCCTCCACCCGGAGAGGGACCTGATGTGATTTGTAACCTTTCTTTTCCTAAGTGGAGATTAAGGCGAATCTCCCTCACATTGTTCCCTGATACACAAATGGATAGTGACTGAAAAGCTTGGGAATTTGTCATTGAGGAGTCGTCTCTAAAAGAAAATGAGCACGAGGAGAAAACAACATTGTTGGGTTTAAAAAAAAGCAGTAAAGGAGAAAATAAAGCAGTTGGTGCAGTTTTCCCAAAACCCTCTTCTGGCCTGTTTTATCCCGGTGACTCCCCTCAACCTCACACACAAGGTTAACTGTGCGTGGGACTCTACAACCTCCACTCCGCGTCCTCGGATCGGTAAACTCCTACATCTTTCTGCCTGTGACTGATTAACCCATTCCGCGGTGACAGCACCTTGGCCGGGTTGAACAGGAACCTGCCTGGACGCTGCTAATTGCCCCCGCTGACCCGTCTCTGGCGCCGGACCCGCTCTCAGCCACTCGGCTCTAGCCTGAGCGATGGAAGCGCTGTGCCCATTTCACAGCCGATGAAAGACCCCGCCTCCCTCCGGGGATCGCTCCGCTAATTAGTATTAATTACTCTTAAACCTCACCCCCAGATCCAATCGCCGGCCTGCCTGCCAGACCCTCCGCAGCCTCCAGTGGCACAGCTCCCCGAGAGGAAAGCTCTATTTTAAGTGGGAGCGTGCGGAAACCCGGGAAGGACGCGCGGTCCAACATGTGACCGTTCCACCACAGAAGAAGAAGAAGTAGGGCGGCGCCACAGTCGGCAGTAAACACACCTTCATGTAGCGTGACGTTTCCTTAAACACTAACTCCCTCGTCGGTAATTTAAAGAATTAATACATTTCTCATATATGTTAATTAGGCCATTATTGCGTGTACTACAAGGCAGCTAATTTGCATGAATGAATCATATGGAAAGCAGATAATTAACCTGTTGGGATGCATTTCGATGATGAATCATGAACAGAGGACATAGAATAATGCAATAATAAAAGGAGTCACTGCGCAACTGTAACATATTGTATTTTTTCTTCAATAATACTATGTTGTAGCCCGTTTGGCCGGACCACCTTAAAACCCTCTCCCGTGCTGCGGCTGCGAGCTCCGTGGCGCTGACCCGTACCTGCGTTTCCCACACCGAGCTGCAGGGAGCTGCGGTCCTTGGTCAGCCCGTTGGTTTTGGGGCTGGCGGTGGGGGCGACGGCGGCCACGGCGCGCGGCGGCCGCTTCCCCGGGACCTTGACGGTGGTCCTCAGCAGGTCGATCTCCTTCCCGTGCACGTTCTGCATGTAGTCCTGCGTAAAAGCAAGGGGACGAGGGGGACGTCACCATAACAGCGGGGTCCGTGCGTCTCCACGGCTCACAAACAGGAATCAAGGAATTATGGAAGGAAAACAAATTCAAAGACTATTTAATTTTCATCCCCATTAGTGTTATAGCGGGAAAATGATGGTTTGGCCATTATGCATCACCTGTGCCCACGCCGTCTCTCCACGCGGCGCAATGTTGGGCTTAATGAATGCAAACCGTCTCATTCTGTTTCCATTTGGCCGTTCGATGTGGTTTAAAGCGACTACGGCCCAAATGTGGGAAGCCGAGGTGAAAATCATTGGGCTCAGCAGAAACAGACCCAGGGAGAGGCGAGCTCGGCCTCTGCCGTCCCCCCACCGGCTCCTCTACTTTATTACTGTGTCATAAAGCACTCATTTCTTTCCCAAGCCTCCTCACTAATTACCCAGTGAGCGCTCTCATTTCATTTTATTGCTGGAATTAACAGCCAGATCGAAGCGTGCAAAGCTATTAAGATGTGTGATTAAGCCACATTCAATTAGTTTCTACAAACAATTTAATTGATGTAGCAGATAGAATTAACAGAAGGTGATTGTGTGGATGGCTTGGCTGACTGCGAAATTAAAGGTTCCCCTCTTCCACTCTCACTCTGCCTCCCTCTCTCCCTCCCTCCCTCCCTCTCTTCCTCCTCTTCCCTCTTCCTGCTCCTTCTCTGCTCCACCGCTCAAAATGAGCCCGGGCTGTTGCCGCGCTAATGTAACTGTCTTCCTTATTTCACCTCCTTCCGCAAGTCAACAGATTCATAGATTCGCAGATTGCCCCGTTGACCTGTAATAGCGGTAAAGATCAAGAGATAGCCCGTTCAGTCAATTACATCCATCACCGTAGCTCAGCGCCGCTCTGCTAATAACCGCTTGTAAATTAAACCACTAACACAGTGGCGGCGCGGGGAGGCCACGCGCAAGCTGCACGTCCGACTGTTGGGTTTGGGTTCAAACTTTGAGCCGTCTCATTAGACACAGGACGCTGCAGATGGGCTTCATTTTTCCCGACACCGCAAACACAGCGCAGGAAGAATCCGAGCGGAATGAGGGGGGGGGGGGGGGGAGGGAATCAAAGGGATTTCTCTGAGAAGGCGTTCGCCAGCGTTCGCCAGCGTTCGCCAGCGTGCGACTGGGTTCCCGAGCTGTCTGCTGTCAGCCAGCCGAGTGTTTAAGAGGTATTAGCGGCCCAGTGGGATTCTGACAAAGACGGATGTGGGAGGCTGGTCAGGCTCTGCTGCCATGCAGCGAGAACCATTATAAATACAAGCCAGCGTGGAGTCTGGGTGCGGTGGGCGCCATGTCTCCATTAGCCGGCACCGGGGAACAGGCACCGCGGGGGGGGGGGACGGCGATGACCACTGGGGCGCCCGCTTCCTTCAATACTGAGCCCAAAGTCACAGGGTTAGCTACCATCGCCTGCACACACAGCCATGCATCTCTGTGGCGACGGCGACGCACGCGAACGCATCCGGAGAATCGAAAAAGTCCGACATTAAGAGCTCGTGCAGCACCCTCGAGGACAAACAGTGGTATAACAAACACATAAAGCTGATTGGAAAAGAAATAGGGAAGAGAGGGGAACGGGAGTGGGAGGGGGAGGGGGGGTGTTCGGTACTCACGTGGAGGCTGGGGTGGTACGTGAGGACGCCATTATCACACAGTGTCACATATTTCTTTTTCCACTCCTTGTTGAGGGATTTGCCACTTCGCTTCAGAAGGATTCCCTGTAAGAGACGCGGCGTCACGGTGGGCGGCCGTTATGGACGTCAGCATAAAGCAGGCGCATCGTTGTGGCGCCGGCGCATGAACAACATCAAAAAGGTCAGCGTATAACACAGCCTTAAACGGTTTTCATTTTTGTTTATTAATTATGAATATTAATTATTTCTGATTATTTATCTAACGGGTTTGATGACATGTTCGTTTTTCCTTTGTCACCATTTAAACCTCCCACCGGCTCCTCCAGCTCAGAGACCATTGTGAAAGAGAGAGAATCCAATTTGCCAGACCACCTCCCTGCATTCATGCACATAACATGCTGAACTCTGGAAGACCTCTCAATCCTGGGATTAGGGAGTGTGATCTCCCCTCTTCAAAGCCCACTCAGCCCTTATTCTATTCGACTTTATCTTCTGGGGCCTTTTAGGGCCTCAGATGCGTTTCCTTATCTGCTGGGTAAATCCACTGGTAAACAATGCAGTTCCTCCGCTGGAGGTGACCAAACGCTGCTGAGTGCAAGGCCCAGGAGGTTCTCTGGGGTTAAATTGTGAGGAGGGGCCCACTTAATTAGGGGATTAAGACGGGGCAATGTTTGTGCTTTTACAGCCAGGGCCAGTGTGTGTGTGTGTGTGTGTGTGTGTGTGTGTGTGTGTGTGTGTGTGTGTGTGTGTGTGTGTGTGTGTGTGTGTGTGTGTGTGTGTGTGAGCTGAAAAAAGGAGAGGGGGGGTAAGGGGGTAGTGTTTTGCTTTAATCCTGATTAACACATCAGGAAGAGGTGACCCTCGTGACCTGGGCACCAGGCTGTTTGCCGACAATCATCCTAATCCGAAGCCGATTCATCTGAGGAAGGGCCAAACGCTGAGTGTTGGTCGCATGCTGGGGCACCAGAGTTTGATATTATATTGATATATTATTTTTCTAAATAAGTCTAACTCCCGGAATGTGAAGCACTGGGCAGCCTGACACCGCAAATATATAATCAATTGTAAAAAAAATTGGCAAAGCAAAAAAAACCCAACAATAATAATTCTTTGTTTCATGTACTTGCACCCACTGACTCTGACCTTGTGTCCATTCAATACGTTGCTAACTGCCCCGACGCTTCTCTATTTAGTCAATACAAGAACTGTAAAGGCTTTTTTAATGACTCCCTAATCATACAAACTAAATGATGCAGCCACGCGGCCGCCGGCCACTTTAAAATACATGTTTTACAAGCAAATATGTTGCTCATCTTGTGGCCTTACTGAGGCATTAATAAATCCATACATGTAATCAGAGCACAGCTTCATATATTTATCAGAGCGGAGCAGATCAATGAAGACGCCGAGACGTGTGAAAATCTTTACATGCAGTTATGACCACGATGTATCGCTGACAAAGCTCATCACTGCCGCTAATTGAAATCGTGATGAACGAAACGATTTGAGAGAATCCTAATTGTTTACTGCGGCGGAGGAGGCACCGGGCCCTTTATAATGACATCAAAAGGAACCACGGGTCCGGTTGTTCCTCTCTACAGTGATAGGCGGCCTCGCAGTGAAACGGGCCGATGGGCAGCGTTCCGTGTCCACACGACTGTCATATCTACAGAGAGGAGATAGTGTCTCTCTCCGCTTTTGTCGGGAAACTGGGAGGAAAGCTGCATCCTGCCACGGTGGACGACTGATAGGATGAGCTTTTGTGACAGGGGTGTGTGTGTGTGTGTGTGTGTGTCGGCCCCCGTGGGGAAGGGTCGGTGATGGGACAGGAATGCCGCCAACAGAGCATTGTTATCCTCACTCACTGTATTTATAAAAGGGGCGGGGGTGGGGGCAGGCATGTGGTGTGTAATTTGGCCTGATGGAGCAGAGGGGGGGTGGGGTGTGTGTGTGTGTGTGTGTGGGGGGGGGGGGGGGGGGGGTAATTAAGCTCACATTGACACTTTGATCTCCTTGATTGTGCATTTGACTGGCCTGGAGACCAGCGAGTCACACCAGTGGCCCTCCCCGTTCCTCCCAGCACATCCACCCCCTTTAAAAACTGCTTTCTAGATAAAGAGAGGAGAGGCTGATTCAGTCAAAAGTTGTGGCGATAGTCAGGGAAATTGGACTACGCTGGCCAGAGTTTGCAGTAAAGACTCAGAGGGGGGAATCCTGCACCGTGTGAACCCCCACCTGCTCACCTGCAGACTACTCGGGTTCTGAGGGAATTACGCTCATCTACATAAAAACCCAGAGCTCCACTGAGATCAAACACAGATGCCACATACTCAAAAAAAGGCCCTTTGAAAGTGGTCTGAAATTTCTTTCCAGGTCACTTTTGTCTACAATTAAAATCCTAATTTCAAGTTTTTAATAAGCAGCACTTCTCCAGGACTGGTAGATGCTGGCAGACACAAAGGTTCTTTGATGATTGAGTGAAGGGGCTTGGAAAACGTCACCCTAACATTATTTAGGATGAACTAAAGCCTTTGCAAGCGTCTTCCAAATGGAATTAGAAAAAAGGACACTATCTTGTGTCATTTGCAGGTAAAGAGGATAATACACGGATGCTGACCCGTTTTCAACAGCTCTCATAATCACGAGTGATTGCAAATCAATGTGATGTGTCAATTACTTCTCCCCCGGTTACAGTCGGACCGACAGTAATGCTCCTCGCTCTGATGTGTAATTCACCGTTTGTTACTGGCCATCGGGTCCTTTAAAGGAGCAGCAGGAATACATTAAACATAAAACGAGGGAAACTATCATATAAAGGAAGAAACGGGAAATATGTAACTATTTCAGTGTATAAACTAAATTATTTTAATGTGACATTATTTAACCTAATCTTTAAATGAATTCATTATTTTATTGGAACATTTAGTTACCAGTCCTGATTGCATATTAATGCCATAGGTTTATTAATATAGGTGACAATCAGAATTAAACAATAATAATATTGTGACAGACAACTACAGAACACTTAGATTTATTTAGTTATTTCATTTTAGCATCATCTGAGAGACAGTAAGTATTTAAAAAAATGATTGTTCCTTATAAATATTGAAGCAACATATTTTCAATTTTTTTTAATGCATGATCTTCACACAACTAACTATGATTTCTGTGACAATAGCTGGTCTCAACTCTTCTCTCCAGTTACTCCTGCACCGTCACACACTTAATTTAAAGGGATGTACTGTGTCGCCATCTAGTGGCTTTAGTAGCACATAGCTGTCATCCACTGGTTCGCGTATCTAAAACATCTATCCACACAAAAAGGGCGCATACTTACCCACGGAACTGTGGGAAATGTAGAGAGATGAGTAAAGGTGCTTACCTGTTTGATAGGTATGGCCCTCCCACTGCCTATGCTGTCTGTTTTACTGTCAACGCTCTTTCCTTGTTCGCTGGCTTTCCGCGACTGCAAGGAAACAAGAAAGCGAGTCAGCAACTGAAGCGGCACACGGACGACGAGGCAGAGAGGGAGTCGTGGGGTGCGAGGTGAGCTGTTGCATGTTGGTGGCTGTGTGTGTGTGGGAGAGAGAGAGAGAGAGAGAGCGACTGGGAGTGAGAGAGGGGCAGGTGAGGGCGTGGGGGGGGGGGGGGGGGGGGGGGGGGGGGGGGGGGGGGGGGGGGGGTCTTGTGTTTCAAGGCGTTTGCAGAATTTGTGAGAAACGCAACTTTGCAAAATAAAAGTCTCAAAAGAAGCTTCAAATCAACAGACAAGCAGACCAGCGGAACATACAGCGGTAACACCGACGTGCAAGTCCAAAAAGTCAAATCAAAGAAAAACAGAGACCAAACCAAGACCACACTAGACACATCTCAACACAGAGGAGACCAAGGACGACCACACATTGAGTCATGACTCAGCCCTGAAACCCTTTGGGGAGATCCTTCCCTCTGAAACCCAGAGCGGGCCCATAGTGGGGCCCACAGTGGACCTGCAGACCACCTGCTGCTTTGCCTCTGTGCCTTTAGCACAGCTGCACTGATAAGGGCTTTGGCAGCTCAACACAAGTTCAAGTTGCAACAGGTTAAAGAGGAAAGAAGGGGAAAATGGTTAATTTAGGATTAGGGTTAGACTTCAGTACAAGAGGCTTCCTCCAGTGTTTGACCTGCTAAACCTGGTGGGACATGAAATTATGTGTTAAAGGTTAAAACAATTTTCCCTTTAAGAAAGACAAGAATGCAAGCGCATGTTAAGTCTCTGCATAAGCCTGTGTGGAGGGGAAACGGGTTAGACAGCAAATAGACCTTCACACAGACAGAGTCATCATTTGAAAAGAACCTCCCCACCCCGACACAGAGAGAGATGAGGTACGGCATGGACAGACAGTGTGTATGGTCTCACTCAGAACATGAGAGATGTCCAGTCACCAATGGAGAAGAGGTAGAGTCTGACTTCAAGCAAACCGACTCCGGTGGCATTATTTTTTCCAACATTTTATTTTTTATGATGACTTGTTTAGCTTCTATACAGACACCATACAAAGCAAGTCACAAATTCACTTCAAAATATTCAACAGATTGAGCCAAACATTGCAGTTCCCACAAAATATAGGATGGACAAGAGAGGCATTATTTCATATATTCCTTATATGTATGTACTTTTTATAGAGTACCATTGTAAATAAAATACAATACAAGTTATACAGCAGTCTATATTTTCGTTAATCCGCTCATGATAGAAAAGCGATTATGCAAGAGTTCATAATCTCTGAACCAAACCGAAACCGAGAAAAATGATAAATAAATTTAAAAAAACAATTGAATGTGCAAGAATAAATAACATAAAATAAATTAAAGGAAACCAAATGTTAAGTTTCACTACATTCATACAAGTCGGTGCAAACCCAGTTTCATTTACAGGATAGAACCTCTGTAACACCTCAACACCCTGACACACTACGCTGACTTTTATGAAGGCCTTCATAAAACCACCCCACTCTAAATGACCTCTATCGGAATATACTTATACCACATGTTCAGTTCCATTCAATAGTTCAATACTTCCTGGAAAATAAGAGGCGTCGAAGAACAAACTGAGCAAATGAATGTAGGAAATCCTAAAAACAAACAAATAAAAACAACTTGGCACCTCTAGTCCTTGAGTCCTCGTGTTATGGCAAAAGGCAGTGTGATGTCATATGAGGGACGGTTGTGTCCTTTGGGGGCGGCTGGAACAGTTCCAAGAGTGACTTGACTGTACAGCGTGTTTTTGTATGGGGGTCTGAGTGAGGGCGGGGGTTTGGACGGGGCATTTCCAGAAGAGTCCCTACAGTCTGTCTCGCTGCGTGACTCGCTCGGATGGACTCGACCGCGTCCTAGTGCAGGTTCTATGCATGACCCTGAATGCCACAGAGCACAGAGGGTAACGCAGCGGCAGGCTTTAAGTCCTCATTCAATAATCTGCCATCTATCAGGACTGGCAAAGCAGGGGGACTCTTTCATTTTTATCAACCATCATGCTCTTCTAATTCGGAAGGAGTTGGAAAGCCCTTTTTGTTGACGAAAGGTTGGAAACAGAAGCACAAATCTGCAAATATCGAAAAACAGTGTCAAATGTTGTTGTTGTTGTTGTTGTTCTTTTTTTTGCCGTTTTTGTTTTTTTGTTCACTTTGTTTCATAGGTGGAGGTCCAGTCAAGTGACCACAAACGGGAAATGGAAAACGCAGAATGGCTGACCTCGATACATGGACCGAGTGAATACGAACGGATGACGCAACTGATGGATTTAAGTATAAAAACATGGTCGTATCCTTTTAAATCCCTAAACTGTGTGCTTTTCAACACAAAGAATGACAGACAACTACAGGTAACACAACGGACTGTTAAGAGTTATTGACCATGGAAGCACTAGGAGAGAATAATGCGAACTGTGCTGACACCTAGTGGCCGACGACAGTTATGGCAAGAACTGCTTGAAATGACTGCTGTTGGTGAGACTGGTTGTGAGGGTGGTGAACAGATGAGGACGATGAGTCGTAAAGCTTTTAAATTGCTCACTTCGCTAATTTAATATTTAAAAGGAAGATTTACGTCTCTCAGGGGCTTTTGTAAATTTGTGCAGTCAAATTAAAATTGGGCCAAAGATCTGGACCCCAACATTTTATTGTTTACTGAATAAACTGCATGCTGCATTGAAATGCTGCTTAAGTTAAGAGTCCCAGTGCCGGTGCCATGAAAGTGACAAACAGTTTTTTTGTATCTGATTACAAGCGGTGTGGAGATATTCTGCAAAACCAGACGGAAATACCTTGGGTGTAATGACTAAAGTGGGTCAACGCTCGTCTGCTCGTGACTTTAAGGCATATTTTGACTTCATCCATTGAGGACTTCTCTTGAAACTCCCAAAATCAACAGACAGTGCACTACTTACGAGAGTGTGGCTAGATAACACGCACGGCGGCCTGCTCTCAGTGGCCAGCAGGACGTTTGGACAGCTTGTACGTTTGTTTTTTTCTTATATGGATGGAGCTAGGATGGGAACATCCTCCATATTCTTGCTGATGAAATATTTTCTGTGTCGTTTTGTAAAATGGCAAAAATGTTGGCACTGCAAGTCTTCCTCTCCTCAGCCCATCGGACTCTTCAAGTGTCATTGAAGAAATGTCGACATGGCCCCGTTAACTTCTCCTCCTCCTCCTCCTTTTTTTCCTCCTCCTCCTCCTCACCTCCTCTCCTCCCCCACCCTCCCTCCTCCCACCCTTGGCTCGCTGCTCCTCAGAAGGTCATGAGCTGAAACTCCCGCTCGGCTTGCCACTCCGGCACCCACACCGGGTAGGTGGCGTGCTTCGGCATCTCCATGACGCAGACAGGGAGAGGCTCATTTCTCTGGTGGACATGGTTAGTCACTACCTAGCAGGGGGGGAAGGGAGACAACAAGGGGAGCTAGCACATAGCCTGTACTGCTCGGAGGCCACAGAGCCTGCGGCTCCCACAGCAGCTGGGGTAAAAGGGTGGAGGGAGAAATAGAGCGGGGAGGGGAGTAGATGGGGAGGCTAGAGGGAGAAAGGGGGAGGAGGGGAGGAAGGTAGAAGACAGAGGGCGTCGTAGGAGGTGAGTTTGAAAGACAGGAGGAGGAGAAGGGAGCTCAGAGGGAAGGAAGGAGGAAAGGTGGATTTATCGGGGGGGGGGGGGGGGGTCTCATGTAGTCTGATCTCTGTCTAATAAAGCTCAGAAAGGTCTGAGGAAAAGAAGCAACACAGCCGAGAACAGCGTAACTCTGGAAAGAGTAAGTCAGCGTTTCAGCTCGCTGTGGGCTCGATGCACTCGATGCGTGCGTTTCCTCTCCCGGAAAATAGGAACACAACACACGTCAGGCTTTCTACAGACCTCCCTGAGCTTGACGACTCCGAGGTCCGACTATGCGAGATCGGAGGAGGAGGGGAGAGAGAGAGAGGAGGAAAGCGAGGGGGGGGGGGGGGGGGGGGGGTGCAGGCTGGGCAGAAGAACAAGTAAAACACAAGCTTACGACAGCTAAGGAAATTAGAGTAGTTAGTGCACACGTATGCTATCGGAGAGAGCAGAGGGAAAATACGACAGGACACGGGGTAAAGAGCAGGCAGACAGGGGGCAGGAGACGGGCACTGAACGGTGGCCGGATTGGAGGCAGAATAGAAACTAACGGGGCGAGGAGCGGCGCGTCTACAGCCGGCCACGGGGTCAGTGGGCGGTCGGGGCGTTTCTATGTGCAGCTGCAGTGTTGCAGGGCGCGGGCATGCCTTATTAGCAGCTCGTAAACAGGCCATAGGCTGGCGGGGACTCTAGCTTAGCTCGCTCAGGCAGGAGGAGGGGCATTGGTGGTTTGCTGCTGCCGTCTCTCCCCAAAAAGGAAATCACTGCAAAGAAAGGATCTAGTAAAAATAAGAGGGGTGGGGGGAGGGAGGTCAAAGATTTAGACAGTGCAGAGGGCCCAGTTTGTTATGGGTGAGATGAGCAACGTACTACATCCAATTAGAAAAGGAAAAAGGACACAAGAAGAGCTGATGCTGTTTCCACAGTGCTTATCTTTGATATTTGCTTTAAGGTGCCGCTTTGGAGCGTTTTGGGGACCTAATGTGATTTCTCTTTTTTTCCTCCTTTGCCCATGGTGCTGTGTGAACAAGACGCTTCCTTTGCCTGCGTTGGAGGCAGGAGAGGTGGCCTGGATTCATTTTGGAGCTACCTGTCTCCCTCTGGTGGACAAAGTGTGCTCGGCGCCGTGCCTCCTAGTAGTGTGAGTGGGTGTTGCTTTGCATCAGCTGTCGCATACTTACTGTGAAAATGTTGGAGCGGCGCTTCGACTGCTTGCGGATGGGCGTGGGCGTGTTGGAGGCAGCGATGGTCTCAATGCGCATCTCCCGCTGACTTATGCTGGGGGTGGAGGGAACGGAGGAGGAGTAGTCGCTGAACGCACCCCCGCCATTGGCCGCCTGGGGAGAGAGAGAGATTAAGAGGAACCGACAGGAATCAGTAGAAAGGGGGGAGGACGAGCGAGGGAGGGGAGAGAAAGGGAAAGAAGGTCGGAAATGGAGAGGGAGTAGAAACAGCACACGAGCAGGTCAGTCGAGGACGGAGTGGATGTGTTCGGCATCACTGGAGACTTCACTGATCCGTGGATCTCACCTGGTTGATGTGAACGGAGGGGAGAGACGCAGCCGGGACCGACGAGTGGCTGGGGGAGTTGGGCAAAGATTTACACGGGCCGATGGAGAGCTGCTGCTTTTTCCTCATGGCCACAACCTTCTGGGCAACTGGAGGCGAGAGTGGCACAGACACATGAGCAGACGCTTCATTTATCCTCTCTGCTTCGCGCCGTTACAGCGAAAAGCAAACAAAAAGCTGTAAACATTGAGATAGGCTGAATTAATGTCAACGTAGCGGCAGCCTACTTGACTGAATGTGCGTCCTACGCTAAAGGTGGCCCCCCGGGACGCCTCCGCCAAAACAGACCAACCCCTGTCCTTAAAAGATGCAATCGCACGTGATGCGTTCACGCTCCCCCGTCATTTGCGGCGCCACCATCTGAGCGGCCAGATTAGCCATGCGGCCGCTGCAAAGCCGTCGTCTGCGTGAGGGAGGGGGGAGGGAGGGGGGAGGGATGCTCACAACCCGTGACGCGAATTAGCACCGATGGAACGAGCGGTGATTTGAAGCCGCGCCGACAGCTGGGGCCGCGGCAGCCGACCGGCCGCCCGCGCGGCGCGGGCTCGCGGTAGAACGGAGGCGAGAGCGACGTCGCCAGACAGCGACGCCGCTTCATCTCCTCTAATTATGTCAAATCGGGGGCTGCAGGAAGCAATTAAGGCGGGGAGGCGCGACGACGTGCCTGCGCATCGGCAGTCAATAAGATGCAGAATGAGCGCTGTGTTACATATTCAGATGTGTTGTGAAGGGATGACAGGATTTCAAAGAAGCCGCAGCCTTGGGGGATAAATGTGCCAGAGTTGAAGCAGCCAAGTTTCCAAATGACAGTTTCATGACTTCAATGAAAAAAAATTCAGTTTCCAGACACTTTTAAGGGCCAATTTATACACAACTGAATATTAAAGGGCTCCTAGCTCCGAGCGCCGCGCTTGTATGCAAACGTGGCGCGTGATTGTATCGTCTGTTATGAGCTGTTGCAGGCTTTTGACAATTGTATTTAATTCCATTTAAATTGTCTATTGTGCCGTGAGTGAAGGTCGGTAATGTCTCGCTGCTGTTCACAGTCACACGGCGCAGGGAGCGTTAATGTGTGCGTGGAGGCCTCGGCACGCCGGCGTTCGTGCCTGTTGCCCGCAATAACTCATGAGCAACATCAAGTGCTTCATTAGCCTGGAGCAAAGGGAGAAAAGTCATATTCAGTGACTATAAGACAAGTGATAAGTGATGGCTCAGCTCAGAGCTCAGCACAGACCCAAACTAGACTCCTTGACTTGAATTAACTCTCCATACATGTCTCATGTTCCTCCTGTGACACCTCCAGCCCACAGCCACGTTTCTCACCGTCCTGGAAGACTCTCTCCACGTTCAGGCCGTAGGTGGAGCAGGTCTCGTAGTACGTGCAGCGTTTGAGGTCGTTCGACAACTTTCTGGCCCGCGAGTCGTCGATCACTCTGGGGTTGGCAGCACTGATGGCATCTGATGGGGAGACACATTATACATTATATACATTATTTATTATACCAGTGCTGTGGCGATAGTTCACATGTCTGTTTAAACTCCATGCCGTCTACATCAGACGTGAGCAGATCAAGCACCTTGTGTTCCGACAAGAACCATGGGGACCTCAGCTGTGTTCCTGTAGCTGGACAGGCGCAGGAAGTAGTTGTAGACCGTCTGAAAGCTGATCTCGTCCTCCAGGCTGAAGACGAACACCACCGCATCCACCCAGGCAGCGAACTGGAGGCAGAGAGAGAGAGAGAGAGATGAGCGCTGGCTCACACAAACAGACGCTGGATGTTTGCTATGTGTGTGTCAAAAAAACGCATGAGAAACAGGTACATCTTCATAGTTTTAAATCTTGAGATCCGTTATCAACATTTTGCTTCAGTTCACATTTTCAGCCAGAAGGGGGCAGTGTAACAGCACAGCTTGCTTTGACGGACTACTAATTTTGATTTTCTGTATTTCTAATGCTAGAATGCTAGTTAGGTATAATATTTTTGTGTTGTTTATAAATAAATATATATAAGCTGAAATATAATCAAGAGGAGGTATGACTAATGTAGCTTATTACTAACTAGTGTAGTAATAAGAGTGACAATGCACTGGGTCCATTCCCCAATGCTGCCCAGTCACCGTTCCACGTCACGCCTGGACTCCCAAAGGGAACGGATGTCAAATCTCGCCTTCAAACCACATCTCGGCTCCCTGCGAGCGGGACCATAATGGAGGCCTTTAATTACGCCACTAATTATACAGGCAGCTGACAAGTGAGCCAACTCGCGTCTATCCCCTAACCTCCACGGGCGCGACGCGAGCGTGAGCCAGTATCAGTGACTGGTACAGAGACGTGAAGTCACAGCGCGACAAGTAGCGCCGAATGCTGTGAATGAAGCCTGAAGGAAGGAAGTGTCGGAGGTTGTTGTCATTCTACTGTAGAGCAATAAAAATAACTCATTAATCATACTATATATTATATATATATTAGTCTGTGTTTGTTATTAATCCTGTTTTTATTAATCTTGTTTTCTGTTTAATTTTTCTGTCTAATAATCAAATCTAACATTCAAAGCGCTGCATGCAGTATTTTGTCCCCAGATGTTTTGGCCACCAGGAAGCAGCAGCAATAAGCTGTACAGACAGTAATTACAGATGATATGTCACCTCCGGAGGTTGAGCCGCTGAATGTGTTATCAAGCGGTTGCTTATTTTCGTGTCCAACAGATAAAAAGTCACATTTGCACTAATTTCACACCTGAAAACAAATCCAATAATCACCGCTGCTGTTTCGATCTGGATCGGTTTGCGCCAACTGCCGAGAAAAATATTGCCAGTCTCACCAGTTGGCGCCTAATTGGGTCTGTGTGCGCCGCGGTGCTGGGGAGTTGGCGCGATACTGTTTTGATGCTGCTGCATCTGGAGGAAGGTGAGTCACAACCAAAACACTGCACGGAGCCGCGGCCGCTTGTAGCAACGTGCTAACACAAGTTTGAAGAAAGGCTCTGTTTCCAGGAAGACCTGCATCATTTTCAGTTTTATAAATGATGACATTTATAATATCAAGCGTCTGCTACTTCCATTACTGCTCCAATCTTCGCCTCCCACCCTTCACTTTCACACACTAATAGGACGATTAAGGTGTGTGTGTGTGTGTGTGTGTGTGTGTGTGTGTGTGTGTGTGTGTGTGTGTGTGTGTGTGTGTGTGTGTGTGTGTGTGTGTGTGTGTGTGTGTGTGTGTGTGTGTGTCCCTTTGACCACAGAAATGATTTTGGCTCAGCTATTTCATCGATCTGTTGCCGCACCTTCAATGCTTCTGTTACAACAGCCTGATCTGTCACACTGCGCCAAACGGTCCTGCAGTGAAGCAACGGTCCGTGTCTAAACACTTCCTGCCTGCACACGCATCGGCGTCAGAGCGAGGAGACAGCTCCCGCGCTCTTACCTGCAATTCTGGAGGCCCTCCCTCATCTCTGATCAGCAGAAGGTAACTCTGTCCATCCACGACGATTTCCTTCTTGAAGCGTCCGCCTGAGGATGAGACATTGACAGACCATTAAACCAGAGACACGGCGTGAAGGTGTTTAAAAGGACCCAAATCTCAGCACACGGCGGATCAACATTTGGTGAGAGGTGCACGTGCTTAAGTGCACTTTTTTTAAAATTCAAAGCTCCCCAATGTGTTGCTGCTAGGATCACACGCTGACACAGAGCCAGGTCTCTCTGGAGCCAATTACATGGACGAGGGTGTGACATGCAGTGTGTCTAATGCACATCTGCTGAGGAAACCAGTTCGTGCTACACCTAACGCATCTCCACAGGCTCTGGGAAGATCCAGCTTCCACTTAGCAAACATCAAGCTCCATTTTAGTGTCTGCGGTCCATCCCTCACCAAGAACGCAAGAGTACTTCACAGTTCTAATATCACAATAACACGTCACTATGAATGGAACAAAGGTGGAGGTAAGGAAATGCCGAGAGCTAATATGAGGCTAAAACCTGATTCCATACCACACGTTCGACCTTTGAGCGCTCGGATTGAGGGAGTGGGGTTCAACCCGCAACAACAACACAGATCTGGCATCACAGACGGGGCCAAGCTGCAGCCAGGACCCTGTAATTGGTAAGAGGCTGACAGTATTCCTGTCTCAGCTAGCAGTGCATATCCACTTGAGCCACACTTCAACCCTTTTAAGTCCACTTTGGCCTGTCTGGCAAATAGGGGATTCTCCCGGCCTTTTACACAGGCTCTCAAGCCTCTGCTGGAAGCTGCTTGTCATGTACCACCAGCCACTGCTTTGTTGTTGGGTTTTTTTATTACTGAAGTCACATAGCTTTGGAGATTTAGACTAACTACAAGTCTGCGAATCCTGCTGAAAGAAGGAAAAAAAGATGAGTCGGATCCTCATTAAACAGCGAGACAAGACCGGAGCGCGACAGTGCAGGGAACCAGAGATGGGAGCGATTGAACGACGCCAGCCACATGCAGAACACATGCATTAATGTCATCATGTAGGTGTCTCTACGCGGCGCTGAGGCTGAAAACGCATCCAAAGAAAAAGCCAGCACGAATAAATGAGGCCTCTGATAAAAAGTGGCCGTAAATTATTCGAACCTGTTCAGTCTCGCATCAAACAGAAATGACTAATAACCTCGCACACAGCCCACAGAGGGAGACGGCGACTTTGTGGGCATGGTTAACACACAGCGAGCATGCTCTGCTTACACGGAGGCTTAGACCTTGACACAGAGCCACAATCCAACAGAGCTCCATCCGGTGTTACCATGGCAACACACCCAGTACCTTTTTTTTTTTCCCCTTCCTCCAGATATCATAGCGAACGCGCAGGAACAAAACGGCGAAGAAACAGCCGCGGGTGAACCTGCGTCCGCCGGCCGCCCGGCGCCTCGGCGAAGGGAATGGGCGGCACGGTGTAAAGCCGGCGTTAGACGCCACAAACAAAGAGGCAAAGCATGAGGCCACAGCGAAGTGAGACGCGCACATCTGAGCGGCGTGCGTGTCCTCGACTACAGCCACCGCGCTCCTCCTGCGCTCACAGCACTTCCACTTTTCGTTTCTCAACAACTAATTAAGCTACGTGCGCGACTCTCCCTCGGTGCAGCCGAACACCACAAGCTAATTATGCGCTTCATGTCCCATCCTCACCATAAATACAGGCCGACGGAACACTGCAAACCCTGTATCATCCGCTGACTCCGGGTCGGCCTGCGTCTTTGGGGATTTTTTATGAGGGTAACTTGCATTTCGGGCCAGAAGGGGGCATTCTCATTATCCTTTGGCTGATACACAGACAAATATCAGCTTTTTACATCTCAGAGACTAAATTAAACTGGCAGGGGTCCCTCTCTGGATGCTCAGCTGGCTTCTTCTCCATCAGGACAGTCCAGTTTATACACATGACAGGATATTTCAGAGAAATTACTGTTTAGTTTTATTTTTTGGGTGTTAATGAATAATCCTTGCAGCGCTCATTTACTGGAAATGCTATGACTTTTCTCAGGTTTTAGTGGAAGAGTAAACAGGGAATTCATAAACAAAAGCGAGTCTAAATTAAACACAATATTTCATCAAAACTAATTAGAAAAGGAGAGTAAACATTGTAATTCAGCCACTGTTGACAAACAAATATATCAGCCAGGGGATTTGAAAAAGTGTCAAGAAGCTAATAATGAGGCTTCACTTCATTTAGAACTATTAGGTTTTATAATTAGCAGCATTATCATCAGTGTTAGCATCACCTCCAACAGACTCTTACCTTCAGGTGACTCCTCCTGTACGTATGTGCCCGTCAAGTACCGATGGACCAGGGCCGACTTCCCACTGGAAAGATTTCCCACAATGCCCTACAAGGCGGAGAGTAAAATACTGTGATTGTTACCGACGGGCATGACATGACAGGTACAAACCACTAACATATGTAGACGTAAAAGCCCAGGAAGGAGACCCAGCGAGAACCTCCCAGCACTCGGTGGATTGTGTTTCTGAAGTTTTTGCGCGTGCTCAGCAACTCTATCTGCTGAGTGAATCACAAAAGGGTGGAAGCTTAAAACAAAAGTAGACGAGAGGTTTTATGAAGCACTTGTGTTGGAGGTCAACTATTAACCTTTGATGACCATTTCTTAAAAAAGATTAATTATTAAGATTAAGAATCATCAAAAATCTGTCATTTGGTTGAAAAGAATGTGTTTAAATGGACGTAGGAAACATATTCACAACACTAACTCCATTCTCCATCAATAGAGTCAATAGAGTCAAACTCAAATCAAAGGCTGAAACATTGTATTTTACTGGCTTGCAACTTCTTTGTATTAGGAAATGTAATCCTTCTGGCTACAAAACAAAAGGTGCTTTTCTCCGTCTGTGCTCAGGCTGAACATTGTGAGGAACGTCCTCCGACATACATGGATGTGGTTGCAGCCTGTGCTCTCCCTGGAGTCTAGTCCAGACCTAACTACTGTGCCTCCAGGGCGATGCATGATGGAGGGTGGGCTGATGATGCCAGCATGTCTAAGGAGAACAAAGGCTCCAACGAGCCCCATCTCCCCCCCTCCTCCCCCCCTCCTCCACCCACCATCGCCCTCTTCTTCTCCGGACCATTAGTGGGTGTTAAGTCAGGTATGGTTCTAATTATAGGGACGTTTAAGGCACAAAGAAAAGAAAGATGTGTTTAAGGCCTTTCCCAGACTAGTGTATATATGTCATAAGGCATCCCAGCAGATTAAGCTATGAATAGGCCTTAACTTAACAGAACTTATAAGCTGTGCACAGCGAAAACTGTGAGTCAACAAAAAGCGGCTTTGAATGCACCACAGACTGTGCTCCTGCTGTTTTAAGTGTTGGGCTTTGTGACCCGCTGCTATATAGGCTTCATGAAATCAAACTGCCGTATCAGCACTACTTCAGTGCTAAACGCTTCCTCCTCTTTTGTAGCGCAGATCTGAGATTATTACCGAGCGCGAGCCTGAGGATCAAAAGACGGCGGCGAAATAAAGCCGGCGTGCGGTTCCGTCGCCGTCAGACAAAGGGACTGAACCGCGCCGGGGCACAGTTCACCGTTACAAGGATGTTTGAAAGATTATGCCATCATCTTTTTTTTTCCACCGTGCAGGAAATGGTTTTGACCCCAGCTCCTATTATTTGCTTGGTATGAATTTAAAAAGCTTCTCAGTCATATGAGCATTTCTTTGCAGCGTGACCTTGTTGTCATACAACAACTCTTTGAAACTAGTCAAAGGGCTGATCACTATTTTGCAAGGCTTAATTCAGTCTTTCCGGGTCCATTCAACAAACCCCCGTGTGGAGGCGCCCAATTAACACCTTGGAAATATAAAAGGAAACGGTCGCATTTAACGTGTTTGAGCCAAACAAGCAAGTTTGCCTTTGAGCATCCTGCGAATTCCACACTTTTCGTTTCATTGAAGTTTTCTCTTTCAGGAAGGTGCCACAACAATGAATTCACCCGAAATATTCTATCAGCTGGCAGAATATCCGAGTGCGTGTTGTTTTTTTTTTTTTTGGGTGGAAGGCATTAAAGCATGTGAGGATGTTAGCTGTGCGTTTGGCAGCGGCTGTGTGCGCGCTTCACTGGCGGGTGGGATCAGGCCCAGGATGTGTCACTAGTCTAGCCTAAAACTGTCACTCATCCCGCGTCCTCCTGCAAGCCGCCCTGCATCTCCACGCCAATGCATCTCATTAAAAATCACCCACTATGTGCCAGGCAGAAGTCCGGCCAACATCCCTCCCCTGTCCCCGCTCATGTAAATGCAAAAGCAGTCTTATGTGGACGGAGCATGTTTCCCACTGACATTTAAATCCAACAGGGCGAGCTGACAGCGCGACTTTTAGAGAAATGAAAAGTTACTCACCACTTTCAGCTCTGGCACGGACCGACTCAGTGTCCATTCCTGGCTGTTGACGAACGAGTCTAAAACGATAAAAGGACAAAAACAGACATTAAGTCGAGCTGAGCTGAAAGGTTATCCATATGTGTGAGTCCCGTCTTAAACGTGCTACTATTAATATGCCATTAAGAGCAAACCCAGATGGATGATGCTGGAAATGACTTCATGGCTGGAGTTTATAAATAATGTGAAACAAGTTCTGCTATGGATTTTTTAACTGTCCGCAAGATATAACACAACTGTCAGTCAGAGGGATGAGAACACAGCGACTCGCTGGGTAAATGATTTCCGTGTTTCACCATCTTATCTTTCTGGACACTAAAATGTTTCATCCAGCCAGAGGGAGCATGTCTCACAGCAGACGACTGCACGGTAGACTTACAGTCACAATGCAGCCCGATAAACTCTAACCTTTAGTCTTGCAACACACTCAGTAAGTGATTTTGAAATTCCTGGAAATCTATTTTTATGCGTTTCTTTGCACATATCACATACAAGAATCAAATTAAATTCATCAAAAAACAAACATTAAATCAGGTTAAACGTTTGATCGATTTAATTATTTGGGAAATGTGTTGTAGGTGTAAAAAGCACTTAAAGGTCAGTAAGTGCTTATTTCAATGTCTGTTTATATATTCACAACTAATTACAGTCACAGCTGCCGAGAAGGAATGAAGCACCTACTGTCGGTAAAAACAGTCCGCAGTGTTTATCCATATGCGGTTACAACACTGAAGGGGATTAGTCTAATCCGTGACAGCTATTATCAGGCTTGATTCGACTCGTTTGAGCTTCCAGTGACATTTGGAGACTTTGAGTAGATAATAGCGCTTTAAGGAAGGCCAGTGGGGACGAGGACTATGAAGAACAATGCAAACCCTCAGAACTAAAAACAACAATTGACTGTGTTTCCCCACGCTGCTGTGTCATAACAACTACCAGCACCAAGACCACCTTCCTGTTTTGGATCAGGGATTTGTCACCATCTGAACCCCCCAAGAAGCCAGAGTGCAGGCTCCAGGCAACAAGGTGTGTTACCCATCCTTCCAAGTGTCTAACCCACAACAATTAAAGCTTTCATCCACCAAACAGTGAGCCATCATTACAATAGGCCCATTTGTTGCGTCGATAGTAGTCTCCATGTGTCACTGAGGCAGTGATCAGCGTAAATAGTAGAAAATACAACGTATGATCAGAAAATACAACGTATGCTAAAAGCACCCGTGAGTCACAGCTGGGCAGACCTGAACCACAAAAACTCAGCTTCGCCTTTTCCAATTAGAGTAAAAAAAAAAATACAGCTAAAATGCTTTCTTCCAAAGAGCCGCATTGTGCCCTGGGTGACTCCCTTGTTGTGGGAGTGGAGAAGGGTGCATCCTACACAGAAGGGCCTTTCAGCAGGCATTGTGTGGAGCACAGCAGCCGTTGAGCAGCACGCCTCACGTTAAGCCCTCGCAGCGTGAGTCTGACATGTCGGGGCACGAGCGAAGACACCCATGAGTTTAAAAGGAGCAAGAAACCGAATACAGGTCACGGCAGAGAGGTAACATCAGACAAGGAGGGTGCCTCATTTTCTTCCTTTGGGCATTATTTCCCAGTACATTACCTGCATTGTAGTGTAACATGTTACTGTTCGCATAATTGGAGGTTCGGTATATAATGGTATTGTTGGTATATCATAAGAGTCGCAACCAGCAATTAAATAAACTGAAAAGTTCCAGTTTTGCACAGAGTTGAAAAAAGAAACAACCAGATGCACAAAGGTTTCTTGCATTTGGCCAGTGAAGATTACCAGACTTTTAAAGTCCAGTTAACACAAACTCACACAGGGAAAATTAGGCATCAAAGGCCAAGACAGAAATAGAGATGTTAGCTGTGGAGAAGTGCGGAGTCTGTGGAAAAGCACACTCCCTCACGGACCTTGGTGTTTTCAAGGACATGAGAACACAGAAATAAGGAAAGGAGCAAGAAACGTGAAGCTTCTACACAGAACTAGACACCTACGCCTGTTGGAGATTTAAAAAACATGTGTGGAGTTGATTTGACCTATGTCCTTCCACCGATATTCTCTACCCTAACATGATTTCTAATGAAAACCCAGAGTTTCTTCCACACTTAGTGCAGATACGTTTTAGACCCCTGCAAAAACAAACACGACTAATTGGACCCATGTGCTCTGTGTTACGACACTCTTTAAATACGAGAGTCCACACATCGCTGTGCGTCAGGATGCTCGTGGAAACAGAAAGGCTCCGGCATTTGGAACGCTAGCGGAGGACACCGGGCTCTTTGTCCCTGCGAGGAGAGGGCTGTGTTGCCAGCTTGTTTGTTTGTCAGGTTTTTCACTTCGCTGCTCGTGTCTAGCTGGATCAAAATGACCATTCAGTGGGAGGGTAGTGCAGCACAATTCCCCACCCCCACTTATTCCATTTCACGAGCAAGGAAAACACTGTGCGAGCAGAAAACCTGCGCATATGGTTATTCGAGTGTGTGCATGCGTATACATGCATGCATGGATTCCGCCGTGCAGTGAATTTGAAGTGGTTTGGGGAATTTACTTGAGGTCGAAACTTCCACAATAGCTCCGACTGACTTTCCAACCGAGCTTTCCCACTGTCATAAATTACAGAGTGAGAATTTAGCTACCAATTAGCGAGCCTACTTTCCTCATTTGCCAACCTCATGACCAACCGACATTCCTCATCTGCCTACTTTTATCATGCATGTTTGGAAAAAAATGGCCTGTAGTATTGTTTCTTTGTGTGCTGATCTCCAAAGATGTTTACAATATGAGCAAGCCAGTCATCGCTGTGTGGGGCCACAAACACAAGCCTGATATTTCTATTTAGGAAGGCAAATGACGAAGACAGCCAGGAGATAGTAAGGTGGAAACCTGCGATACCAATCTATGGTGGCCTGAATGCCCTGCCTTTCTAAAGCCTCTTCAAATCTTGTGTTGTCTGCACAACGGCATTGATCCCCTCCTCAAATGAAATTCGACATTCCGGTTCAAGCACGATTCTCATCAAACATGAGATTTGCAAATTAGGTTTTCAAGAAGCCTCGCAGTACAATGCCCAGGTTGATTGACTCAATCTGTGGAGTTAATAGAGGGAGAGTCTGGGATTTCTTGTACCTGCTACTCAACATTTCGAGAGAACAAGCTGATGGACACAATCAAGCATAAATGAAAGAAATGGGCTGCACACAAACCGATGGCAGAGCCGTACTCAACAGTTTGCAGACTTTGTGAGGAAGTGAACGGATTCTAGACAGAGAACAGCAGGATGCTGCTCACCTACTGAACCACAATCATGAAGAACAAAATGCACCCAGGCAGACTGGCAGATGCTCACATACACGTTACATACAGTTATTAACAGATTTCCCTCTGCTTCTGCCCAGAATGTGCATCACCAGTGTGAATATCCAATATTTCCACTCCTCCCAATATCTACTAACAGATTAGAGGGTTTTATCACTGCAGAACCTTTGGTCCAAAGTCCCCTAGAAAAGTCTGGAACATAGTTACCTGCTGGGAGTTTGGCAGACCTCCGGAGGCACTCGCAGGAGTACATATTTTAAATTATTTTCAAAGATGTTGCAGCAGATAGGCAGACTCCAACTGTGAGGTAGAGCTGCCACAGGAAACACTGTTTGCAGGAATCTGTTTTAAATTCTACCCTCATGACTACATTTTCTTGTCGGACTGGAGCTAAAGGAGGATAGATCACACACGCATGGGAGCGTTTGTCCAAATTGTCATAATATCGAGTCAAGGCAAGTCAGAATAAATACGCATCAGTTAACAATCTGATGATCCTCACAGACACCTTACACTGAGGTTATTACCGAATGCACTATTTCCAAACCTCACTAGAAAAGCGCATGGCTGACCACTTACACCTTGTGACCGGCAACGCCTCCGTCAATCCAAAACCCCCCAGAGGGCCCCCATCACTCATGCATCCACAAACATGAGAGTGGCTTTGTTGATCCACAGGTGGGGGTGGGGGACACAACCTGCACACCTCAAACCTCTCACCTACTTACCTCTCTTCCCTGAAACCTGCCTCACACACAGGATTGTCGAGGATGCACTCAAGTGTGTGTACGCGGTTGTGGGCGTGCCAGGCTTCAGCCTTCTCCATTTAATTTAGGTGCAAACACTTAAGCAGGTAGCAACAGGCACAGTCCCGCCCAGGGTATTGAACATCTACTTCCTCTCGGGCTGATCGTCACACCTACATTCCTAATGCCTGACTGACTGACTTTGCAGTCCACAGAGCAATACGTATCCCTGGTAACAGGTCATGTGCAAATACAAATAGACCAAAAGATCAACAAAGCTGAACTCTGGGCCTAGTTCAACCATAATGTTAGCTTGGGATAAATATGTCCTTGGGTGCTTCTAAAGTGGATTAACGCTTCATACACCAAACATCACGAACATCATTTGCCTCTCGGCCTTCTTTTCTAGGCAACAGGACAAATGCACTTCACTGTCAGACTTAACCTTTAAACACAGTGCTTAAGTCATCTTCTCCCCATCATTATAGCATGTAAGCCCTCTTAATTTAGCCCAGCCAGGCAGCCAAACGCATCCCCATCACAGCCACTAACTGCTTTAATGCAGCGACGTTAAGCTGCGTCCCTGTGAGGCCAGCAGGCAGCACTATCAAGCCTCCCATGCCCCGACTCTGGGGAGCAGAGGAACCGTGGGGATTCAACAATGTTATGCCACAGTTCGACCGCTGCAAAACAAGCCATTATACCTTATCAGTCACTGATTTGAGCTCACTGTATTTACCCATTCATTAACTGAAACCCTATGCAAAGCATGTGCATACAAACGGGCAGCTCACACATGAAAAACACTGGAGAAATAAAGTTCTCAAAATAGAAATTCCAAAAGGACTTGCTGGAACCAGACGTTTGTTGAATGGCATCCAAACGCTCAATTCCCCATGTGTTCTTCATTTGAGTAAAAGAAAGAAAAAGAAAAAAGTGCACTTCCTTGTTTCTCTTGGGCTGCAACTTTCTGTGCACTGAAGGGACTACAGAAAGAGAACTGAGCTGAGAAATTATTTCAGCAATCTTGTTGGTCTTACCTTCACCTTTCTGTGAGTCAGTGTCTGAGAGAGTCTCTATGGTGACTGGCTCTGACTTATTATTCCCAGTCAGGGGATACTGGCTGGTGCCTTTGTTCTGGGGCTGCTGAGATTCACATTTGCCACCGAACGGCTGCTCTTTCCTCCTGAAACGATTTGCTATGAGCTGCCATAAGCTAACTTCTTCCTGAACAGGTTTGGACGACAGTTTCGTTGGACAGAGGGGTACTTCCATCACCTTGACCTTCCCCTTGCTTTGGTACTGGATGTACTGCATTCCCTGCTCCTCCGTTTGTTCACTGGAAGTTGAAATAGTTCTTCCTGTGAGGTAGGAGAAAGGCCGTGGAGGCACATTTGCCTCGTCAAGTGCATTATCAGTCATGTGGCTCTCATTTGGATCCTCCTCAGACCCCAAAGGAACTTTGTCCCGGGGCCGGGTCTTTCTTATCCGTAGACTGAGGCTCCGTCTTAGGGTGCTGAATGTACTTTTTGAAGCATCAGCTTTGCTGGGTTTGGGTAAAGATTTCACATCCTTGTCAACTTCCTTCTCCTTGCTCTTATCTTGATGCGTTTTTCCAAATAGTTTCCAACGGAAGCTCCTTGTAAGAAAGCTTCGTCCATTGCCGCTTGTGTGGCCGCAGCTCTTCTGGCTGTCTATCTCGTCATCAGAGCCCCTTTTTCTCAGCTCCAGGACAGTCATACTGACAGGTCTAGGCTTCCAGCTCCTCTGGCGGACCCTGGGGGTCACCTCTGCAAAGACCAAAGGCTGCTGAGGCACAAAACAACTCAGGCCATCCACTGCCCTCAAGTCTGTTTTCCTAGTCCTGGCCTGGTTGTTTCCTAAAATGTCAGCCCTCATGAATGGTTGCCGAGTCTGGGGCTCCAACTGGTCGGGGCCAGGATCTGGGCCTGGGCCTGCCAGCATGCAAACACCCCTGGACGCACGCAGCGGTCTTTGTTGTTCAGGTTGAGAACCCGGTTGCTGCTTGGTTGGGTCGCCATACATGCTTACCGTTCTCCTGCCAGCTGTGGCTTCCTCTTTGCACGACCTGCGCAACACGGCACGGGGCAGAGAGCTGTGTCCTGAAACGGTGCCATGCTCCCTGAACACAAGACCCTTAGCGCGTAAGGTTACAGAGCGTAACGTTGAGCTCCGGACGCGTCTCTCCTGCGTCTCCGTCAGAGCAGCTACCTCTGCCAGGTCTCTTCCTTTCTGTGAGGAGTTACTCGAGTTCCTAAGAGGTTGCTTCAAAAACCTGCTATTCTTCATTTTTCCCTCCAGCTCCTCCTCGCTCTCTTCCACAACCACCTCCTCTTGTTGCCTCCCAGCTCTACCTGTCCGGCTCAGGGAGGGCCACCTGTCGGGTGCGTAGCGTACCCTGCTAAGCTTGGGGCTGTTTTCCATTGGTACTACACCAATTATCTCCTCTCTTGGCTGACAGTTCTCCACCAGGGTGTGGGCGATCGGGGCCTTTCCATGTTTCGACACCGCAGCATCTCCCCGAGTTTCTTTCAGGATCACAGATATGTGGTAAACCGTTCTCTCCTGCTGTTGCTGGCTAGTAGCTGTGCTCTTTGGGGTAGCATCCACCGTCCCGCTGCTGAGAAACAGCATTGCACTTCACTCCACCTGACTCACATCCTCATTTGCACAGCAAAGTGGATAGCACAGGCAAATGTTCGACTTTCTGCCGGTGAGCTGTTGAGACTCCGCTTATAAAGTCCTTCAGCTGAAGACTAAATTCCTCTGCCAGGCATAATCCTTCACCTCTGACATGGGAAAAAACTTCAAACAAGTTAACGCAAAGCCTCGCTGCCACCTGCATCCTCTGGCTGCTCCGCTCAGCAGACTCGCAGAGGGAGAATGGCTGCTTTCTCTCACCTCACTTTGCTCTACATGTCCTGCATGAGCAGATGAACCAAATAAAACAAGGTTATCCTCTGCTTGTTTTACAACAAAGCCGTATCAGTTGTAAGAGCAAAAGTTGCAGCTTTAAAAAAAATGAATCATCCTTCCTCTTTGGCAAGTTGCGAACTGTGAGCAATCCATGTTGTTGGCAGTGCAGACAGACCCCTTAATCTCTGAGCTCTTGCCATGCAGAGCATGAGGGAGTGTGTCTCTGTTTGAACTTTCAGCTGCCTTCCAACCCCCGGGACGCATGGAAAACAAGGAGTGGATCCCATGAGCTTTAAACACGCCCTCCTGATTTCTACGGAGTTGCTAGTAGCTCACAGAGACAGAAACAACAAGACGCTAATTACACACTGCTCTGATCCACAAAGTCTAAACTCCACAACAAAGAGCCATTAAGGACGCATTGTGTTCTTCTGACCAGCAACACATAACATGGGGTACAGGGCATTTTCCTCTGCTCAGAGGAAGCAACGAAATAAAAGTCTGAAAATCATCCAATACCTTGCTCATGAACGAGGTATCGTGGTTAAACTTCAAAATAAACGCTGCCTCTCACTGCAGGATCTAAGAGCGCACAAATCTTAGTAACATGGAGCATCCACACAACAGCAAACCACGCTCCCAGTGGCTCCCACTACACAGCCCACACACTGTGGGTAGCTTCGGCCTAATTACAAGTTTTGCTGACAGCTATTTACGGGGGGGAAGTTGTATTCTTTAAAAAGCACTGAACGCTGCTGTGGCACACAATAGTACATTATATAACATGACATTCTTTACTCAACATAGTTGCACATCTACTGCTACAGGACTTTGAGAGAATTGCCACATAAATCAGTGAGAAACATCCATCAGATGACATAAAGAATGAAATGATCAAACACACTTTATGATTTCACAACCACTGGATGTTAACTTGAAACCTGAAAGAGCAACATTTGAATAAAGCCAGATTTGCCTGCTCTGCTCTGCAGTACTTTGGATACTAAATGGTCATGGGATTGGAACATTGCCCCCTAGTGGCCAGAAACAGGAAAATGCTGCACATGGGGGAAAACTAAAGTTACATTGATATTATTGTAGAAAAAAAAGCTCTGAACAATCACATATGTGTGGGAACAGTGTTTAACTCAAACCACGTCTCCTGTGTTACATATAAACCCCAAACAGGTGCCTGGTTAGAACCAAACTAGACTGACTGCCTTTTCATGAGTCACAACCAGTATTCCAGCATAACCCTGCAGTTGGAAGTTGTACACAAAGCTCCACAGCAACAGTGCCAATAGCTGCACCACCAGTTGTTTACAAAGCCTCTTTTTCATGCAAACACCATGAAACCTTCTACAACCCAGCTAAAGTGAAAATAATACCATCACACTAATCTATCAGGCTCAAGGCCTGTGCTGATAGTTTGTGCAGAGAGAAGCTAGCTGTTCCTCAGCACATTTCTTTCCTCTTTTGTATTGTTATCAGCAGCCTGTTGTGAGAATGAAAACAACTGAAAGCATTTAAGGTATTGTTCCAGGAAGTCGCCTGCCTGAATGTTCAGCATGTACTGGAACCTCACATGCAGACTATGAGAGACTGGTCTGAGTATTACCACTGTCAAGCTGCACAGACGCCAACTCCTGTCCGACGTGCTGACTTTTACCTGTGTCTTGGAAGCAGGGGTTTGGAATAACCTGCAAACAGTTGCTTTCGCTCCACTGGATCTCATGGTGTCGATTTCGCCTCCGGCTCCCGAAGCACAGCAGCATTTTCCAGCTTTACCTTCATTCAGGGGACATCTCCGGGATCCACAACGTGAGCATTCAAAGAGAAAACGTCCAGGTGTCGGGTTGAATCATTTCCCTCTCAGCCGGGGGTTTCATCATCTTGTGCTTCTTGCAGGCATTACTGAGAATAACGGCATTACTGAGAATAACTCTAGGCTGCAGCACGGTAGTCCTCCATTAGGTCCAGCAAGACTAGAAAAAAGTTCAGTTGCATCACGCTGTGGCCACGGTGCACCTTCCACGCAGACCGATAATGTGACCAGCAGACGCCTGGGCAGTTACCGATCAGTCTGATGAAGCGGCCCTGAGAGGCCAAGTGTCATGGTCCACTTGGAGGCTCTTCCTGCTGGTAATCTGTAATGCAGGTGTTGGTTTGCAAGGTCCTGCCTGGGAACCCGCTAGCAGTAGGAGTAAGAGTTTTAAGGCAAAGCCACTGTCCTGTTGTCCGTGTGGTTTGGTCCAGAGGAAACCTGTGCTCTTGTAAATCCCTGGCCAGGTAACAGAGCTTCTGTTGTGCTTCCCTCCTTCCCCCGTGTTCCACAGCTAAATGCTTTTCCCCGTGTAATCGTATCTTGATGGCGGCGAAGAGGGTTTTTCACTGAAACAGGTTGGACATGTTTGGGATTTCCGGCTCTGCCGTCTTCCTCTGTATCCTCTGGTGTTTACACCTGTCCAATGGTGAGCTGATGTCGTGATGCTCTGCTGTTATTTATCTAATCCCTGCGCGTCACTGTGACACACGAGCGTCCAGTGGTTTCCCCCAAGTTCCTCTAGGTTACATTCAGAGCTTTTTCTAGTACTTTATCATTCTTTCTTTTATACTGAAGGCCATAAATTAAGAGAAACTGTTCTTTGTCAAAAAAGATCTCTCTATTACTTAAATACAACAGGGAATATTCCTCAATTTCTTTCTTAAAGGAAATAAAACTTTGACTGAATTCAAAGCTGGTGCCATTATTGGCAATTTATTAAATTCAGTCAAAGATTGTTTCATTCAACAGGACTTTCCTGCAGTAAACGCGCCGGCATCAATTACCTGTCGCCTTCGAGCAAACGCAGCCCCACAGGACTGTTGCGTCTGAGCAGCAGACGTGACAGACAGGCGGCACCCGTGTGTTTATGTAGGGACACAGACACTTTGTGTGACAAACACTGGTGTTGTCTAGCAGATTGCATGATGCATCCAAGCCACATGAGTAGAGCTTACTAACCCCTCATCAGTATTAGGACATGAGTCAGTGAGAGGAAGTCAGACGCGCACATATGCACAGTCCCTCACGAGGAGTTCGCTTCCTCTGGCAAACGCGGTGGAACGGACACACGAAGGCGTCTCCCCGAGTTAAAGCCCTCGGCATTAGGCCGAAAACGGCCCAATTTATTTGGTAACAAGGTGTTAGTGACCTCATTCACACATACACGACTCACAAATGACTCGGAGCATCCAGTATTAGCAAGTATCACGTGGAGAGACGCACCACCGGTGTTATCTACTCTCTGGAAGCGCAAACATACATGTCGTTAGGTTTATTCAGCGCGCGGTGGGATCTTCGCATGACAAATGAGCACGGAGGCCTGCGGCAGTGACTCACCAGATTTAATGAGAACCAAAATGTTCCTGACTTTTCATAGGTATTGATGTCAGGCCTTGGAATAGAGTCTCATGTGAACATGCGAAGTGAAAATCAGTGTTTTGCACGGGGGAGCACGAGATTATTCACAGCTTTCGCAGAGAAGCAATTGATGGAAAAAGACTGGAGCAAGTCAAAATGTGTCCATCACCATTCGGACTGATCTGAATTGCTAATGGCGGAGACCCTGCCAGGGGCTTCAATCATAATAAATGACCCCTTGATTCTGACATGTGGATTTTAATTCCTGGCGGGCAAAAGGAAAACAAGTCGAGACTGGTTGTTACCACTAAAAGTCTATGTAGAAAAACGGGTTGATACCTTTAAACCCCCATCTGAGCTTAATAGGCCTTTTAATTTTATTTGTGCATTGTATTGCTGTGTTGTTGCATTGTTATTTATTTTAATTACTTAAATGAAGAATAAAAAAATCAAAATGTGCATCAGTAGTGTAATAATAATCTAAGATGGGGATATTGTGTGTTTAACTGATGTTTGGGCTCATGATTAAGGTTTTCCCATGACTGATCATGCTACTTTGCCATAAAAAATGAAAAATGTCATCACAGCTTCAAGAGGAGACAAGAAACTAAATTATTAGTGCTAATTGTAAGTTTCTCGGGAACATTGGTGTTTTTCTGGGCGTGACCGTCCGTCTCTCTGCGGCAGCAATTAACAAATGCTGCGGTTCAAAAAAAATATTACAAATAGATCCGTCAAACGATTCCCTGGAACACATGCAAACTCTATTAACTATTCAAGAAGAAGCACGTGCTCGTTCGAACGCACAGCAGCGCGGGCTCCCAAACAGGACGAGGAGCGACGCTAGACGCGGCGACGCATGAAAACAAACAGCGAAGCGACTGCGACGGGAGGCGGCGCGTGCATCTGTGCATCCAGAGCACGTACGGCCGAACACAAACACACACTGTGAAACCCTGAGATGCGCCTTCCCTCTCCCCGGCATCCAGGTGATTAAACAGCAACAGCGATTACACAATGACCTGGCAATTTTCTAAAAGACACACACACACACACACACACACACACACACACACACACACACACACACACACACACACACACACACACACACACACACACACACACACACACACACACACACACACACACACACACACACACACACACACACACACACACACACATTTGCCAGACCCCCTTCGCCTCGACACTGAATTAATGTCTGCACACGGATACGCCGGCAGAATCGCACAGGGAGACAGAAGGGCTACAGACAACGAGGAAAGTTTATGATAATTATGCTTGCAGTAGTGGTATTGAGCGTGGGTGTTGAGCGTTTTAAAATTCAGCTGCGCTAGCGACGAGCATACGTCACCATTGCTCCACTGCAGAGAAAATGATAGGTTCGAGGACGTCTGTGGGAGGCTGTGAAAAAATTCCAGACGCTTCTGTCTCTAAAATTCAGGTTTTGAAGGAGCCGTGTGTTTAGCGCGTGAGAGATAGACAATGCATGACATTGAATGGGAGGGAGACAGCGGCGGCGTGCTAGCTGCTGGAGACGCATCCGCGTCCTATTAATTGTTTGACATCTGAAATGCTCGCAGCTAATTTTGCCGTTTCCCTCGGCGTCAACACAAAGCGCCGGGAATCGATGTTTGTCTGTTGCACCTGCGCCTGTTGTGTACGTGCACGGGCGGATGAATAGCCTGGACTCTCTGACTCCTATCGCAACCCTCCTGCCAGCCAGTGTGTTACCGATTTGTCTGATGTCTCCACTGAAAGAGAGGCGAGGTGCGGAAAACTGTGGGTGAGGCTTTGCAGCCTCGGCTGAAGGGAGTCGAACGAGTTAGAGCCGGAAAAGGTCAGCATGAATTTCAACAACTGGGAAATATACAGGGAAACACAGAGGCAGCATGCTGGTTCGCTGAGGATGACAAAATAATGACCAGTGAGGGGACGTAGGCGGAAGCTGCAGAGTTTCTGTGGGCTGGTGGCTCCCAGTCCTCCTCCCCCTCTACACATTAGTTTGCAAACCCCCGCTCACTTCTGGTGTCATCTTATAAAACTTGCCTCCAAACTCGCTTTGATGTGGTATTACATTCTGTGGTCCTCGTTCTAACGTGGGAGTAGCAGTGATACCAGTGTAATTTCTGTTATTACTGTGGAGCGGCAAAGAAAGGGCCTCCTCGCCGATCCTCCACAGGAGCGACAGAGGCGCTCCACGCTAACACATCGACCCAGGCCCGGCAACAAGCAGCGATCGCCGTGGCGACATCACCTGTTGACATCACGGTAACCCGGGGCTCGCCGCTAGCCATGGGGTTGTTGCTGGCTGCGGGGTTAATGCTAGCCGCGGAGTTGATGCTAGCTGCGGGGTTAATGCTAGCTGCGGGGTTAATGCTAGCTGCGAGGTTAATGCTAGCTGAGGGGTTAATGCTAGCTGTGGGGTCGCCGCTAGCCGGAGAGGTCAGGGGTGGGTCGGCGCTCACGAGCCGAGAGCGACCCCTCAGAATCCGGCGAGGGGCTCCTTGGCCGCAGGTCTACGTACGTCACAGAGCTGCGAAGCCTTCAAATGCCTCCATCTTTTACTCTTTAAAAGGGAACATGCAACATGTCAGTCATGCGCCATCTGGCTTTCAGTTCAGCTTCCTGGTGTCTCACCACCGACAACCCAGAAGTTGTTCAAGTAAATGGAAACGCCATCACGGCGCCATCAATCACAAACTGACATCAACTTGCTGCAACATAGTCGAAAAAGTTCAGCTCTAATGAATTATTTATGATGCGTGTATAACTCATTAGGTAAATGATAGTATTCACGACATAAGACACAATCATTTGTAGTTGACATGTCGATCCTGAGGTCTTCTGCTTTTCCATAGGGGCAATACGTTGACGGCATATCGTCTAATTCCGTTCCCTCCGCTCCTTTCAAGGTTTTTCCTTCCATGCGGCGCCAAGAATAGCGACACATTTGGGCACAAGCTCCCATGTAATTTCCCACGCCTTTTGTCTCCGTTCCTGCGCCGCCCATGCACAAGGAGACAATAAGCTAGGAGCGCGGTTCCGACGCTGACAACACCACATTACACGGACGGCGGGAGGAACGCCGTCCTCCCCGCCGGCGCCGATAACATGCAAACCGGGAGCATCTGCCGGCTGATCCCAGCGCCGCGGTGGTTTGTTTGTTTCCACCAAGCTGACACAGTTCACTGACCTCGGGCTTCCAAAATAAAACCCCAGCGTGGAGAGATTGAGCACTCCCCGCTTTGATACGCCGCTGCTGGCTTACGGCAAACACTTATGCAATCGGTTTCCAACAGATAATGGCTCCAGGATAGTGACGCATCATGAGTCCTGTATTCAACGTGGGATTAATTGTTGTTATGTTTACTTAACAAGCATATCTGTGACTGATGAAAAACTCCAACACGCAGCCTGAGACATAGGTTTAGGAGGTTTTGTTCCACAGACAATCATCCTCGAGTTTAACAAGGATGGAAACCGTGGCAGCACGATTTTCGAATGAGGAGCCATCAGAGAGCATCACGCATAATCTGTCTCGAAGATTTATGAGTAAACCATTGCTTTCACAAATATGAGCCCGTGTTCATTATTAACATTAAGGCACGGCCGTCTCCTACATTGGCCGAATGACATGAACGCCTCTACACCAATCTGTATCCTGACAGCTCTATTTGTCAATAAGAGGCAGTTCTGTTACACCATCACATTTTTAGGTGCCCTTCACGTAATGACACCATCCTGCTACTCCAATGTGCAGCGGAGGAGGGAACATTTCATCATGCTTCTCGCTTCGGTCCAGTACATGATGCAGGCGTGAGCAAGAGGTCGAGGTGAGTCCTGAGAACTCATCGTGATCGAGCTGGACTCGGAGACGGCGAGAGATGGAGCCGAGTTAGTAATCCCTGCAACTTGGCTCCCCAGACCGAAGACCTGCTGCAGGGCGTTTGCCAGAGCGTCAGCCAAGTCCAGAAAAGCTCAACGAGTCGGGACATTATGAAAAACACAGAAACGCCAACATGTGCTCGTCGTTTTGTTTTGCATGTTATTTTTTATTGTAAGTCCAAGGATATTACAACTGCTGATCGGTACATGTGATTCCCCGCGGGGCACTGGGGCGCGCTGAACATACCGTTCTGTCTTTTGTCAGGTGGTGAAAGCGTCGCACAAAACTACTGCTTCAACGCTTTGTAGATCAGCAAATAAAAGATTGCAAATGAAATACATCGAAGTTGCTGGTTTGATGAAACGCCAGCCTGTGTACTGTTACACGTTCGTCGTCAAATGGAGTCACATCATTCAGGGACGTCCACCGGAACTCCGCCCTCGTTTCCAGTAAACCGCCAGAAAAGATCATCGCAGCTTGTTCAGACTTACAGCTCGGAGATGGAATGCTTCCAAATGCTGACAAACCCTTTTTATTGGACGAGGGGGAGTTCTCCCTTTGGGAAGTGTCACAATCGAGTCGATTTAAAGTGCGGCACATATCAGCCGTACCAACGGGATTCCTTTAATAACTGCCGAGCTCTTTGAAGACAGTCCAAGCAGGCAGCTGCCTTACAGGTACAGTTAAGACCTTGATGCAGGCCTCCATGGGAGAAGCCCAGTGGTGCTACACTGTCTGCTTTGTGATGCCATGTCATACACACCACTGCACCGCAGATCCAAAACTCTGCTAATGTTGATGCTTACGCTGCACAGATGTAGAACATTTCGGCACCTTTGCACCTGAAACCGATCATTAGCAAGACAGAACATCTTAATGGCAGCAAACGAGTGTTTAATGAGCGAGGGCGAAAAACGGTAGACGTGAGCTGCTGATGCTCTGTGATTTATGGATATCATTTCCCAGAGATCACTTGAATGTACTTAATGGCATGTATCTTGCAGTGCAATCAGAAGTGTACATTATTATTCAACATCACTGCCTCATTGAGATCTGAAGGGCCGTAACCTGCTAAACCTCTAATTCATGCAAACTTTGCAGCAATTGATTTCTTCTTATTCTTCCACTGAGCCTGATTGTGTCCTAATATGACATATATGTCCTCTCTCTCCTTCCATGTGTCCCAGAGTGAAATGAGCAGCTTAATGAGCTGAGCTACTGGAAAACAATCCTCAGCGGCAAAAAAAATGACAAGAACGTGGTCTCCTCCAGATTCTCCTACTCCTCCTCCCTCCTCTTCCTCCTGCGTCTCTTCATCTTTAACTCGCTCCCATCCGCCCACAGCCCTCCAACCCTCTCCCTGCATCAGCATCTTGCCCAGGAGAAGGGAGACCTGTCCTCTAACTAGACCATTACAAATAACCGCCGCCTCAAAATCCGACAAGATGCGCCGCCTTCATCCGCACCCACACCTTCGGGGAAGATCTGATCCCATAATGTGATTTTGTGTTACGCAACCCCGCATGATAAATAACTGCAGACACTCCAGGATTCAGGGGAAGCCCCCCTCCCCCCACAAGGGCTGATCTACGGTACTAGAAGAAGGCGACAGTGCTGCTATTTTTACCCAGGCATCTCCATAGGTACTGTCATTTGTGAGGTCACATGGCTGCCCACCCCTTGGAGATGCACACTGCTGCAGTGGACTATTTCTGGGTTCCTAGCAGGAAAAGACAGGTGTGAACGCTTGCGGAGGGAGAAACCTGCTGAAAGGTGCTATAGCGCTCCACAGCTTCAAGGCTGATGGTGGAAAAAGTAACAGAAGATAACAAACACTCCCCGCCCCCTCCCGTTTCGCCACTAGCCGTGACGTAGGCTGTTGAAAACAGTGGAGGTGAGTGTTTGGGGCTTGAATGTTGCTAACTGATGGAACCTTTGTCTGTATGGAGTCTGAGCCGATGCATGCGGGTTTGGCCCTCGCCCCCCCCCCCTCATAACACAGGCCTTCTCCATCTACACAGGGAAAAAGGCCAGATAGGAGCAGCAGAGACCTTTTATGATAATGGATATCAGAAACTGAAAGGAAATAATCCAATATCTCCACTGTTCACGGTCTGATACCACAGAAAAGGTGACTCTCCACCAGCGTGACCTTATGTTTTAGGGCAGCGGCGCCAGCCCCCCTTACATGTGGTCATGACTATTATTGTTTCTGTTGCTTTATCTTTTGCACTATCTTGCCACGCAGCCTAATGTTGCGGTCCTGACCCCACGTTAGCGTTGCCGCTGCTTTCAGGCAGTGACTGTTTAATGTGCTAACCGACACACACCGGGTTGAATAATAGCACATTTCTAAAATAGATGAGCCTTTGTGTAACAGAAATTCATAAAAGGTCAGAGTCCTGAACAAACTCTCTGAAATAATAATAATGTAAAAGGAAGTGGAATATAAAGGAAACTCGTTTGTTTGCAGAAAATCCCTGTGTAATGCAGGGCGGAGATAAAAAAGCAGGCAGGCTTAGAGTTCGGGG